>NC_072732.1:46289550-46660153 GCF_026930045.1 Uloborus diversus
TTTTAAAACCATTTGTTAATTTTGTTTGCACAACTTTTTTTCCAAACATACTTCACAATCATTAGTCCCGAACTTTATGTTAAAACATCTATATCCTTTTCAAAGAATATTGAGAGATTTTAACTATCTATTTCGAATTTAAATGATTTAAGAGCTAAAAATAGAGATATCTTCTCCATCTCAAAAGATGGTAGAAATGGATAGGAAAGCGAGAAATTGCTTGGTATAAATTCTAAAGCCCGAATTTTCAGAATTAGATAGCGAAATTAAGAAACGCGGAAGTTATTTGCCTTTGGACAGGTAGAAAAAAGCTTTGAATTGGTCCGCGTCAAAGAATAATTGAACTTGAAGAAAAAAATATGAAAGAAAGGACATTTATCAGTTTTTTTTAATAAAGAAAACTGACCTGATAGTCCATGCTTATTTTGGTTTCTCTAATCAAATGTGGCCACTTAACAGCCTGTTTTCAGGAACGGTTCTGTTACAAATTTATTTGATATCTCTTTCAAGTGTCTGAAATAAATGTTTTGTTTCTCTAGTATTAAATTTTTGTGAATGTATATTTTTAAATGAATTTTACTGAAGTAAGCTGTCTGAATACACAATACAAAATCGGGAATTTTGTACATAATTTTAGTTATCAATTTTTTCTAGATTGCCAAAGCCTGTACTCGATGAGAATAGCTTTTTCTTTCTTACTTTTTTTTCTGTGTAGGTATTGTTGCTAAATTAGAAGTAACTTCTTCTCTCCCCAAAAGAAGAAATCCTGAATCAACTTAATGTTTAGTTTTTAATTTTAAAAAATACTAAAACAACCTTTTTGAATCTTTGTTTTTTTTCTTCCTTTTACAAAAAAGGAAGTATTGTATTCGCGAAAAAATTTTCACTCAAAAATCGGCCTTAATTTCCATATTGCTCACCCCCGAATGAATGTTGAGATTTTTTTTCAACCCGACCACACGTGGATATATGCCTAGAAACGTATAGACAACCGAAATATCCATTTTGACGATCCCCGAGTTAATTACAACGAGTTTTTTTCGTGACGTCCGTATGTACGTATGTATGAGCGTATGTGTGTATGTACGTATGTATCTCGCATAACTCGAAAACAGTATGTCCTAGTAAGGTGCAATTTGCTACGCAGACTTCTAGTGGGGTCTAGTTGTGCACCTTTTCTTTTGGTTGCATTCGGATGTTCCTGAGGGGGTCTTTAACATCTTTTTGAGGGGAAATCATTGTTAATTTCAATGCTAACTCAACTGGTGTTACAATTTGTCAAACAATTGGCGACATATCGCCAAGCTTTAGGCTGCCAAGTTTTGTCGCCAACTTGGCAAACAATTTGGCGATTTTTTTTAAAATTTTTAAGTCTGGTTTTAATTTTATCCAATGTTGGTGATATTTAAAGAGTTAACCACTGAATCACATAAAAATTGCCAAAAATGGGGAAATAAATCTGTGTAAAACTTTTTTTTGCTTCGGTTCGAAGGAAACTAGGGGTGAAAACGTGTTTGTTGTTTACTCCAAGGCGCTATTATCATTAAATTGGCGTGAAAAAGGAAGTCATGTGATGCACACATCAGCTCGGGTTTTTTTTTTTTTTTTTTTTTTGTTATCAAGGATTGTTTACGAAATCTATGGGAAATATGAAATGAAAAGTCAAACTTGACGTTTTATTAGTGCTTCAACGTAAATAAATACCTGTATTTAAAAACTTAAAAATAAAATAACTGAGCAGTGTTCTGGTCTACATTAGATGATAATACGGTTATTTTTATTTTTCATTATGCACAAGGTAATGCGGATATCCTATGTTACCTGCTTCCTGTGAACAACAAATTGCAGGAAATAACTATGACGCTTTATCCTAAAGTTTTGTTGGAAGGAAATTCAGCTAATTGTTAACAGAAATTAAGCTGGCATATGTTATTTTTTTCCAAACTAATTAAGAACACTACCTGTCTTTTCATCGTTTCTACAGAATACTTTGCTGAACTGGTACGCTGTGACTTTCTTTCAAAAACTTATCTCCTTAGTTGCATACGGTTAGTGTTCCTTTTTTGACCAATATTGACTTTAGTTTTCGGATTTAAAAAAAATAGCAAGTTTTGACAAAGTTAATGAATGACTTTTTTTTCATATTGTAATAGTAAATTGATTTTGAGGGATAAACTCCAGTTTTTCAAAAAATATATTTCAACTGATTTTAAACACCTCGGGTATTGGAACAAAGAGCTAGTATGGACGAAAAGATATGATACTTTGTTGAACTTTAACAGTTATTTTTGTTAATCGACTATTAAAACACACACCCACACACACACATCTTAAAATATAAAATTAGACAATATTAATAAAAAAAAGGAAAACATTCAGCACTCAACTGTTATTATTTTAATTTTGACGTTTTAAATTCAAATTATAAGGGTTGCCGAAATGTACAAATATCATAAAGATTAATTATAGCGCATAACGGAATATATATTTTTTTAATCAATCGTAGAGGATGGAAATTAGTAATCTAGAAGTTTTGCATTTAGATGAAAAAAAAAAATGTTTCACTGATTAAATTCCTCTATATAGGTGATATATCCTGGAAAAACGTAACTTCACAGATTTTTTTTTTTTTTTTTTTGACTGCTTGAAATAAGCCCTAAAACAAAATATGAATATATCCAAACTACAGACGATTTGTAACTATGACGATGAAAACTTCTCTCTCAAAATAAATATTAAAAACAATCCTTGTCATGGTAATCTGAAAAATCAGTGCAACATCGATAAGGTGTTATAGCAAACTATTCGTGATTGCTCAAAAAACTAAAATTCTAATTCTAGCCCAAACGAGTTTTGTACAGCATAAATACGAAAAAAAATCTACTTTAAAGGTCAAGACTATCTGGAACAGAGAAAAAAAAAAGCCCCAGAGGATAGAAAACTACTTACATGGATATCAATATAAGCATAAGAAATATTCATTTGAGTATCATAGTTGCACAAGGTTAAAGCTATAAATGCTTGTAAGGCTCTTATTTTGTGATAAAACTTTCCAACCCTTTGACCGGTAAAATATTTCAATTACATTTGGACTATGGTCTTCTTTTTTCAGAAAAATGAAAAGTTCAATTTTAAAATTTGTAATTTTTAAATTTTGACTTCTACATATTCATTGACCCCCCAATCCGTGGATCTTTTTTGTTGCTTTATTGACTCTTTGAACTTCATCGACCTCTTAAGTACACTGACCTCAAAAAGTTAAGATACAACATGTTTTTTGAAGCTCATCATAAAACGAGCTGATGTGAGCATAACATGACTTTTTTTACTCCAATTTAATGTCATTTCCCCATTATTGGCAATTTTAACGTGATTCAATTGTTTACTCTCTAAATATCACCAATAGTGGCCAAATTGAAACCAAATTAAACAAAAAAAATCGCCAAATTTGTCACCACGTTGGTGACAAAACTTGGTGACCAAGAGACTGGCGATATATCGCCAAGTGTCCAATAAATAATAACACAACTTAGAGTTTACATCAAAATTAACAATGATTTCCACCCCAAAACGGGGCAAAAGACCCCCTTAAGAACATCCGAATGCAACCAAAAGGAAAGGTTCACAACTAGACCCCATTAGGAATCTATGTACCAAATTTCAACTTTCTAGAACATACTGTTTTTGAGTTATGCGAGATACATACGCACATACACACATACGCACATACATCCGTACATACGGACGTCACGAGAAAATTCGTTGTAATTAACTGGGGGGTCGTTAAAATGGATATTTCGGGTGTCTGTACGTTTCTAGGCATATATCCACATGTGGTTGGGTCGAAAAAAAACTCAACATTCATTCAGGGGTGAGCAAAATGGAAATTAAGGCCGATTTTTGAGGAAAATTTTTTACGCGAATTTAATACCTTTTTTGTAAAAGGAAGTAAAAACGATAGCTACCACTTTTATTTTATAGAAAGCAACATATCTTTATGAGTGAGAAAAAAATGTGCAAATATCAAGCTTTCGTACTTTTGGGTGTAAGTTGTGTTGATTTTCAACTGTTGTTGGCAGTTTTGGTGACAATAGCCAAAAGAGTTTAGAGAATGTCTCAAAGACGTCGTTTGGGTGGCCGGCAGTTGATTGGCTGAAAATGGGATTGTCGCTGGCTTATGCTGCTAGACGTCTCAATGTGTCTCGTAGTGCTGTTCAGCGACTTAGGGATCAATACCTGATTCTGTGTCCAGAAGACCTGTTCCAGAACGACCACAAGCTGCAACACCTGCAGAAGACCGTTTTCTAGTCTTTCGGCCCGGAGGAGAAGAACCACTACTGTGCCGCAGCTCGTTCCCTACTACGGTGCAAAGTCGCTTTCACAATGCAGGTCCCTATGCAAGACGACCAGTGGTGTGTGTTCCCCTCAACGGACCACAGCGAAGGATCCGCTTATGCTGGGCAAAAGAATATGTTTCCTGGACCCAGCAGTAATGAGCTTCTGCGCTGTTCACATACGAGTCCAGATTGACATTGAAGAGTGATTCAGGATATCTACTGATCTGAAGGGAACAGCGCACTAGATACCATCAATCCAACACTGTTGAAAGACACAGTTATAGAGGTGGTGCAATCACACACACACACATGGCTTGGACAGGGAACCCTCTCGGTGATCACACTGACCTGCATGTGTTCCATACAGGAACTCTGACTGATCTGAGATATCGGAATGAGATCCTTGATCCATATGTCCGCCCATATGCTGGTGCTATTAGTAATGACTTCATTCTGATGGATGGTAATGCACGACTTCACCGAGCTCGGACTGTTGAAGAGTATCTTAAGGATCACGGTTTGGAACGAATGGAACGACCAGTTCGAACTCTGGACCTGAATCGGACAGAACATCTTTGGGACTATCTTGGGAGACAGGTTGCTGCTTAAAATCCTACTCCAAGGTCGTTATATGAGCTGGAACAAGGCGTACTTTGTGCCTGGTTTTCGCTTTCTATTCCAGTGTCCGAAAAATTAGTAAATAGCATGGAAAATCGATGCCGCCAATGCATTTAAGTTAGAGGGGGACACATTCCTTATTAGAACCCATTTCTGTATTGTTTCTATAACATTTTATTACATAACACTGTGATGTTCTGTTTTCTTCAAAAATGGACTTTTCCGCAAAGATTGCTTTCCTTTTTGCTATAACTCGTTTTTGCAATAAAATAATACAAATTTTTATGACGCATTCAATAAAAAGCTATTTAATGCATATATCCTCCAAATATTTTGTTTATTTATTCATTAATTTGCAAATGAGATGCAAAAAAAAAAAAAAAAAGATTGTATTTTAAATTTTTGAGGCCCGTGTATAATAGAGCTTCCTCGACGTTGAAAATTTCATAGACGAAGGGTATGTGTCGTACATTTCTGGAAACCTGGAGTTAGATCAAAAGTGAGCTAAAGTTTAATGATTATTGAAGCCCCTAGCAGCAAAAGGGTGTTACAGTAAAACATGTAAAGTTGACCATCAATGTAAATTGACTACCTGTCGAAGTTGACTGCTTTTGTCACGTACAGAAGTTGTCCTATAACATATATATCAATCTCTATAAGTTGATCTTGGATCTAAATTTACTACAAAAGTACTGCACCTCAAGTAGTCAATTTACACAGGTTTTACTGTAGTTCCAAAAAATTAATAAATAAATAAATAAATAAAAAATTGAGATGACTAATTCCAGCAGTAGGAGATGCTCTTACCTGTTTTGGGCCAAAATATGGTAACCCTGGTGGATGCTGCCATCAGTGGCGCAGCCGAGGGGGCAGGGGGGTGAAAACACCTCCCAGACGCATTGGTTTTAATATAAGTGCAAATTGTAACACAGTAGTTTATGCATATGAAACGATTTTTTTGATCAAGAAACCCACTTTAGAAGTTAATTTTAAATCAAAAAATCCTCTCCAGAAAGTATGTTTGATCAATCCCCCCCAGGGTGTAGTTTTGATCCAAAAACCCCATCCGGAAGGTATTTCTGGCTGCGCTAGTGGCTGCCATACATCATGATCTAGAAAAACATTTTAATGAAACCCTACCTATATGATTTGAGCTTTGCACCCGTTTTACTCAAAACTTTAAAAAGTTCACTTACGTCTCCTTGCTTCTAAATGTTCCCCTTTTTCCTTGACAGAATTTAGGATTCAGTTTTTTAAAGTTGTTAAAATGTGTCAATGCAGTGGAACCGCGTTAATTCGACACTCCAAGGAAACATGAAAACATGTCGACCTTACTGAGTTTCCTTAATTTGATTTCTAAAGCGCTTCTGTATCACTCACTTACTAATGCTTAACATTATGAAGATTAGTTCCAACAAATAAGTTTTCTTCATATTTTCTTTTTTGAAAAGTACATAATAAAATCACCAATATCAGTTGAATACCTCGTGAGGAATAAATCCATAATTTTAGAAAAGATATGAAAAAAAAAAGGACTACATAGTAGAAATTGGATGTCGATTCATAGGGGTCTCTAAAAATCTGTATCAAGTTAGAGAGGTTTTGGCTCATTGAAATTAGCATTGAAGCATAAGAAAAATAAATGTCGTGTTACCGAGGTAGTCGAGTTACTGAAGTTTCACTGTATAAGCAAACAAAAGTGAAAAAACAGCATCTTTACTCACACTAGTTCCCCCAACAAGGGGAGTGGGATCTTCTCTTTCCCTCAACAAGTTCTGCTACATTGGACAGCTTTTATATAAGCATCAAAAATTTATTTTGTTAAAACCAGTGCTGCGGGATTGCAGTCGGGCTTATGTTGAGGCAAAGAAGTCGGAGTCAGAGTCGGTCATTTTTCCTCTAGGCCCGCAACTCTGCCTGTACTGTTTGACTACGGATTGTATGGAAAGGCTAAAATCTGGTTAACAGGCGGAAATGGACGCATCTATTAGTTTTTAGGGATGTCAACTTTTGCAGATGAAAGTTAGACTTTAAATTAAGCCGAGTCCCATTAAAATAAACGGAAAAGGTGCATCAAATTTTTACTTTTTCCCCCTCATGCAGATAGACTCATCTTAACAGGACGTTTGCCAATTCTATACAATTCGTGAATGAACTATATTTGCGGAATAGAAGTCGGACTGATTTTCTGTTGAAGGAGTTGTAGTCGGAGGCTCTAAAATTCCCGGAGCTGGTCATTTTTGCTCCGACTCTGCAGCCCTGGCTAAAAGAGGTTTTTTGAAGATACAAATTTTACTATTTACTATTAATTACTTTTTACATAGCCTATGTTCAAATGCTATATTATCATTATTTCACTCTCTCTGAATTATTTCTCTCTCTTTATTTCAGGATTCTGAAATGTTATTAATGTATAAACCTAGGAGTTGTTCAGCCTGCCCCTTTTAAAACAGAAAATCTTTATGGCGTTTCGCGACACACTATATTACTCTTTCTGGATATGCATTCTCAAAAGAGGTAAGATATCAGTTCCTGTTGTTTACGTGCTAAACAGAAAAAATCTAACGTGATTGAAAGTATGCTAATTCTACAAAGAGTTGCAAAGACCTTTGCACTGAATATTTGAACAACTAATGTAAATAGTTGTAAATAATGTTTAAAATGAAAATCTTATTTTGATTCGAGCCGAAAGCGTTGAGTTATGGTTAACAGCGAACCGAAAACAAAGGTTGTAGATTTTAAGAGTTCTAGAAATAAGCAGGATTGAATTAGTTGTCGTTGAATAGGTATAAAAAACAGGCTTTTTTCAAATGAACTTCAAATTATTCAAATCTGATATCCGAGAAGTAAAACACAATTAATGAAAATTTTCCTTTCAATAATACAATTGAAATTTTCAGTTATAAATGGTGAACTTTTCATTCTGCTTGTGTAAAAAGAACTTTGGAAAAATAAAACTTCTTTCTGTCTGATGTAATTCTGAACCATCTGAGAATCAAACTCTTCTTTAAAAACCTATAATCCAAAACAGGGCAGAACGGGAAAGTATCCCGCTATGCCCAGCGGTTCTGCCCCCCCCCCCAGGGACAGACGTTGCAACACCCGACCTATTCATTTAACCAAGTATTCCCCCCCTTCTAGCTTCTCAGAATGCTCAGAGCTCGATTTATGCTTTTGTTCACATTTTATCATGAATCCTATAGTAAGAAATCCTATTATAGTGGATTCGATGTTTTCCGTCTAATATTTTCTGTAAGCAATATGCTTGTTTTGTTAGTGTTTACAGAAATTTCAAACTTTGCTTGTAAACTAATTGTAGTAAAGCAGTTTGTTGTAGCAAAACGAAGTGACAAAATAGGAAATTAGTTTAAATTTTGAGATCTTGATTTCTCAGGGTAAAGAACATGCTAGCGAAGACCCGTGAACCAGAGGACATGGACACCCACACCGAGGAGGAAGGACATGCTCGTGGAAGCCCATGTACCAGAGGTGTTTCTATTATAAGCTTAGAAAAATAAAATAGGGCATCAACTACTGTCAAGTGAGAACAATAAGCAATCGTGATTGCTCAATTTTTGGATTACTAAAACAAATAGTGAGATACATTCTATTTCATTTTGAGGGAAGTGATGGTACTGGTAGCATTGGCATTTACTGCTATACAGCTTGGCGTAAAAAGAATGAAAACCTACCTAGGTTTGATCCAGGCGCGGATGCAAGATGAGGGAATTTTCACCAGTAGTTTTTTTAATAGTGAAGTTGAAAAATCGCAATTTTAGACGATCTTTGATAATTTTGGTCTTTTGTAAGGGTTGAGACCCTATCCCGGAAATATTTCAAAATTGAAGTCCAAATCATTTGTGATTAACATTTGTAAATCAGGATACGTAGTAAAGGGAGAGTAAAAAAAAAGAAAAAAATCAAATCGCACCTACTTTACCAGTTTTTGGATCCGCCCTCGTTCCAACTTTGTACGCGTTTTGTTCAAGTCCATTCACATTCCTTTGCTTCTCATTGCTTCAATTATTAACAATTTTCAATCCTAATTTAATCGAAGCTGAACAGGCATTAGAAGACTGACATGATGTGCCACATAAATCTACATACATAATCTTTTGATTTTTCAGCTCTTGCAACTGAAATTACAGAGATATCCTATTATTCGGATAATTCCTTGAATTTCACCATCTACCTTCCAGTCTTCAGATGTCATGCAAAAGACCTACATTACGACGAGGTTCTGTGGTACAAAGATGACTTCTTGGTAAAACGAGGAGGTTCTTCCCCTGCCGACCACGTACTAAACGTGAAAACTCTGTTGGACAGAACCTCTTTTGAGTTTCAACATCCACTAAAGTTGCAAGGCTACTATTGGTGTGAGACAGATTCTTTAGGATACACCACGTGGCACAAACACCTTTTTAGGATTCAACGTAAGTGGTTAATTGAAAAACGCTTAAAAAATGTGTCTTGGCACTTACTTCAAATGTTTAAAAGGTTATTAAATTATGTTTGAAGAAATAGTATAAATAAAGGTAATTTGAACGATTAACTTAAACGATAAATATTATTAAAAGTTACAATTTTTAATAATTTGTTAAATGACATGAGGAGGATAAATGCATACGGAAAATTATGAGTAGTACAGGGTGACCATTATTAAACGACCCTACATTAAGGTTGTCTAGAGACGATACTATTGCTGAGAAATTAACGACATTTTGTGCTGAACATAATGAAGGAATGGGAATTTGTGTAAGTGAATAAAAAACTAGTTCAAAATTTTGCCACCAGATTGCGTTTTTAAATGAATTAAACAATTACTATTCATTTTCGATAGCTTAAAAAATTCTTTAAGAAAACATCTTCAACATGACCGCAGCCATTTTCGAATACATTCTGGAATAGTGAGGCAGCATGTTCTACAGTTCTGCGGTGTGGAATGAAAAATACTAGGAATATGTCTTGAAATGCTGCCTTTAAAATGTAGTAAAGTTCTAGAGCAGTCACTATTCGCAAGAGGTTTCAAATATTTCCACAGCTAAAAGTCACATAGGTTGAGGTCTAGGGATCGGGAAGGTCACAGATCACAAGAGTGATGGCTGATGACACGTTCTTTTTGGAAATGATTTTGGAAAACGTCCTTAACATGAAGACTAGCAATTTGAGGGGCTCCGTCTGGTGAAGGTGACGTAAAAGATGGTAAAATCTAAATAATGCACTAATTGTAAATAAATATTTAATTAAAAACTGCTTTAAGCAGGAAGTTTTTTTATATATTTTTTTTTTCATTCACTTAAACAGATTCCTACCCCTTTATTATGTTCTACCCAAAAATTTTTAATTTCTGAGCAATAGCTTCCTCATAGCCACTCGGTACCATAACCTTCTCCTTCCAGATGTAACAAACTTTGTTCATAGACTTAAAATAAATATTTTTCTTTCTCAAAAATCATTTAAACTACTATACTTTATTAGAAACATTCTCATTTCATTACTTTGATGAACATTTTAGTATAGATTTAATTTTTAGAAGGTTATTCCGAGACAATAAGAGCATATAATTTACTGAGAACTGGCCCTTCTTGTGAAATAAAACGCATAATTTTTCGTTTCCTCCATTTGAATTTTTAACATTAGAGTATTTTGCTTAATTAAGAATATCTCAAACTTGAAATTGAGCAAAAAGTTCATGTACAAGTTAGTGTAATTTTTTTGCGTATTCTGTTTTCAAGTTCAAATAACGGAACATCACATTTAATTCAAAACAATCAAGTACTTATATTTCCAATTATTTTTATGTTATTCCACAAGAGGACAATATACAGCAAATAAATAATAATTTTGAAGTGTGGTTTTTCCCCTCGGGTTTGAAGAGGTTAAAGATTTTATTACAAGTGAAATCAGATTTAAAAGAGAAGTATAATTATTAAAAGAGCCTTACGTACTTAGTTCATATTTTTAAGCAAATCTGCTGACGTGTGTTGAATGAATTTATTCTAAAACTTTGGGAAAGCTTAATTTGAGCTTTAGAAAGATAGAATAAGCGCAACTTAAGTATATTCAAAACACTTGGAAAGAACTTAGTATTTTATGATATATTAGGTTAAAGTTTACCACCGTTGCGTTTAATGTT
Organism: Uloborus diversus; assembly: GCF_026930045.1. Taxonomy (NCBI): domain Eukaryota; kingdom Metazoa; phylum Arthropoda; class Arachnida; order Araneae; family Uloboridae; genus Uloborus; species Uloborus diversus. The sequence goes on from NC_072732.1 coordinate 46,300,642, forward strand.
GTTTGTACGTAAGCTTTCATTCTGTGTCTCGAGTTACACTCCGGAAATAATAACTACCCAGTTCAGAGCAAAAGTGCAGCTTATAAAATGATTTTTAACTGCAGTTCTCGATTAAAACAGAAAAAGAGATTTAATGGTTTAGAAAATAATAATAAATGTGTATTTTTTTTTTTTTTTTTTGTAAACTTTATACACATTAGCATAAACAACAGTCATATTTTTTACTCTTAAATTATTTTCTATGTATGCTTTTCCATTGATCAACTAGAATGGAATTATTTTATTTTTTAGAAGCATAGGTATTATAAATGTTAATTTAAGTGCTTGGTTTAGCGATGCTTTTATTCTAATCATTGATTCAAATGAATAATGTTTAAAAAATTAAGTAATAATTTAAGTAACTGAATCAGTTTATTACAATCCCACATCACATGTGTACATTCGATTTGTAAAGAAATATTTTACTTTACAGGTAGTTTTTCGCCCCCTGAGTTAACATTGAACTTGTTAACATTCATTTATCGGTATGATGGTTCTCGTAATTAAGTAATTAATATTCATTTTAATGCAAATTAGTAAGTTTAGTCTATGTAATCTTTTTTTCTCCCCTGGTTATACTTCTATACATCATATTCATCATTCAGCAAAAGAAGTTATTATTTTATTATTAATACATGAATTTTAAACATATTTAATGGCAAGCATTCATTTGCCTTTTTTAATATGATACTAAGGCAGTATTTTGTACCTGTGGGGCGTCCCTCAGGGCGGGGGAGGGGGAAAGCTATTTCTTTAGAGGTAGGACTCGAGTATGATGAAAAAAAAAATGTTGCAGAAAAATGGGAAAAATTACTGAAAGGAAGGCATAATAAAATATGCTCTGACAGAATAAAGCCATCCTAAAGCTCATGGCCTTACTAATTTCACTCATTTATAATTCAATTGGCTCCAAATTTTGCACATTTATCAAACTATTTATAAAAAATAAGAAAAAATAGTTTCAGGCAAAAATTTCAATTCAAATTTTGTTTACATCAGATTTAACAACGAAAGTTCTTAGTCAGAACACGAGTTTTCAAAAAAGGTAACTCTGAAAAAAAAAAAAAAAAACCGCCAAAAAATTTATCAAACTAAACAAAATTGATTTTCTTTTTACTGTCAATGCAGAAACATATTGAATCATACTTGAAAAACTTAAGAACATTATTAAAAAAAAAAAAAAAAAACTTTTATGGAAAGAAAAAAAAATCAATAATTGTCTCATTTGAGGCACTGATAACTCGTTATTTTCTGATTTTTGGTTACTCGTACTCGCTCATTGTGCACTGTTCGTGCACATATCGTCACCTCAGAGCAACATTTAAGTAGGAGAGACCGGGGCTAGTTGGCACAGTTTTCACTTTTTGATTTTTCTATTTCTTTTCTGTAGTATTTACGATAAAAGTAATTTATGCCTCTGATAGAGTAACATCTTGGCTACAAAAAAAAAAAAAAAAAAAAAAAAAAAAAAAAAAAAAACGTTGGAAGCATCATCTAAAATTCACTGGGAAACTGGGAAAAAATATTTTCTGAAGACGCCTGAACAGTGCCAACTAACCCTGAGTCGGGGCTTGTTGGCATAGGTAGTGGGGTAAGTTGGCAAATGATGTGAGGCAAGCGTTTCTGCTCTTCTTTATGTAAGGTGCAGTTAGAAATAATGCTAATGTGCCTGAAATTAAACACTATATATGCAAAAAAAAAGAAAAAAAAACACACACACATTTTTAAGTACACAAAAAGTATATTCACAAAAATGTACAAATCATAAGAAGTCAAAATAAAATCATCCAGTTAATTCACATGTCAACTGAATAAAGTGCGGCGCCACTGCTTATTATAATGGATGGTTCAATTTTTTTGATGATTTTATCAGATTTGTACCAGGTTATGGCCATGCAATCAGGCCAACACAAGTTTCCCTCATATTTCTTCATGGTAGATACTTTAAATTCGCCATTCCCAATTTCCGTATTTTTTCCAGGGTGTACACTGTAAAAGTATTTCACAGCTACATAGTCCCCACAACGAAACCCCTATAACATTAATCTCGTGACTCTGAGTCGCTACGACCTTTTTCTGGTTTGAGTGTTTCACACCAAACTCACTTTTCAAAGGCAAAATTCCATCTTCTTCATCACTATCGCTACCCGAACTCAATCCAAGCCCACCTAAACTATTCTTACTCTCTACACATTTAATCACTAAATCCTCCTCTTCATCAGTGGAGCTAAATACACATTTCATTTTTTTTTGCCTTAAAATGTTGGCATACCTTAACTTATCCGTTGCTGTGGAGTTAGTTAGCATACCCAGTCGGCTTATGTCAACTAGCCCCCGAATACGTATGCCAACTAACCCCAACACGGCAAGTAAAATAAACATAGCGACTAAAACAAATGTTTATCAATTACAGCAGAAATGGACTTATAACCACTTAGCTAAATGCCCAACAATACTAAAAACTTGTGAATGTTACCTCTGTGTGAATACGCTACTATACAAAACGACAAATACTGAATGATCAAAATTTTACTTACGGAAACGGAAATCACGTTTTCAATCTTTCCACTCAAAGCAGTGGCTGGATCCAGCTGGTGTTCTCATGCAAGATAGACGTATCCAAGATGATCACGCGATAGGCTTAGTGACGCTCTGAATCAAGCGTGGAGTTTTTTAAACTCATGCCAAACTAACCCCTTATGCGAGGAACCCAGATCTCCCCTATCGAATCCGATAAAACAGTAAGATATTCCTACTGTTTCTTTGCGGGGATGATATATGCAGCACAGTATCATGTCCTCCACCCCATCCCTCGGGGTCTTAATAAGGGACGGAAGTTCCAATAAAGACAATCATGGCCTTATTAGGTTACAATCTACTTTTATAGGGTTACCAAATCACAGGAAAAAATGACTTTACACAACGGCATTTTCTTTTCCAATTCGTACTACTCCTTCGTAAATAAAGCTTTCTAGTTTTAGTTAAATTCGGAGTGTAGCTCCAGAGTCAAAATACTCACAATACGTAATTATTTGTGTTGTTATTTTGCGAGGAGGGCAAAAAGGGGTATCAATGATTATTATTACTGGAAACTGGGCCACGAGCCCTAAAAGATTGAGAACCGGTATGCTAAGGCAGATTTTTTCAGTGTATTTAAAGGGATCATAATACTTCACACCAACATCCAGTTTTGGTAATCGTTCTCCTTAAATTTTTGTTGAAGATAGATCTTTTCCTTTTTTGCAGAAGTTCACACTTACTTAGGAAAACTTCTAACGACCCATAATTCTATTGCTGCTTTGTCACAAGTACTAAAAGATTGAAAGCCGCAGAGTTAAGGCAAATTTTATCAATGTATTTAATAGAATTATAATGTTTCATGGCAACATTTAGTTTTTGCAATCAACGTCTTCAATTATTATATTTGATAAATCCCTTCTTATTATTGTTATTATTATTATTTCTTTTTTTTACAGAAGTTCACACTTACGTTGGAAAACTTCTAGCGACCCATGATTCTATTGCTGCTGATGAGGTTCTGAGCGTGTACGGTGAAATTTTTCGAAAGAAAAAAACCCTCGAAAAAGAAATGACAGAAAAGTTGTTCAGCTTTTTGCCCGAACCAAACACATATGTGACACAACTTCAAGATACTTCGTAAGATTAGTTTCACGTTCATAAAACAAATAAACCAATAAAAGTTGAAGTAATAATTATAGAAAAACAATGTTACAATAATAAGAATAGGACAAAGAAGAAAAAAATGAAAAGAAGTCTTCGTTTCTTACCAATGAAAACATACGTTAACTATGTGTTCTCCTACTTTTTTGCTTGATTTAAATACATCTTTCAAATGGTTCGCACTAAATATGTGTCTTCTTAAATTTTTCAAAATGGTTTTAGTTGTTCTGTTTTCTGACAAATAAATCCCATGCTTCTTTCCCTTTATGACCACTTCAGTTCGATTTCATTGATTTCGGTGATATTTCTCGCTCTGAAAAAGGAGACAACTTTGAAATGTTAAATCGCAATTGATCCATAGGCTTGTAGACAGTATTTTCCATTTAAGCGTTGCAAGTCCATGGTGTTAAACGTATTTAATCTGCAATGAAATAGGAAAATAGTCAATGTATGGAATATAAGAAAGCATAGACAGGGGTGCCCATCCCCCCTTAGGGCAAGGATGTACAGCCTTAAATATCACGATGACCCCCCTCCAAAAGCAAGAGCCCCCCTCAAAAAATAGAAATAACACTGAGAACACCCCCACCCCCGTAAAAATTTCAATGGCGCAGTCTGTGCCATGACCAGTCCAGGTGTGCACCCCCGGCATAGATGTAAGTAATTGGTATGATGACCCAGTTTAAAATTGTATTCGAATGAAAGCTATCTTCAAAACATTTTTCAGTTTAAATAAAGTCCATCAAAATAAAATACCACTCGATTTAATTATTTTAATTATTCTTAACAAGTGTACATTAATAATTCTTGCTCTTTACTAATTCTTTTCTATGAATATCAGTAACCCCCAGAAAAATACGATGTACTTCCTATTAGCACATTGGTTTAATCTGTATGATTTATGACCTACCCCAAAGAATCAGGCGAGTTTGTTTAAGCCGAATTTAATGATGATAATTAAAGGGTGTCTTGGAAAAATTTCTACTGCGCCTCTTTAATTATAGGTTATACTACAATAATTATTCTCATTCTAACAGTTTAAATTTTAAAAGTTTTGTATTTTTCAGTAACTCATATAAATTGAACGAGTTTTTTTCAGGACCGTAATAATTAACAAATGAAATATTCGGAAGCATAATAATTGCTATGTTAAATCAATACGATAGCGTGTCCCAATAATAATTACATTCAAAATATTTTGTGAGTAAAATAAAGTCTATCAAATTGTTTTGAACTTCATTTTAATTAATAAATAGCTATAATAAATAGTAAATTTAATAATGAGTGAAAACATATGTAAGAGACTTCCATTTATAGAACTTTTCCTGTCGCACATTTTACAGCAGCCGAGGTATCAATTTTTGCATATATAGGGTGAATATTTCTTATAATTTTAAAAGAACTAGAGTAGCTCTTGCATTTTACTGATTTTCAATTTTTTTTCAAACAAAAAGTCCGGTGAAGCAATGATTAAATACATAATTAGAGGGTAAAATTGTTGGAATTCTTCGTCAACCGTCAACCACTTTGTTCAACCGTTTTGGAAATCACGGTTCCATAAAAAAAGAAATACGAAGAATTTCTTTTTTTAAGCTCAAAACGAACTTCATGATGAGTGATAAAAAGACTTATGTGAAATGTCTCTCTAAGAGCAATGCTGGGAGAGTAGGGTATGGGACATCCGGAAGCCATCAATCCGAGCCTGTCAGTAAACTCTGTTTACATTGAACAAAAAGTTGACTCTTTGCAAACTTTTAAAATCAGTCAGGAAATTCCCCATGTCGAGGAAAAAGATGCGGGTAAAATTTTCAACCTACTCCTTATCATGTGGAAAGCGAGTTAGTTCAATAATATCTAGAGTTGCATTGCTCAACTTTGTCTGGTATTGTAAAAAGGTTCTTATCTGAGTTTTTTACCCGCTAATTTAAGCCACCTCATGGCATTTCCTTAGTAAAAGTGCTCATAGTTTTACATTTGTGCTATTTGTTTTGAAATACTCTGTCCAAAATGCTGCAAAAAGAAGTGTATATTTTTATTTAACAGGGTTTCAACTGGTCCCTTTTCTCCCTACGAGTTCCTTTTTTAGTTTCAAGAGCCTTAAAAGCCATCTTCTAAAAAACTGGTCCTATTTTTTTCCCTTTTTCGTTTAAAATTTCTGTTTTATTTTAAATGTACCCGATAATCTCTCTTAATTTTATTCCTTTAGTCATTTAACTCCCCCCGGGTTATCGGTTTGTATTTTTTTTTTTCAAAAAAAAAAAAAAAAAAAAAAAAGAATGAATTATTCACACCTATCACAATCAAGATCAATAGAAATTTTTGAATCGAATGGTCGCACGATAGCTAGAGCTCAAAACTATTGGTGGGCGCAAAAAGATATTTCAGCTTATTTTATTGTCCAACACAAAAATAATTTTTATTATCGAGACATTTTTCAGCTTATTATTTGGTCAAAACAGGCTGATCATAAATAATCGTTAAATTGGCCGATAACCATTTACAGCCGATCTATCCGTGCGTCTCTAATTCTATCCTTTAAAAGTTAAGATTAATGTCGCTTTAAGGTTCCTTTTTTAGAATTTAGGTCCCTTTTCTTCCTAGGGGCACTCAGAATATTTGTCGCGAGCCCCGAAATTCATAAGGTTTCTAACCAGAACAAATACGCAGCTACTCTAATCTGTTTGATAAAAAAACAATTCTTAAAGGTCAATTAATAAAAAATAGGAGAAGAATGAAGATTGAAAATTTTGGAAAAGGGTGCTATATTTTAAAAATTCATTCGTTTACATATTTTAAACTTTGCATTTAGTTTTTGTATGATTTCCTTTCTACAGTTTAATATTTGTTTCTTTCCAGGCATGGATTAAGCGTCCAGTTTTATTTGTATACCAGGCCAACGTACATACGTGCTCAACCATTGGAAAGCGAGATTGAAGATCATCATGAGTTGGAATATATTGCTCTTTGTCTGCTCAACGGATCCTTTGTGGACAACAATTCCTTTAATATTATGCTTAATTGGGTTGAATTGAAAGGCATCCGGATGAACGACCTTCAAATAAGAAGCACATGTGAGATGTTGTATTTCATTTATCTTTTAACTAAGTCAGCTTATCGTATTTATTGATCCAAACGAAGGGAAGAGCATTAATAAAATTAATCCATACTGAACAGGGGTAAAAAAAGTGTATAAAGACGTACTGAATAATTGAAGTTTTGACATCTTGAATTCAAACAATGTTTTTCACAATCACGAGTCTGTACTGACGTGTGTGTGGGTGTGCGCAGGCCCGACGAGAGGCCATGTCATCCTAGTCGGAAACTAGGGGCCCAAGCCTTAGACGGGGGAGGAATCAAAAAATAAATAAATAAATAAATAAATAAATAAATAAAAAAATAAATAAAATACAATAAAATAAAAATAAAAATTAATTTGAATTTTGACATCTGTAATTTAAATTACGTTTTTCGCAATCACGAGTGTGCGTATATGTAAGCGTTTGTGTTTGTGTCTGTGTGTGCAGGCATGAGTGTGTGGTTATGTGTGTATATGTGTGTGTATGTGTGGGTGTGTGTGTTATGCGTGTGTGTGTGTGTATGCGTGTGTGTGTGTGTATGCGTGTGTGTGTATGCGTGTGTGTGTATGCATGTGTGTGTGTATGCGTGCGTGTGTGTAGGATATGAACGCAACCTGGAGACGCTTTTCGCTAAAGAAGCAGCATCGGGAGGGGCCGGTCGACGGTGGTGCAGCAGAGGGAGGCGTTGGACTGAAAAAGGAACTGGAATTCAAGGACGGTCAAAAAAAAAACAATTAGCAATCGTAATTGCTCAAAAAAAAAAAAAAAAAAAAATGGAAGAAGAGGGGGGAAAAGGGGGGGGGACTCCGAACAAGAAAAAACATAAAGATTAAGAAAAATTTACTCTATGGCACTTAAAATAGAGTTAATTGTTTTCTAGGAAGCAGTTTTGATTTTTTTCCCTTCTTTTCATCTTTTTTTTCTTTCCCCATTTTTTTCTTCTTTTCCCCCTTTTCTTTTCTTATTTTGTTTGTGTTTTTGGGAGGGGGGAAGGACCGGCGACATAACTGACAAAGGGCTCGCCTTGGCTCTCTGCGGCCCTGGGTGTGCAAGTGTGTGTGTGTATGTATGTGTGTAGGCTTGTGAGTGTGTAGACGTGTGTGTATGTGTAGGCATGTACAAAAGTGAAAAAGGATGAAGAGAAAAAAATCTTTTAGAAAACCTTTCTCAAGTCCAAGTTCCAAGATTTTAAAGACATACAAATTACACTCCATTTTTACATGAAAATTATGGCTACTTCTTTTCAAAAGTAAAGCAACTGCATACAATGGCAGTCGATCGAGCTAATCTCTTTAATATCAGCCATTTGCAGTGGGAGATACACATTTCACAATGCAGTACCGCCGCTTTGAGATAGAAAAGGAAGTTAATTCTTATTTTGCGGATGATCTATCTTAGGGACTATTTCAGGAACTCTAACCAGATTTAAATCAACTCTTATTGATTATAAATGATGTGGTATAACTTACCTTATTGATAAAAAATAATACTTATAGATTTACTTATAGATTTACAGACGATGTAACTAGGGATTGCAATACCGGATCAAACATGCAATACCGGTATTCGGTATTTTTAAAGCGTCATATCGGAGTACCGGTATTAATACCGGTATTTGAAATTTCTCAATAAATCATCAAAGAATATTGTTTCTTTGCCGTGTTTCATACTTTTGTGCAAAAAGTGCATAATTTAAGAAAATTTATTACAGACAAATATAAAATGAAGGAACAAACGCTATCAGAAACATTTTTCATATATTGAATTGTAACTAAACCTGGAACTCGTTTTGGTGTACCGATTTTCTACAGTTGAAAATGCTCTTTCTGAATTCATGCTGGTCGGTGGTACGGTTAATAATGCGCGTGTTCCTTTTCTAGTGTGTGCAGTTTTTTTTAATTACTATTAATGCACCCAGCTGTAATTTCTCTTCAAGAGACAGTTCTTTTCAAATATTAACCTCATCTTCATCAATTTTCTCTTGATCAGGATAGGCTTGTGTTTGTGTTTTATTAACCTTTTGTTTTAAAATTTGTGATGAACTTAACTAAACTTGATATTTTTTTATTAGTTTCTCTTTTTTGCTTTCTTTTTCTTTTCAAAATTTTTTGCAGTTATGTAAATATCTGAAAATATGTTCCAGTTGATTATGCCTTTTCTCTATGTAAATTTTTAAGGTACTATATACAGGGTGTCCTGGAAAAGACTGACTGTTTTCAAAAATTTATAACCGGTGATCGGTTAATGATAAAAAACAAATTCTTGCGGAAAATTCTTGTGCTAACATCTGTGCGCATCAATTCTGTGCGAAAATTCATGTGGGCGTTAAATTTTTTCTCTCAGAGTTCCAAATTTTAGTTCAAAAATATTTCAATAGATGGCGCTGCACATAGTAAGCCGATAAGTCAAAAACGAAGAATTGAAATTCACCGATTTTTCTTCTGATTGCGACATAGGATTACAGCCGACGATTGTTTGAAAATATTGTTTTGTTCTTTTGTTCTTTATTTTCGAAAAACTATAATGTAATTTTCAATTTTTTTTAATTTTATTTACGGACTTACTATTTGCTGCTATTGGAAAAATTCTAAAATTTGGAACTCAGAGGGGGGGGGGGATTTACGGCCCACCACATGAGTTTTCTGCAAAAAAAAATTTTTTTTTCATTTACCGTTCACCAATTATAAATTTAAAAACAGTCAATCTGTTTCAGGACCCCCTGTAATTGCTAAGTGTTTTTTCGTTAAGTAGCGAGACAGGAGAGCTCACTAATCCCGGTGACAGCAAATTTCCCTTTGTTATGCTGCCAAGAAAAGGTTTTCTCAAAATTCTGTTCAGTTGAGTCAAATATTAAAAGAAAATATGTCAAAAAATATTATTGCAACTGATGGTTGTAATATATTATTCGGAGCACAAATACATTCGTACTTGAAATTAACTTTAACAAAAGGGCAAATGAGCAATCAAGGATATTTAAAATATAAACACATGGCGCCCATAAATGTACGAAAAACTTTCATCAGTTGATTTTCTTTTAATTCTTGCTTTTCAGGCCGTAATTTTACTAATAGATTTATTTTGACACTGTCTCATGGGAAAAAGTACGTACCTTTAAAATAACAATATGTATCTAATAAGTTAAATTGAAAACTCTTTAATTGAACGATATTTTTTCAGCTAATACCGAAAATACCGGTATTTTACCGTAGCAAATACCTGTACTACGAAATTGAAAAATAGCTCCAAATTGCTGTACCGGTATTGCAATCAATAGATGTAACCAATAGTGGCACATCATTAAAATTCCCCAATTTAGAAGAAAAATGAAGAAAAATGTTCAACTTGTGTACAATGCACGAAAAATATGGGGTACCAAATGCAACCAGCAAACACAGTATCATAATTTTTAAAATTTATTTTAAATATTTTTAAAGTGTAAATTGCATATCGTTTGAAATATTCATACTTAGTTTAAATAAGTGGAATTTAGAAACAATGTTTCATCGTGAGATCTTGCAAATTGTGTGACCTTGAATGGTTGACTAGAAGTGTCAGAGGTCAACTGGATTCGTTAGAACAAGAGAGAAGGAGAAAGTGTGAGAATGCGATAGCCGGGTCTAAGGCAGAAGGTCTTCGAGATAGTAAACATCGCTACGTGCTCCTGCATTGGAAGTTAAAGATATGAGCGAGATATGTCCAAGTTAGGTCAATTGGAGGCTCAGGCAGTGCAAAACTTGATTTTCCTCTCATGTAGTACTTTTGTTGTGTATCAGAAAATTTATTTCGTTTCAAACCATCTTCGCTTTTACTTCTCTATTCTATTTTTTTCCGTAGAAAAAAGGAATTTGCTCCCCCCCATTTTGCGTATTTTGCTCGATACCTACTCCACCCTGATTTTCATTCTTAAAAACATGCAGAAGTAATATTTGAAATTGAATAAATACTGAAGAAACACGTATTTGACGGTAATACATAAGAAATTATAGCTTATGAAGTATAGCTTATTCATTTCCTATGAATGAGGGAAAAATTACCATTCATTAATTTTGAATTTCACTATGAAAAAAAATTAAAATTGAAAAAACAGGTTTTTTTTTGAGAAACTCGAAGGTTGATTGAGATAAAGAGCTAAAAATTTGGCTGAATTATTTTTATTTGACACCGAAATGATTCCCCAAGTGCGAGCCGAAAATGCTGCAAGGGCACATTTAACATAGAAACCCGGCTACGGCATTTACTAAAGTATGAAATCTTCGCAAAGGCGGAAAACGTTCTCACAAATGAATTCTTTGTTGCTTAAAATTTTGCAATGGTGCACACAAATTTCCATATCTAATGTGGAAATTTGTGTACACTATTGCAATTAAAAATATTTAACTCCTAATTCAATATTACTCCTAATTGATTATTTTATTGAATATTTGATCATGAGGTTTAAAAAAAGTAAGTTAGATGATTTAAAATATAAAAAATACTCATTATTTTCGATGTTTTTATAATGAATTGACAACTTAAGATAGTATTTATTTACATAGTCGGAGTACAAAACTGCACCGCTTCTAACTTACATGAAAACTCCACCTTAATGTTAAGCACCACACTACAAATACGAGTTGGCGAGTTAGGGTTATGCTTTGCCTTAACGTTATTTGGAAATTGCAATTACTGAGAAAATTAATAAAGAGAGTAAGTAAAATGAAGCTACTTTGTAACATTCATTAGCGCTTTTGATTAACTTAGCGTACTTCTTTTGTTTAATTTCTTATAATTGAAACTAATTAGCAATGTTTACTTTCTTCCGTTATCGAATTTTTAACGGAACATTTATGATAACACATGACAAAATGTTTTGAACAGAAAAGAAAAATATTATGTGGGCTTAACCATTTATTCATAGCTTACACGTTTTTTTGTTTACAGTTGCTTGCTACGAAGAAAATGTAGTTACGGAAAAATCAACTGTTATTCTCAAATGGCCTTACGCAAAAATTGGAGAGATTGCTCTTCCAGAGTCCATTGATTCCTCTAAAAGTGAGTTTATTTCAATATTTTTCAGAGAATCACTACAATGACAGTCAATTTAATTTTAATCCTATTGCATGTAATAAAAATGAAGTTCCAGCAAATGAACAACAAGATACAGAAATGCTGCAATTATACTAGTATGCATTTAAAAACTTTTGTCACACGATTTTTTAAAAAAAGTTTTCGGATCATTACGTTAATTTCTGGAATGGCTTCCATTTGATTTCTTTCACTTCAGATTTTTACAAAAGTAAGCACTTATGTTTTAAACATTTATTTAATAATGCTCAGTCGCCGCGTTTAGACGAGAGTAGAATAGTCTTAAATTAGCTCATGCGTGTCGAAAAGGGCGACTAAAACAGCTACTCAGTGCATGGACGTATGACCCGATTCGTACTATAAACGACTACCAGTCGTTTATAGTACGACCAGCCCCTTGGTTTTATACCAGAGGACTTGTTCTCCAAGTTGGGGGTTGGCGCATGACCGTAAAGCCAAAAGCACTCCTACTTTGTCAAGGAAAAGCTGGACTTCAACTCCTATGGTTCTTCATCTAATTGAAGTTCCTTTTTACCTGTTGCCAAGGATCAGTTTGCAACATGATCTGTTGGACTTGATCTAGGTTCTTAAATCAAGGGAATTAATTAACAACAACATAAATCTCAGTATTTAAATTGACATTCAATCACTGTTTCATACAAACTATTGATTTCCGCCCGTCATAAATGCTGCACAGAGCATTCCAAATACACTCATGAAAATTATTCAGTGAAACGAAAAGGAAGCAATGGGCTATTAAGTAAACATTCCATCTCTTCTTGTCCCTTATTTAATATTCTGGTGAATCTGCTTTCAATTTGGGCGTCTATTTAATTCATACAAAATCTGTATGGTATTCAGCTTGTTGATTCAATATTTTCGAATAACTTTGAAATCACCTCGGGTTTTTCCATTTTCGTTCCTCATACTTAGCGAATATTATCGGTTTCTGATTGCTCAAAAGTACACTGATATTACACTTAACAAATCGTTTAGATTTGAAGAAAACACTGCATTTGGTCTTAATAACATAGGTTGATCTGTCGTCAAACGGAAGTGCTACAAGCGTCCTCACGTTCTCAGAATGTCGACCATAGCGTTACAGCAACAACATGTAATTCACGAAGTATTAAAAATTATTCATCGAATGCTCATTTCTGAAGAATATGTTTTCGAAAAGAGGCAAATTAACTGTTTTTATTTTCTGTGTGTTTCAGAAGGTTTGTCCATGATTAGGACTTGCACGGGAGACTTCAGGAGTGGTGCAGAGTGGGGAACCCCTTACGGTGAATATGATAAGCGAGATAACAGCTTGACATCACGTCTTAAAAGCTTATTAAATGTAAGAAAGTTTTTTTACACCTCTGAGTAAGAGCACGGGTGATTTCAAAATGGTTAAAGTGAATATGAAATGGTTACACGGATATTTTTTAACATTTAAATTTTTTTTTCGAAAATTCAACTGTTAGTGTAAATTTATTCCAATAATGTACTTTACTTTATGAACTCTAAGGTGCTGCAAATGTACTCTGTCTCAATCCAAGCTATTGACGAAAAGAAAATTTTTCAGAAGAAATTTTTAGACGGCAAAACTTTGGGGGAAATCTTAAAATTTCATCCATCTTTAAAAATAATATCTCTTCAAGCATCTCTTAAAGTTCTAAGTATCTTCATATGTATATATATATATATATATATATATTTATACACACATATACATATATAATAGCCGATGATCGAATAACGCGCGTGTTTCAACAATGAACCTCGCGCCACGGCTATGGTAATGTGCTTTGGTAATGTTTAACATGAAGGGAAATGCTTTATTGTGACAAGGCTGAATTCTATCCGGCAACTTAACTGTTTTACTGGTAAATCTGTGTCATTTCAGGGAAATGAAAAAAACAAGAAAGCGGTCAGCTATGAACTCTATCTACTGGAGTTTAGGGTTAATGCACCGGAGTTAGGTTTAAAATTTCAACTATAAAATATCACCATACAGGCAATTGTTTCGTTAAAATGTAGAAGAAGAGAAGCAATTTTCACTCGTCATACCTTGACGGGAGACTTTCTAGTTAAGAATACTTTCATACCAAGTATTTTACATCACATTTTGAGAAATTCGTTTGCTTATTAAATCTTAAGTAGCGTAGTTTTAGTTAGATTGTAATTTTTTTCACACGGAATTGGTTTTAAGCGTACTTTACAACCGTAACCATTTGTAAGAAAAAACAAGTTTTTGAAGTGAAAAAAGGAAAAAAAGGAAGAACAAATTTGTACATACCACCTTAATTAAGATTTGAAAGTCTCTCGTACAAATGCAACGTTTGGTAAAAGAGAAATATGACGAGATAATACTAATGTAAAGCGAAATAATGATTTGGAGATATCTCGGATGATCAGCGTATCCAAAAAGTCTTTGACACATTTTCAAAATTCATAAAATAGCAACAAATTGTCGGATGAATATGCGGTTTGCGCTATATTACTTCATAGGTTCAAGAATTTTGTACAACAGCGTAAAAAAGGGGGAAAAAGAAAAAACTATAGCTATAAGAAATCTTTGTATCTTTTTAACAAGAATTAGTTTTTCTTACAGTGATGATAGTCTTCAATATAAATTATCTATAATTATATATATATTTTTTATTTTTCTTTTTTCATTTTTTAGCCTACTTTCTTAGTAAAAGTCAGACAAAGAAGAAAAAAGCATGAAATAAGGCTTAATGTATCTTAAAAGTATTGTGAAAAAAAAGTCAAAAACGAATAAAATGATTATATAAATATCGAAAAATTAAAAATTGGAAAGTAGGGTATTGAGATGAGAGGAAATGTCTGTCGGTATGTCTGTCTGTCTGGCCCTCTCCTTAACAACGTTTGAGTGAATGGTCTAGTTCGAAACATTTTTTTTTTTTTTGATAAATTAAGTACCTTTGTGCTGAAACGCAGTGTAAGAAACAACAACGTCAAAAAGCACATATTGCAGATCACTGCAGACATGTGTTTCGGCGTTACAAGGAACGCCTTTTTGAATGCAAAATAAATGAGCTTATGGATGAATTTGTCGGATGACTTTTCATCTATAAGCTCATTTATTTTGCATTGAAAAAGACGTTCCTTGTAACGCCGAAACACGTGTCTGCAGTAATCTGCAATTTGTGCTTTTTGACATTGTTATTTTTTTCCTTTTTTTATGTTCGAAAGTTCGCCAGAAATTCCCATATTTCATTTTTTGATTTGAAAAATTTTTCGTTCAATTTTGAACAGTTTAAAAAAAACTTAACATTAACGCAAGTCAAACCCCCGGGTGTCTAGATGTCATTGTAAGTGTACCATCCTAAACACCATTAAAAACTTGCGTAACAGCTATAATTTATAACCGAATATTTTATGGGATGCTAAAAATTAGTTCTAGCGGTCAGACAAAAAAAAATCTACTTATTTATTCTTATTTTGTTCATTTTAATGTTTGAGAGGTCAACTACTGGCTGGTAGTCAACCACTGCCGAATTATCCTATATATAACGTATAAATTATTTGTGTTCGGTAATTTTTGAAATAAATGTTTTATTTTTCAAAATATATATATCTCCATAGTCAGTACATGGTTAAAAGATTTTTAATAGTTTTGCATTTATTCTAGTTAAGAATTTATTTCACGTCTATAAATCAAAGTTTTCATTTCAAACTACGATTCGATTCCGGAAACGGTGTTGATAAAACTGATTTTATTCAAAGAGAAAATTTTTATATTGAACCATTTTGAGGGTTATTTCTGTAACTCAGAGCATGAGGAACGTAAGTCACATTATAACGATGCATTATAATGTGATTTACGTCACATTATAATGCATCATTTTAATGTGACGTAATGTGCTAACATTTTACAGCAGAGAAGAAAAACGTATTTTCTTGAGCAGCGGTTCCCAGCCTTTTCCCCCTTGTGAACCCCTTCCAAATCCGAAAGAAGTTGGTGAACCCACTAAGCACTAAGTAATAAATTACAAGCAAAAAAAAAAAAAAAAAAAAAGAAAAAAAGCCGCACACATACACACACACAAAAACAATAAGGTTTGGGAGATTTTTTTTCTTTTGATGATGTTGAATAGTTTATTACAAGAACGAAAACATAATTGCAAAATATAGAATTAAAAATATTGCGACGAACTAAAATGATAGCAAAAAATATTATACGCAAAACAAATTCACTAATAAATATACCCAGTGATTATTATTATTATTTATTTTTTTTTTTGCGCTTCAGTCAACTTTGAAAAAGTTTTTAAAACGGGATATTTGTGGAACAAAGAAGTTCAAAGTTTGGCTCAAATACCTGACAGTTTCAATCTTACCTTAGGTTCAACATTCAATTTGTTTCGGTATTTATCTCAGTACGTTTATGATGAAAATCCTTCGTCACATAGACACCCCCAGGAGTTCGCGAACCATCGGTTGGGAAACGCTGTATCTGGGTCAATCCACGAAAATGTCAACCTGCACAGGTCAAAATTTCAAACTCAATCATTATTAATGTGTTATACATAATTTTAGAGATAACATTCTTAATTTTCGAATCTCGTAAAAGGTTTTTCAAGATGGATGCCGTGCGTAGAATAAATACTGCTTGAAGATCTTCAACAACATGTAAATTTCAACTATGAAGCATTCAAGAAACGCGACCTGTAATTTTTTAAGTATCTATTCGATGTAAAAATTTCTTTTTTCAGTTATTGCTTACATTTTGAGATTTCATTTTCTTTGATTTCTTTCATTGAGATTTAATTCTCGTTGAGCCTAATTTAAATTCTGTGTTGAACGGCCTGTTACGTTCCTCACGAAACGTAGTACTTTCCCTCTCAAACTTTTTATAGGACTATAAAAAGAAAATGTTTATTTATTCTCTTCCTAAGAACTTCTTAGAATGCATTTAAAGTGTTAAATTTTTATTAAATAATTTACACAATTAGCTATCAGCGTGACAAACGTAACATATTGATTGTGACGGACGTAATCGCTTGAAACAAACACTGTTTAGTTCAATAAAAAAATGTATGAAATGTATATTTTGAAATAGTTATTTTTCAATGTTACTGTATAATATTCTGTAATTTTTGCAACAATTAACTCGATTTTGAACACATATTTGTGGAATTTTCTTAGGTTGCATTTTAGGGAAAAATCGGCAGCTCAAAAAAAAAAAAAAAAAAAAAAAAAAAAAAAAGAGAGAGAGAGAGAGAGAGTTAAAGTGGAGCAAGAATGGCAGATAAACAAAAAGAAAATGACAAGAAAAAAGCAGCAGAGCGTACGCGAATATTACAGAAAAAAATAAATAAGTAAATAAAATAAAACAAACACATAAACACACACAACGATTAAAAAAAAAAATAAACAATCAAGAAGACTGAGGAATCAAAAATGAGAAGTCAGGAGATGAGAATCAAGAGAAGCTAGTAAGCTAGCTTTGTATACAGTTGTAAACCAATGCAACTACGCTTTTCTCAACATGCAGAAAGATTTGAAAAAAAAAAAAAAAAAAAACACTT
This sequence comes from Uloborus diversus, assembly GCF_026930045.1. Classification (NCBI taxonomy): domain Eukaryota; kingdom Metazoa; phylum Arthropoda; class Arachnida; order Araneae; family Uloboridae; genus Uloborus; species Uloborus diversus. The sequence continues at coordinate 46,318,046 of NC_072732.1, forward strand.
ATCCATGTAGTCCCAGGAAAAAATAGACTTTTATATGTTATCTTGCTAAATAATAATAATAATATTGAAATCAGTGTGGCAGAAATGGAAGTCAAAAGGTTCCCGGAAGAAGCCTTCTTGAAAAACAATCCTTACAATGGTAAAGAAGATTACATTTCTTAAGGGCTTTCTGAAAAAAAAAAAGTTCTGCTTGTGTGTGATTAAAAAAAAAGTGTGTTGTAAAGACCCAAGACAGAAGAAAAACTTTTATCTTTTCTTCTTTATTACATTCTAAACTGCCATTTCACCCTTACGTTTTCTCTCACGCCAAACTCTTGTTCTTTCTGCGTCTGACTTAGGCATATTCACAACATGATTGTATATTTTAATGCAGAAAATAGATTGTAAACACTGAGAAACCTAAAAATTACTCGAAATCCGCCTTTTAGCTGTTGCCAAAAACAATAAAAAATAATAGTAATAATAAAGTTAATTTTGATAATAAAAGTTAACAAACTAAATTCAAGGCTAAACTTTTTACGCTTTTGAACTTGAATCAAGGAAATCCTAGAAAACCTGCATTATTTGAAACGTTAAAAGTTACTAAAATCCACAAATATATGCTTACTTAAGCCATGAAATTAAATTGTTAATTTTATTAACAAAATTAAATTAGACGCTATCATTCTTCATTTTTCTGGAAACAGTTAAAAAACAACTACGTCACTTCCGTCACACAAAAATGTTGGGGATCAGAAAGTCAAAATTCTCGCATAAAAAGTTTCAATTCAAAACAGAGGAGAAAAAAATAAATTTTTGCACAAAGCCAATAAAAAAGCATTTATTTAATACGTTTAATATGTTGAAAAATTGTCGATATAAGTGTTACTTGCAAAGTACCAATGCTTACCTACTAATTAGTATTTAGACACGTAACGGTCTAAAAAACTACACCAGTCATCACCGTGACGAACGTAACTTCAGAGTTACCGTCTTCAATGTTACGTTCGTCACACGTCATATTTTAAAGAAATATTCATTTCTGTTACATTTTAAGAAAAATGCGTATTATTCTACATGGAAAATAATGTTAAGGAATGAAAATAACGCATTGCACTGTTTTTACAATAATATCTACCTAAACTGTGGAGAAATTGAGAGCTGAATTTTATGTTGCAAATTCAAGGTTGCAAAAATGTTACGTTCGTCATACTATAGTAATTTAGTTTCAAAAACCAATTTATGTGATTAATACCATGTTTTATTGCATGAATATTACACATAAGTTTATTCTTTCACAAAACTCCACAAAACCACAAGTAAATGATTATTAGACGTTTTAAACTCATAATATGCAACAAAACAGTATCTGAATGTTACGTTCGTCACTATGGAATGACCCTTTTAAAGCATGCAAAATATGAGACGCGCGCTCTTTTAAACATGGTAAAAGATTGAAAAGGATTTTTAAAAAAAAAAAAAAAATGACGTTTATTTGGATCGATGCGGAACACGCTTCTACATACAATGCACTTATAAACAGAAAATTGCAATTTTTAGACTTACGTTCTTCGGGTTTTGAGGTACAGATTTTAGGAAAGTTTAAAATGGTACAAAGTATAGAGAGCACAAAATATAGAGAGATAGTCCAAAATACTTTTGTTCTGAACTTATTGGAATTTTTTGATTTTATGGAGATGATGTAGCTAATTTATACCACTTGGGATTAGTAACAACAACAAAATATAAATTGAATGTTTGCAATGAAACGTTTTACATTTAAGTTTTACTGTGCAAATAATTTCTCATAACAAATCATTTTCAGTAAACTCTGTTCGAAACGTGCTCACTTTCCCAACAACAGTCTAAATTTATTACAGCTGTACTAATAATCTGCAACATTAAAAAAAATTTAAAACGGAAAATTAATTTCTTGTGACTCATTTTTAAAATGTATGTTTAATCAATAGGCATTTGGAAAAGTGAAAATTCATCGGTATGTGGAAAGACTGGAACGCCTAGTTTCCCCCAAGAATCTGGAAGTGATTGATATTCATATCGTCATTAAGATAATGGAAAAGTTATCTCTTCTGACTGATCTTGAAGAGGAGGTGAGGAAAGAAATCAGACATATTTTATTTTAAAACTAGAAAGCTGATTTTTTTTGTAAAAATATTGTAATTATATTAATACTAATATATTATATTAATATAATGTAATTATATTAATATAATTATATCAATATAATGTAATTAAATTAATGTAATTATATTAATAATACAAACAACGCATGATGAAATGAGTATTTCTTGAATTCGAGTAAACAAAACTGTAAGAATAATTCTTTCAAAATTTCGGTTTATCCCCTGTTTCGCCGAAAGTAAAATTTTCTCTCCCCTCTCACTGAGAAATTCCTCAAAATAGGGTTAATAATGGGTTAATCTCTCGGTTCGTGGATACTATTCTCTCGAAAATAAAAAATGAAATTAATAATTAAATATATTTATTATTAGAAAGATTTCATGTAAATATTTGATGATTTTACATTTACAGTTACATAAAATATAAATACGAAAACAAATCGTAATAACTTACCAGAATATTGATACTTTTAATTCTATTTGGTTCTGCTAGATGGCGCGGTATATTTGCAGTATTTGATGAAAGTAGTATTTTTTATCACTTTTTAGAGGAAGTTTAAGTTTTTTCTGTTTTGAAATTTGGTAACTCTGCCACCGATTTCTTATCAACGGCCCCACAATACTAAAAAAGGGGAGCCTAAGGAGCGCAGTTGAGAAGCGCGTCACTAATAATCCCGAGGTGATGGGTTCGATGCACGCCCTTTGCCCCAGTTGTAACTTCTCTCTTTGTGCTGTTAATTTTGTCCTATACTATGTGCCTGTATTGCGCAATTTGTCATATTGGACGTGAGATCATATACGGGTCCGGTATGACCAAGTACACGAACTCAAAATGTATGTCCTCTAATATGCATCGAAATGCTGTCCATGGTTGAGAATGTCCGTTAGTTAAACTGTTTTATGAGAATTAAGAAATGAAAAGCTACAGCGCTATCTGTTCATCTAAACCAGAACTATTTCTGTTTTGTTGCCACACAAAACCTGGCTTCTTTTCGATTCGTTAAGGGGAAATCGCATCTTCTTATCTTCATTCGTTTTCGAATTATTCATTTTTAAAACTGATCCTAACTTTTGTATCAACCTGTATCTAAAAGGCTAATAACAAGAGCTTTATCAATTTATAGTAACAAAAAGAATTTTTGACTTACTTCAAAATATTACAAAATGGGTAACAATATTTTGAAAATTGCCTGTATTATCATATGCTTTGAACTTCAGGAATAACATTTTCTTGACTATTATAGACCACATAAGAAACTACATGGTTAAAATATTACCAGATAGGTTGTGCTAAAATCAGAGTAAATATTTCACCATTTCACTTTGCCCTGCTATTTCACTTTGGCCCACATTCCCCTATTTCAACGGACAAACAAAACGAAAACAAATATGGTTATGTATATAAATAAAACTGAGAACATATGTGTATGTTTGTACTATGCATGTTCTCTATACAAATGCACAGTTTGCGTTGGAGCTCGACCAAATTTGGCAGAGAGGTACTTGGGCACCCGAGAAGGAACGTAGGGTGTTTTTTAAACGCCAAAAAGTACCGAACCGATCGAGTTTAAATTTTAGGACCCGAAAATGGCATTAATGTTCTCTTTCTACTCGAAAAAAATATCCGATAAGTTCGATGTAAGTGTCATTCGAAAGCCCACAAAAACACCCCTTTGGAAAATATTTTCTCCTCTGGCATTGAAACCACCAAGTTCCTAAAATCACCAACAGAAAAGTTATAAGCATTTTTAAGTGAAGGAAAATCAATTTTAAATCGGAAAGTTATCGTTTGCCGTCAGCCCAATTTTAATTAAGCGTAAATAAAATCATTTAAGAGAAAAATATGTTGCCATTTTTGTCTCAAGTGCGAACAAATAAAATTCTTGCTTTTGCTTTGAGGGTTTTACTATGTCCAAGAGATTAAAATGTTTTTCCCCTTTTGGTTATTTTTCAGCGATCTGTCGGGAAATTTTGAGATTTCTTTTTTTCATAACTTGATTGTTGAACACGCGTTACTTGACATAACTTTTATTTTTGAGGTAGATCGCGCAAAGCCGAGCGACGGAGCTAGTTTTTCGAATTAATGCAGTTTTTGATAAACTTTTTTAATTTGAACCCTATTAGTACTGTTAATGTCTATTTCCTAATGTTAAATTGAACAGAGGAGTTTTAAATTAATTTATGGGAAATGAACAAGACTGAAGCAATGAGTCCTACTCATTGCTTAAGATTTTAAAATGCAGTTTAAGTAGAGACATGAAACTAACTTTAAAATAACAACTAATTTTAAAGAAGCTTTTCGGAGTTCTTTTGTTGCTAATAAAGTTGTGAAACTTTACTCAAGAGGTAATTTAGGAGATGAAGCATACATGAAAACAAGAATATTTTAAAGTATGCTTCATCTCCTAATAATTTTCACTATAATACACCTCAAGCAACCGAACTTTACCCATTACGGTATTAAAATATGTTTTTGCATTTAAATCAACTTTTTTGATTTTAAAAGTAACAAAAAATGTAAAAGCACTGTACTTTACTCTATGACTGTAAAAGATCTCATTACAACTGTTTTTGTTTCTTGAAGGAAATTTATACAATATTTTCCGTCATCTCTAACTTAGTTGAAAGTGATAAAGATAAACTACTGGAATCTATGAATAGAATTCAAGTGGCCAAAAGGTATGTATTTCATTCTTGTGCTGCGTAGCAAATATCATAAAACAGTAACTGAATGTTTTATTTTAAATCCAGAATGTCAGAATTGCTTGAAGAATTACGCCATTTTAGGGCATGTAGCTGACCTTTCTCAAAATGAACAAATTGGAAACTTGTTTTGAAAATTACAGTATAAAAAGAAAGAACATTTTATTTTGTTTTAAAACTTTCGACGAAACATTACTTTTGTTTTTGGTAGTAATTTTGAGCCTTCAAAAAATAGTGGACATTTTGAACTTTTTTTTTCATGGGGCAAAATGAAAAAAAATGAAATATTTTTCAAATGAATATTTTTTTATCTGATTGTAAAAAGTATTTTTGATCAAATGAATCAGTAAATAAAACTTTGAATGAATAAATGAAAAATAAATGGAACAATAAACAAATAATTATATAAATTAAATAATTAATGTATTAAGAAAAAATAAATGAGTAAGTAAAAGAGTGAATAAATAAAAAAATAAGCGAAAGACTTAATAAATAAGTGAATTACTAAAGGATAGAATGTAAATGAATTAATTAATACATGAATACGTAAATGTCTGTGTAAATGACTGAGTGAGTAAACGAAATAAGCTATTTAACTTTACCCAATCCACTTTGCCCCACAGGTACTCGACTACTTGAGCAAAATGTTTAAAACACAAATAATCTTGATATTAACTAAATAGATATTGCACTGTATATTAGAAGTCCTCAACTAATACTTAAAATGTTAATAACAAGAACTTTATTTTTTGATAATACAAAAAAAAAAAAAAAAAAAATTGACTTTCAACAATTATTACAATAAGATTATCAATTTTTGAAAATTTCATGTTTATCATATGCTTTAATATTCAGCGATATTCTTTTCCTGACTAGAATAGACTACATGTGTAACTATATAGTTAAAATATTTTTTCCAGATAGGTGGCGCTAAACGCAGAGTACTTCAGCTTTTCACTTTGATCCGCTATTTCACTTTGCCCCATATTCCCATACTAGAGCTTTCAGTGAACTGCTGCACTACCCGTACAGTAAGGGAAGAACTGGAGAACGCGATAGGATTGTTTTTCGGCTGTAAGGATGATAGCAAAATTGACCCCCTAACGGTCAATGAAAGCGAAATTGTGCGCAATGGTATAACTTTCAGCCAAGTGTTGAAATTTAACTAAACATATTTTTTTAATTCACTTGGATTCGGTGAGAAATATGCATATTGTATTACTCCTTCCTCTTTTCTTTTACCATCACTTTCTGCTCATGTTGACAGCAAGTTTCTGTCTTGTAAATAAAGAAGCACTTACTCTAGTGTTTATATAACCTCTATGGTGTCACCGACAATGGCGCCATTTTTAAATTCACTAGCTGTCTGAATTTAGTTTTAAACTATTATTATTATTATTATTATTTTAATTATTTTCTAGAGTTTTGGAAATTATAAAAAATGTAATCAAATCCGCTACTGAAAACAACGCAGAGGTTCAATTTTCGAGTAAAAACTTCATGATTGAAACCAAAGAGTTGACCCCAAGTGAAGACGAGAATCCCATAGTCGGCGCTGCTGTGTCCCGAACAACAAACGATGAAATTTCGGTGGAATTCCTTTCAGCCAATACGACTCCATCAAAAAGCGAATGCATTGCCTATTTTGTGCTTCCAATTGATTTTGTGAAAGACAGAGAACGGCAAAAGATATTCGGTGACAAAATAACATTTGGATACTTTAGAGACTGGCTTCTGTTCTCCAATCCCAATCCAGAGAAAAGTTTGGACATGAGGAATTATGAAGTACTGTCCACTCCTGTTGTGTTCGCTTCAATGTCAGAAGGTCCAGCTGGGAATCTCGGTCATCCAGTTCAATTATATTTTAAAGATATGGTAATTATATTTGCCTACATTTGTTTAGAGTTATTGTCTCTTTGACCATTGCTTTTCTTGAAGGATCAATTCTGTACCTCAGAGTCAGACTGACTTAAATCATACAATTGATGCTTAACAAAAGAGCGAAAAAGCGGTTGCTTGATGCATGCAAAGGATTGGAGTCGCGCTATTTTAACGCTGGTAAATTATTATTACAAAGAGTTTTTTTAAAGAATTACGTTCATATGACCCGATATGGAATACAATGCACTAATACGCGGCAATTCGCAATTCTTTGACATACGTTAGTCCGGCTCTGAGGTACAGAATTAAGTTCATCGTTTTATGTTCTAAGATGATCAAAAACATTTTCTGCAATATATCAATAAAAAAATTCATTTCTTTTCAATGAAACAGTCACACGCACTATGTTTAATTCTACTCCGAAAGATGTTCGCCACTTGCAAAGAAGCTGCCAGTAGGTGGCCGTCATTAACCCTGAAAGAGAACGATGATAACCGGACAAACCTTCTTATTGACACCTACATGCACAGTTTCCGTTCTTAATCATAAAAGGTGTGATTGGTTTTTCAATGCAACAGCCATAGACATCATTCTATCTCACCATCAGTGCACCCCCGCAACCGGCGCGGAAGGCGCACGAGTCTTAAGGGGGTCGGACAAAGCTCTAGAATTTGTAAGTTGAAAATAAATGACCTTTGAAAAAAAAAATTGTTAAGAGTTAAGTATGAACATGTATTAATGACACTAGTTTATATTCCTGCTTGGAAAAGTACCTGATAACATCGAAACTGAGAACAATCGAATCTGACAATTTAAAAGAAAACCCTTGAGTTAACGAACCCTGCCCCCCCCCCCTGAAAGTAGAATAAAAATATATTTTTTAATAAAATGCCTTCGCACGCTTCACATAAGTTTCAAGCGTATTTCATGTAATAATAAAAATTAATTTCCCTGTTAGAAACAATAATGACAATTGTAACTCAAAGTTACCGACTGCAAAAAAAAAAAAAAAAAAAAAAAAAAAAAAAAAAAAAAACACTAAATGTTTATTTGAATGAAACAAAACAAGAATCTCATCGCCTCTGTTGGATTAAAAATAGTTTAATTAAAGTACACATCACGGTAAAAAGCCTACCCCGGTGTTAAAAATCATTTAAGACGCATTGCGATTGAAACAAAATTAAAATCCCGTTCACCCTTAAAGGAAGTACGCAACGCTATTTGAACAACCATTGTCCCAAAATCTGGACAAATATTCCTGTAAAAGATAGTCACAGCTTTTCTTAATTTAAAATAATGCTCAAATAATTGTTAAAAAAAATGCAAAAAGATGACTTCAGATTTTCGCAATGTGGACTAATGTAGAAAAATAAGTTCTTGAAATTTCCATAGTGCAATGTAATGTAACGCTCTTACAGAGTTTAATTAGGATTTTCGTTAAATTAGAAACGCTAACTTCTGTTCTGGATAACGTTACTGTAAAACTTGGAATACATTTAATCTTATGCAAAAAAAAAAAAAAAAAAAAAAAAATGTTGGGGAGGGTGGCCCAGAGCGAGTACGTCGCCTAAAGCGATTAGGCTTTCGTATCCCCCCCAACCTATGATGTGTAAGCAGCGATGCATACGTATGTAGTGTTTGCATGAACATCGCCGAGTTTTTATCAGTCGCAGCGAAGCAGCAGTGAAGCGGCATGGCGCGACCAGGCTTAAAATAAAAAAAATGATACATTCCTAAAAAAAAAAAAAAAAAGGAGTTTTGTAACTTGATATTAGTCGAAGACGAGCTTTTTTTTGGATTGTCAATAATATTACGTTATTCTGACACTACCCACCTACAAACTACGATAGTCATTTCGTTTGTTTCTTTTTTAAATTTAAGGTTATAATTATTGAAATAAAAAACGTGCCTTTGGGCAAAGCGGGTCGGGCAAAGCGAGTATAGGATATAACCAAGTATTTATTTATCACTAGCAGTACCCGCACAGCGATGCCCGTGCTAAAAATTTAATGGAAGTCCGTTAAATAAAGAAAAATGACGCCCACTCTCCCTCTGATGTGAAATGATCGATATTCTTTGTATAAAATGCGCACACACCTTTTCAAAAAAAAAAAAAAAACTATTTAAGTTTCTTTTGAATTTAGAACTTTTCATCAAATCATTAAATTAAATTTACAGTAGCTTTAAAACTCTAGCGAGTGAAGCGGTTTTTACTGCAATTTAAAATATTTGGCTAAATAAACAAAAAAGACATAAAATAATTTCTTTCAAATGTAAAAATAATTCCGCAGCTCTATTTTTTATCGCCAAACTTGCCCAGCAACCACGCTATCATAATCCATCCGTCTAACGAAAAAAAAAAAAAAAACATCCCGTGGAACATTCAAAAATTATCGTCAGAAAAAAAAGAAAAAAATGTCGCACATTTCACTCGGATAAAAAACAAATCAAAAGTTTCTTTTCTTTCAAAACAATGAATTACATTAACGGTTGCCTTAAAACAATAATCCTAGACTGAAGCCTGCTCAGCGCCTAACGTGCCAAGCGACCACGCTACCGGAACCCCGCCCTTTCTTTTGCGAGTGAAGCGGATGTTTTTTCTTTGGCAATAATATATGTTTCGCCAAACAAACAAAAAGGTATAAAATCACATTAACAGTAGCTTTCAAATCTTTATGTATTAAGAGCTGCGTTGCCCGGCTTTGCCCGGTCTACCTTGAGAACAAAAATTGTGTCAAGTGGCATATATTCAACATTTAAGTAAAAGAATAACTTAATAACTTAAAGAAAAACTCAAATAAAAGAAAAAAAAACATGCAAAATTACCCTTCCAAACAATGACGACAGATATTAAAATACTTTTAAGAAATTAAAATGCGAAAGATGGATTTTAAAAGCGTAACCATAGAAACATGAAATAAAATAAGTTTAAGAAATCAGATGCAAAATAAGGAAATATTCAAAAAGCGTAACCATGGAAACGCGAAAATAAAATGGTTGACAACCTGAATCAAAATGACATATTTCGAAATTGATTTTAAAACGCTTGTAACTTTTTTTCCTTTGAAGATAGAAGCTAATTTTTTCGACCATAGGTCGTGAGAGATCTGGACTAAAAAATCTCGGTTTTTCCAATGCTGTCAAAAAAAAAAAAAAAAAAAAACTGTGGGACATTTCGTTCACTTTTTATTGATAGATTTAATGAAGAAAGTAGTGCCTAAATTTCAGCTAAGCCTAAAAAAGTTCGTGCTAAAAACGCTAATTACTCCCGCCGTAATTAAGTTAGAGCATTGAAATAAATTGTTTAGAACGCAGAAAATTCTACCCTTTTTAACCATACATAATATTAATATGTGCAAGTAATTTTTAACCCATTTAATAGCCAATAATAGGCAATTTACGTGAAATTTGGGCCTAAATTTGAATTAAAAAAAATATTTATCGGATTTTTTCGAATTATTATAGCCTATGTTACTCAGTAAGAAAGCACCTTTCATATAGTGAAAGAATTTTTCAAATACGTGCAGTGGTTCCGGAGATTACCTCGAACATATAAACACACAAAAATCCGCCCTCTCTCTTTATAATATTAGTAAAGATTTCTTGACTCCGTGCTAACTTAGATTTTCCATTTCAATAGGATAAATATAATTTTAAAATGTTATTTCTCAGGATGGCAATTAATTAGACTGTTACTTTAGTTAGTTATTTTTTTATGTTCTATAAACAAATGTGCTGACTGGAAATTGGATAAATACAACTGTTTTACATTTTTTTATATAATGGCAGGTAGCTGGTCAACTATTTTAATCATTTATAACTTCATATTTGATCGGTGAATGTACCAAACATTTGCCGATCAAATCAACCCAAATGTTTGTTAAGCTTACCCGCTTTGGGCTCTCTGGTAAGGCAAAGCCGGTTTTTGAAATGTTTGTAAAAAAACGATAATAAATAAATATTAGGTTTGAAATAATACGAAAATCACTTTATTTTGAAGTTCAAGAACCTTGCTAGGAAATGAAACCGAAATTGTGTCGATAAAAACCCAAAAACTACAATTTTCGAGCGTTCTTCGAAAACTTACCCGCTTTGGGCCAGCCTCCCCTATATCATGATATAAATGCTAAAGGATGCGATAGTTTTTTTTAAAATCTTTATCCAGTTGGTAATTTATGTGTGAGATATTAGATTTAGCAATTATTTAAAAAAAAATGATTCCACGTGTGAAAAAATTTAGGTAGTTGTATATAATAATAATGAATCAAACTGATGATTATAGGTACCCGATGCCTTTTCGTCATGGAGTTTGTTTCACGTTATATCTTTATTTTTTTTCTTTATGGCGAATCTATCATAGGGCCCACTTATAAGTCTTGAAGGTGAGCTCACCTAAATCTATATACGCCACTGCAACGGCGAAAGTAATGACCCTTTGTAAGAAAACACTCAGTAGCCTTATCACAAAATCCATCATTAACCTTAACACAAAAACGACGAGGACTAGCTTAACCATCGAAAAATGACACCAACAGTCACCTCCACCTCTATAACTTTGAGACGTGGCTGAACACGATAGAAATGTTCTCCAGCCTTATGTACCTGTAGTAACTACTCAAAACTAATCAAAGGACTTTTGGTCCTCGAGATTTAATCTCGTATATATTTGGTCTTTATAATCTCGAGCATCAAAGCAGGGATCCTTTTAAACCAAGTATGATGTCCAAACCACTAACCTCTTCAAAAAAAAAAAAAAAAATGTATTACTCATTTTTAAAGACATCTACCAATGTCAGCGGAAAGATCAATTTCACAAACTTCTATTTTTTTAGACATGTTGGCTGTTTCATTCAAACGACTAGATAAAGAACGAAGAATAATTCTTTGCATTATATTTATTGGAAATTTTGTTTTGGCATCATCTCAGTATAATTATAGCACATCTATGCTAGATATAACGATGATCTATCTCTAATAGGCGACTGTTTGTAATTGGCTTTCAATGCCTTTCGTGGCATTGAAAGCGAATGCCTTAATTTAGGAACTTCTCATTTGACAAAAATATTTTTTTTCTAGGTTTAAAATTTTCAAAATAATAGGTACAGATTTATTATGATAGTCTATGTTACCATTTCAATCAATCTAGAATTTAGATCTTAATTGGGAGCCACATAAATTGTGCAATACTGAAAAAGGTTTAAATAGGTAGTATCCGAAAGAGCATCTTGAGACCTTTTTTTGACACAAAAATTATTCGCACTCGTCCGTCCGTTACGGATATATGAGGTCTAAAAGTGACAAATTTAAAGACTTGGTGAGACCTTTATCCCGTAATTTCACCGTCTGAATCCATCTGCAAATCGTCCAAAAGATGTCTTTCATTTCTCACTGAAACACGTGAAATTGGGCGAACTTTCTTGAAAGTTTTCTAGACTGTAGGACATTATATTTTGATAGCTTGGATACGAGGGCAAATAATTTATGCGTCCAGAAATATGTTTAATAATACGATTTCGATTGATACTTACTTTAAAAAAAATCATTATTACACTATCATGTGGTTTAATGGTTAGAAATTTCGTGATACTTTATTATTTATAATAATACATCGTTGTCTTTTAAACTAGGTCAGAGCCACAACAGATATGCCTGTTTGTGTATATTATGATCCATATCTGGAAGACATTAATGGCGGTTGGAGTGCCGAAGGCTGTGAATTTGCTGGTTTGACGGATGGATTTTATAGCTGCCGGTGTCACCATTTATCCGTTTTTTCCATATATCTGGTTAGGTGTTAACTTTTATTTTAGTACCATTCCTGCTATAGTTGTTTTTAATTGGTGAAAATGCACTTTGGCCTATCATATTGAGAAAAAAAAATGAATCTCATTTGTCTAACATATCAATTTATGTCGTAAAGAAACATAGGTCACTGAAGGTGGAAATAATTAGTCAAATATTTTTAATTTTAGCGAATTCGTTGAATGGACAGTACTTAAAACCAATGATGAATAATCTAAAACCTCGATTTTGAACTTTCAACTAAAATACGTTTAATAATTTTGGAGAAGTATTCAAATCGTAAGAGGCATCAAAGTTTAATGAAAAAAGCGATTTATAATTTGGAAAAAAAAATATACATACATAGAGTAGGATTCCGATAATTTAACTTACTACTAATGATGCACCGATCAGTGCCTTTGTTGATTAGTTATTACTGATTAATCGGCAAAACTGATAAATGATCATAATTATAACTTTCAATACAAAATTTCCCCGTCACGGTTTTTTCTTTTATAATTTTTAGTTTAGAAATTGTGCTTTAGTTCTGAGAGGAGATTTTTTTTTCTCCTCCCTCCTAACTTTCTAAAAATAATTTCAAAACGTTATCCAATTTTTTTGAGCCTATTTGCATATTATTGTTAAAAAATTACATAATGTAAATTAGATTTTTTTTTAAATATTAGGAGGCAACCTGTGGTCAGCAGGCTAAATTAGGAGCAGTTTTAGTTTAAGTTTATTTTTTAATTTTTAGTAGCCATTTAACCTAAGATTTTTATTCTTTATGAAAAAGTATAAAGGCACTCTTCTAAGGGGGAATGTGTCGAATCATGAAAAATGTTGTAACATTATTTTCATGTGTATATTTATTCAAAATAGAAAAATTAAATTTAAAAAATAACATTTCTTCATCCATCAGTTTTGAAAATAATAATAACAATAATAATAAAGTATGTACATTTATTTTTAAAAAATCAAATGATATTTCATAGCAATAATTTTCTGTTGATGAATCAAAAATTAATGTAAACAGTATATTTTTCAATATATCATACAATCATATGTATAGTAACAAGGAACAAAATAACAAAAAAAAAAAATGTTGCGTCATCAAAAGCTGGGGTGAGAGTATCATAACACAAAATTAGGAAATGATCCTAATTTTCTTTAAGAAATAAGATAAAAGTTTTAGGAAGTTTTTTTTTCGTTAGAGAGAGTTAAGGGGATATAGCAGTGGGATCATAGAAACATTTGTTTATGTTTGATACATTTCTGCGTTTCAAAAGATAAATAGAAGTAGCATTAATAACATAAGACCAAAAGTAGTTGCAAGGCAGGTGATGTTAAAAGAGTGAAAGAAATATAGACTTGATACAGATTTATTATTGCTACCTATTTAGCAATAATAAATTCGTAGTTTAAAAGGTCTATTTATTAAGGTCTAATATTGTTGAATAGGGGAGAGAATTTTCTTACTCATATTTTTCGCATTCCAATTTAAGTCCTCAGCTTAATTATTCATTGTAGTGGCAATTGAATAAATATCAGTTGTAAGGGTTATGATTTCATATTTCATATGCGCTTTCTAAACTATTGTTTTGTTTTTATCCTATGCACTTTCATACTGCATGTTACAGTAATGTTTGACGAAAATTAGACTTATTTACTGTCAATAACTTATTCATCATGGTTTCTTGTTGAAGGTATAATAAAAAAAAATATTTTGAAAACTATTTTTTCAACCGATTTGGCCAATTATAATAATTTGAAAAGGGGCTTATTTGACCGATCAAAATAATTGGAAAAGTGGCCAAATTGGTGCATTAATTAGTATTGCCGATTAATCAGCGCATATCTGCTAACTATATTATCTACTGTTAAGAAATGTTAGATGGAGGTATAATAAAACATAGTTCTTTTGAGCAGCGTCAATTTCATTGTTAAGGATATGAGACATTTAAAAAAATATGTAGGGGAGACCGGGACTAGAAGTGACACTTTTGTCATTTTTGATATTACCGTAATATTTGAACTGTTGTGAAACATTTAATGCATCATATCATTAAAGTAAACCTTGAGCAATATATTTATAAAACAATTATGAACATTTTAATCGTTTTTCATGACATAAAATGGAATTTGCTTAGCCTCTAAGTTTGTCTCAACTTGCCCCGTAGCGGGGCTAATAGTGACATGCTTGAGGCACATTGTGACACCCAAAGAATGCGTACAAATACGTTGTAATATGTACAAATTGTGTAAGAAATGACATTAAATTGGATACTTTAAGTTAAGAAGGAAATAATTATTCATTTATAACGCTCTGAACACAAAAAATAACACCATCATGTCTTCAATAAAACTTCAAACGAAATGAAAATAATATAGTTAAATTTTTAACACTTGTGAATTCTTTTTTAGAGACACATTGAAAAACAGCGCTAATTAAGAAAGATAAAACGTAGACCAGCATTAATTTTTGGCCATATTAATCTTTGACTCAATACAATGTATATGCCTATATCCTACAGGCCTGCAACTAACAAACTGGCAGCTAATATAAGAATTAGCACAGACCAGACGAATGACCGAAGCAATGGTTCGGTTCAACTCGAAGATTGAAGGCAAGACATGTTTTGTTTGCCACTCTTGGCTTCCTTAAGAGGTTTTCCACATCCAGTTCAGTCACTTCCTATGCCGAGTTGAAGAGTGCTAATAACCACGAAACTGCAGTCCTCGGCTAGAATAACTCAGCTGGCGGTGTATTTCATGTATTTCTGCCTTAGCCCTGGCTATAGGGCGGTAACGTACTGAAAATACCATATAAGGGTGGTTCAAAAAAACTTTTTTTCAGCTAGAGTCCAGGACACTCCCTATTTTTTTTTTACACTTACTCACTTACTAATAGTATCATGCTGTAAAATTTTTAGTTTCTTACTCAAATTTTAGGGCGGTGCTCAATGACCCCTTAATTTAACATTAGCCGTATCATAGAAAATGCCACTAATTGAGAAATATTTAATTGCCCTGTCTTTTTTTAAAAATAAATAATTATTTTATTGCAATGTATATGCATACTTCTAGTGTATATTATAATATGTAGCATTTTTTTTCCTTTCCCCCTATTTTTCAACCCCTCTCCGCATACTATTGAAGTTTGGGGGAGGGGGTTGAGCACCCTCTTTCAAGTTTTCAGATTATTTATGTTTAATTTTTAAATTAAATTATATTAGTCCATCAAATGCATAATAATAGTGTGTTTAAGTTCTTTTATCAGACTGTCAGTTTTGGCAACACGCTGTTAAGTTCGTATGTGCAACATTTTTAAAGATTAGTTGAAGTTTTAGTTGAGGCTTTTTGTGCCATTTTTACGTTAAATGTGTATTTAAGATACTACTTACTTATCTGCCATTTTATTTTAAGTCAAAATAAATTTATTTTATGCGACAAAACTGCTAAATTTTTCTGAATAATCTAGCACTTTTTCAATATAAGAAATAAGTTATGCAAACGAATTACAGCAAACAGTGTCTCCAAGATAAAAATCTTAATATGAGAAAGTGAAAAAAGTATTAAAGGAAAGGAAAAACAATTTGTATACTTTATTTGCAAATAAATTGAATTTTAATCAGATTATTTTGAAACTAATTTTTTTATTCCTGAAGTTCTATTTTTTACCGTTAAGAAAAGGAAGGAAAAAATCATTTAAAAAGATTTTCACCTTTTCTTTTAATCATTGTCAAAAACAAAGATGATGAATAGTAACTGTAAAATTTATAGTAAAAGGGCTTTTTTTTTCTTATTTCTAACTGTCGGATCAAATCAAGTTGTAAGTGACAAACATAGAGACATGTTTTAGTTGAAAAAAAGAACAAAAAGCGAAATAAATAATTATAATTAAAACAAAATTTAAAATTATTATGATCTATCTGTTTTTTCTTATTTCTAACTGTCGGATCAAATCAAGTTGTAAGTGACAAACATAGAGACATGTTTTAGTTGAAAAAAAGAACAAAAAGCGAAATAAATAATTATAATTAAAACAAAATTTAAAATTATTATGATCTATCTGTTTATATTCTCTTCTAAAACAGTTAGTGCGATCAAACTGAACTGAAGCAAAGCAACTGAAGCATAAAACTGAAACTAAATTCTTTTTTTAAGCATAGGTGTATTGATGCAGCTCAACAGATGTTTTTCTTTTACTTGATGATAGAAAATACAAAATGCTTTCCATTAATTCCATATTTTTGTTCTTTGTTTTTTTTCTAGGCGCATTATCCAGTAGTTACTTCTAACACGAAACCTACATTTAGCATAATAGTTTATGTGGGTGGTGCAATCTCATTTCTCATCTTAAGTTTTGCTGTTGTTCTTTTCACAATATCAAAGTAAGTAAAACGAAGTCGCCATTATTATTTTGAAAATTAATTAAATTAAGAATATTAAAGTTGATTTAGCCTGTTATTTACTGCGTAGTCAAATATTAGGCTTTCAAATGCTTTTTGGAGTTGAAAGGCATTTGGAAGCTTAATATTTGAGGACAGAAATGCTCCGAACATACTGTAGCTCGAATTGATGCTCAAGCAGATGGAAAAAGTATTGAAAGCAACGACGATAACGACAAATGTGATGAATTTCAAACTGAACCACCCTAAATATATTTCTAGTCTTTTGATACGCAAAAACTTTTTCAAAGCCAGGGGCATAAATGAAACTGGTTTTCGGGTATTTTGTAATGTAGAAGAAAAAAAAAAACAAAGTATGTATGAATTTTATGATATTTTCCCCTCGAATTTGTTTTTTATGAGCACTCGACTATAAAGAGCAAACATCGAGATACTTTCACGGTCGTTATAAGAAAGTTCAACAGTAGTAAAAATGTTTAACGCAAAACTACGGAAAAAAAAAACATTCTCAAAGAGTTTTATGAAGCAAATAAAAAGAGGAAAATATCGTAATTCTTCAGTGTTGTGTTGCAGAATATGTTGGGTGTAAGAAAAAATAAAGAACGAAATTAAAAACGTATTCTGTTTATTATTTACCCCAGTTAGAAGGGCATTAGTGTGACAGATAGTGAGGAAACTAATTATTACATATATTAACGTAAGGTTTCAAAATAAGAATATTCTACTGTAAACCTTGCATTCAAATCGACAAACAACCATTGGAAAATGTTACTAAAGTTAAAATTAAAGAAACAAAAATCAAAATAATTTCATGCATTTGTTTTTGGGTCAGAAGAAGGTTCTTTTTAAGCCGAAAAGTTTTAGATGTTCTAAAATTTTTAAAGCTCAGTTTTAAGCTTTTTGCTGACTATTGCTTAGCGTCGAAAGCTCTTTTATTTTTAACTCTTTCTAACTCTGAAGCAAGTATATGTGGTCATTTTGTGCTTTTGTAATGCAGACTTCATTTGTTATGAACCCCCCCCCCCCCGTAAATAGATAACCTTTTAATAATAATAATAATAATAATAAACAATACTTAGATATATGTACAATGCCATAGAAAGTAAAAAAAAATCGTAAGAGTTAAAAAGTATAGTCTCTTGTATGTAGTTGAAAAATTTGAAAAAAAAAAACCATAAAAACCCTAGAAAAGTTATAAAATTTAAAAAATTATACAGCGTGGCTCTAATAAGTTGAAGGACCACATTAAAAATGTTTACTTCTTTTTGAGGAGTTCAGTGAGAAAAAACGTGTTATTGGCGCAGATTTGAATCGAAATTCTCTCGAAAAACGTCTGTTAAAACTCTGCGTGTAACCGCTCTTTACTACACCAAATCAAGCAAGCATCGTCAAGGTCATGCCTCAATTTATCAGAGTCACACTATAACTCCTTTCTTCATCACTTGTTTTTTTATTTTTTCTTCACAGGATGTTTCGTGAGACACACGACCATTTCGTTCTACTCAATGTGGCCCTCAGCTTTCTTATCTCCGTTGGTCTTATTACATTCAGCGACCTCTTGCACTCCCTGTGCAGAGTACTCTCATTGCTGCTCCTTTACACGATTTTCGTTACAATGCAGTGGTTAATAAGTTACGCAATTCTTTTCAAAATGAAGTTTACCAAGAAGCGATGTGTTAGTGAAATGCCCTCATGGAAGAATTTGATCAAATGGAGCATAATTCCTTTGGGTATGTCATAAAGGATTTTGTTTTTTGTTTTATATAAACGTACATTTGCAAAAATAATTTTGAAATAGTTATTTTTTTTCTCTTTAGTAAATTAAATTAAATTCTTCAATGCTCATAAAACATTCGTTTAGCTAGTGATTTCCAAAAAAGTATAAAAAATATTCCCTGCCAGCAATGGAGGAGAAAAACAAAATTACGCTGCATCGAAACATTCCAACTTATCAATCTAATCTTTTTAGCGTTACCATTCCAAAAAAAAAAAAAAGACTCATTTAGTATTTTAATCAAATCAAATGTTTAAGAAAAAACATTGTAAACGGTGATAAATTCGCAATTCAAATGAACTATAGGAGGTGATTAATGGCTACCGAAAGCAATAAGATCAATACCGGCCCACTTACACAGTATCCTGTCGAATGAGACATGTTTTGTCCTTATAAAGTTGGAATATTATGTCTCCTTGTATTGCTTCTTAAATCACCGCAAGGTGGCGTATTCAAGTTCCAGAACTGCGAATTGGTGAGTGATAAACATAAAGCACAACAGGTAATAAATTTATAGATTCCAGTAACGGTGTCTCGATAAGGAAAACGGTGTGTCGATTACTACGAAATGTATTTAAAGCAATATTTTTGCTCATCTCTTTGTTTTTAAGCCTTACTAATATTATAAAGGTTTTTTTTATGGAGGTATAGAATTTTAAGTTGGGAACACTGTTTGAACTGTGGGTCGTTTTGATAGTTGTCACTTGTTTTGTGTTTAGTTTGGGTTGCCATTTCATTATGAATAGACAACAGGACGCTGCAACACGCCACACAGCGCGTGTCACAATTGATTTACTGAAAGGAACTTTCGGTGAACGAATAATTTCGCTTAATGGACCCGTGAATTGCCCTACGAGATCATGCGATTTAACTACTCTGGACTATTTTTTGTGGGGCTGTGTGAAGTCTCAGGTCTACACCGATAAGCCACAGACGATTGACGCCTTGGACAAGAACATTTGCCACATATCACTCACATACGGCCCCCATCGCTGCAAAAAGTGATAGAAAATTGGACTTCCCGATTAGACGTTCTCCAAGCCAGCCGAAGTGGCCATATACCAGAAATCACATTTAAATAACAATGGCAAAGAATCATCTTTTGAATATAGCCAAATTCATGGCGATTTATATCATTTAATGGTGTTTTATTTGAACCTAAAGTTCTAAACCTCTAAAAAAACACCCTTTAAATGCAAAAGTGGATTTGTTTGTTTGGAGCTGTCAGATTTTATTCAATTTTAAAATTTAAATGAGTTTCCAATAAATAGAAAAAAATCAAAATGTGCTAGTTTGTGTATTAATTTTAAATACTATTGTTTTTATAGTGTTACCAATTTTTATCGTCTACCTAATTTGGCCAACGAAGTATTATGACCCATTCAAAGGAAGGTATGTTACTGATATCGAAAGTTTGACTAAATTTTCAATTATTTAGCTGTGAAATTTTTCATGTTCTGTATCGTTTCTCAAATGCTCTTTAACCAAAAAATTGTAATATATTTAATGAAAACGGAATACATGATTTGAAATATTTTGATATATTTAAATTTCCGAACACGTTTCGCACCAAATTTAATCTCGGTCATTTAAAAAAAATATCATCTAGCACATACCATCTAGCATCCATTCACTGGCTTTATTTTGAGTTTTGACGTCTTGAATTCAAATTATGTTTTTCGTTTTCACGAATTGCGATAGGACCCTACACATAGAGATTCTTGTTTCTACATCTTATCGCATTAAAAATTGTTAAAAAACATAATTTAAATTGAAGGGGTAAAAATTCAAGCTAATGCGAGGGGTTTGCTCTGCCAAATTAGTATTGTGTAAAGTTGAGACGATGAGGTATAAAAAAGTCGACTCAGGGGGACATGGATGCCACCACCTAGGAGAAACACTTGCGTGCTACGGCCAGTGGACCTCAAAAGTTACCCGGAAATGAGAAGTCATTGATTGAGACGCACGTGATATGAAGACAATCATCAATTTGTGATTGGTCCAAAATAAATAAATAAATAAATGAATAAATAAAAATTCACACGGAGAGAACTAAAACAAATTTTATGCACTTCCTCAGAAATGGGATCGTTTCCAAAATTTTAAAAGTATTTTTTTCCGAAAGAGCATGCTTAAAAACATAGAATCTGATCTTTTTTTAAGTAATTTCTTTAGTTTTAATATTTTTAAAAAATTACTTAAATCGGTGCTATTTCATCGTTTAACGCTTCTGCCGATGACATCACAAATGATGAAATGCCATTCAGTGTTGCCATTCACGGTCCAAAATATTTAATTCGCATCTTTACTCACGTGTATTGGCAACGATATGGTTGATAGCAAGCGTAGAGCGCAATTGTAATTCACTTCTTGATTATCATAACGTGGAAATGCGGTAGAAAGATGCGCCATAGGGTCATTCCATATCAAGTGATCCACAGTTCTTTCCCTCACCTTTTTGTATTTCTTTGAAATTTGGCTCATCGATTGTACCCTTCGAGGTAATCAAAAGTCCAAATTTTTAGATTTTTATCTCTATTATTTTTTTATTTATGACACTTTGATTTTTCGAAAAACCCTCTTTTTTTCATGGATGTTTGAACATAAAATGGAGGATAACTCAGCACCAAATATAGATAGAATGATTTGGTAAAAAGCATTTTAAAGTACATTAGTTGCTGTTTAATTGGATATGCAACATGACTACTTTCAGAAAATTTTTAATTTTAAAAA
Organism: Uloborus diversus; assembly: GCF_026930045.1. NCBI lineage: Eukaryota > Metazoa > Arthropoda > Arachnida > Araneae > Uloboridae > Uloborus > Uloborus diversus. The sequence goes on from NC_072732.1 coordinate 46,339,447, forward strand.
AATGAAATTTAAATTTTAAATTTAAATTTCTCAGAAAAGGTATAATGAATTTTTTTTAAAAATTCTCAAAAAATTGTGTGTATTTTATTTTGTGTGTCAAGATCCCAACTTGAAACTTTGCACAAATAAAGATAAAATACACACAATTTTTTGAGAATTTTTAAAAAAAATTCATTATACCTTTTCTGAGAAATTTAAATTTAAAATTTAAATTTCATTTTTCAAAAATTCAAAATTTTCTGAAATTAGTCATGTTGCATATCCAATTAAACAGCAACTAATGTACTTTAAAACGCTTTTTACCAAATCTTTCTATCTATATTTGGTGCTGAGTTATCGTCCATTTTATGTTCAAACATCCATGAAAAAAAGAGGGTTTTTCGAAAAATCAAAGTGTCATAAATAAAAAAATAATAGATATAAAAATCTAAAAATTTGGACTTTTGATTACCTCGAAGGGTACAATCGATGAGCCAAATTTCAAAGAAATACAAAAGGGTGAGGGAAAAAATTTCCCAAATTTTGGATCACTTGACATGGAATAACCCCATAGTGCATCATTTGTGACGTCATAAATACCACGCCTTGTTTAAAGAATCGGACATTTTAAAAAATTGATTAAAAAATAACTGTTGGGAAAATGAAAGTATTTTCTGAGTCCATGTTACTTTTTTTTCTTATTCTATCAATTTCAGTGACAAAAAGTACTGCTTTTGAATGAAGGAAACAACCCCATTCTTTATCACATTTACCATATTGTGTTAGATTTGCGTCTAAACATTATGCTAAAAAAGCATTTATTGTTAGAAAAGTATTACTGCATAAAAATGAACTTGTTAGTTATGAATTAGAAATTATTCTAAAAATGTCCTTATGTGTTTGTGTATGTTTTCTATACACTTCTTTCTTTTACCTTGATTTCGTGAAAAAAATAAAAATAAAATAAAAATAAGTTTTAAAAGCAAAACTGAACTTAAAACAACAAAGTCGTGAAATGGAGTTATGGAGTGTAGCTTTTTCAAAGAAAAAAGCTGTTTTTAAGCAGATTCCGAATTTACAGGGTGCGGAGAAAGTTCCCACAATTTTGTTTAAAACGTTTTTTTGGCGTTAAAATCGTATGTTGGCGATTTATTTGGCACATATTGTTTATTGGCATTAAACGTATTTGAGGTTTAATCATTTGTTCTTTGTTAGTTCATTGAGTTAGTAAGCTATGAATCGTGAAAATGTGCGTGCTGCTATCGTTGCATTGCACAAGAAGGGAATGAAAACAGCCGATATTATTCGAATGACTGGATTCAAGAGTAAAACAGTCTATGACGCTGTGAAACGCTACAAGGAGACTGGAGGGACTGCCGACCGTCCCCGGAGTGGTCGTCCAACCACTGCAACGACTCCAGAGGGAATGTGCAGAAGATCCGCTGTTGCATCCGTCGCAATCCAGAGCGCTCAATGCGAAAGATAGCCAAAGAACTGGAGATCAGCGAAAAAGCGTCCAAACCATCGTGAAAAACAAGTTGGGACTTCGTTCTTACAAGATCAATTGCCTCCACTTCCTCATTGACACAATGAAGCAGAAAAGATTGATAAAAGCTGAACGGATGCTTCGTTAACCGCTGGTGCTCGCCTTTCGAAGGTTCTGTTAACCGATGAGAAGATCTTCACCATCGAGCCCACACATAATAGTCAAAATCATCGCCAACTGCTTAAGAAGGGTCAGAAGGAGACCGCTGCTGCAAAAATCATCATACACAGTCACTTTCCAGCCTTTATAATGGTCTGGGCTGGCATTTGCCACTGCGAAGACGCCGCTTGTTTTCATTGACAGAAACGTCAAAATTAAAGCTGCGATTTATCAGCAGCGGGTTCTATGCGATGTATTGAGGCCATGGGCAACAGAACACTTTGGTCAAGATACATTCACACTCCAACAAGACTGGACTCCTGCGCATTTGGCTCGATCGACGATTGCCATATGCAAAGATCTGTTCCCAGGTTTTGGGGGCAGGGATGTTTGGCACCCTAACTCACCGGACCTCAATCCTATGGATTACTCGGTGTGGTCAGTCTTGAAGGAAAAAATCTCAGGAAAACGATACGCCACGGTCGACTTGCTTAAAACGGCTCTGAGTCGTGCCTGGAATGAGATTACGGTGGATGCGTGCGCGAGCATCGTCGGCAATTTCAGACTGCGGCTCCGTAAATATATTGAAGCCCAATGAGCCAATTTTGAACAATTGCTATAATTTTTTTGTTTAATGTAATTATTATTGTCTCAATAAAGAGTTTTTATTGCTTTAACGTATTGATTTGTTGAATTAAGTGTTAGTTACAGCCTATGAAATATCTAATAAAATTGTGGGAACTTTCTCCGCACCCTGTATAGTACTAAAAACAAAATGTGAAAGCCTTAAGGTTATGACTGAACCCAAGACGAGGTGACAAAGTATCACCATTAAAACAGCAATAAAATTTAGATATTCTATGTAATATATTCACTAAACAAGTAATAAAGTTCCAAGCAGTTGGACGGTATGCTAACTAGTGGTTCTATTGTTTCTTATTCCATTTGTTGTAAAATTCTTGCAAGTTCTGTTAAAATATAAATGATGTATCGAATAATTATTTATTTGGGAATTTTATGGAATGTATTTCAAAAAACATTTTCAAGAAAATAAAACTGGAAAATATACTTAAAAAATAAATGAAGTTTCTAGTTGTAGCTAATTTTAAGCTGGAACGTTTAAACTGCAAGGACTGTTTTTTAAAATCAATTTCTGTTTGAAACTTACGCAAAAATATAACGCATGAGAACTTTAATCTTTTTCCTCATTAACAAGCAAAAACTTCAAAAGAGAGAAGGAAAAAGTATTGATACAAGAAGAAAAAAGAAGGTATTGAAAGGCTGAATGAACTGGTAAAAATGTGCTGGCTTTGTATGTATCATCTTAGGAAACTTCTGAAGCAATACCTAACTACTCCAGTACCTGAGGGGGTTTTCTTTTAATATTTACAAGTCGATGGAGTAGTCGATGTTTTTTTTTTTTTTTTTTTTTTTTTTTTTTTTTTGCGTAAACCATTAAAGATGTTTGTAACTCCTTGGGACGTATTTGAACTTTAAGAGTCTTGTTTTTTAAACTGAAAACTTTTCGCCATCAGAAGGAAAAAAAAAGGAAGAAAGTTAAATGATTAAAAAAAGTTATCTCTTATTTATAAAAAGAAATTCAAGTGAACGAAACATTTTTCTTTGTAAAGAACATGCGATAATTATGTAATTAAATGAAGTTGATCAAACTCTTCGCACTTTAGTTCACACAGCTGTAATACCTTAAATATAACCATGAATAGTCTGAATCTTTAACATTTGAAGCTTAACCCTACAAATTTGCTAGGCATAGCATGTGATTTATTTCGTTTAAATATATTCAGTTTTTGTTTTCTGAGTTGAAATATACTCAGAAAATAAAAACTGAAAACTTTGTTTACGCAGAATTTTATCATCCAATTGGGCCATTCTGCGCCTCTTCCGTCCATGAAGAAAAAATAAGAAACTGAAAATTTTTGCTAAAAAATGTCAGACTTAACTCGTACGCCTAACGTTTCGCCAAACTGTAAACTGTTAAAATACTTCGTAAAGAGTTATGAAGTATTTCCTTTGTATACAACATCTGACACGGTTTGGTGGGTAGTCCAATAACATTAACGAAGAAAAGTATTAACGAAATTAAACTTATTGTCCTTAGAAATAGTCACCTTTTATAAATATGCTCCACTGAAATCTGCTAAACATGTCCTGGAGGCTTTGCACAAAGTCTTCTTTTTGGGTGGAGTTTAAAAGCCGCGTCACGTTTCGTTGGATGTGAGGAATATCGTCCAATATTCTTTCCTTCAAAGCGAATTTGAGTCTTGGGAATAGGAAGAAGTCTGGAGTATTGAGATCTGTCGAGTATGGTGGATGTTTCTTTCGGTATATTGCCAAGCTTAACGCAATACTTTTCTTCATTCATTTTCCTGTTCTTACTTAAGAACCATTTCACTTTGTCAAGCAAGTCTTACACGGAACACCTAAGACGCTCATCTGAACAACGGTGGGGGTAGATAGTCAGCACCCACAGCCACACAGGTCCAGTGTTTTACTTCACCATTGTTGCCAGATAGGTCGTTCTGGCTTCATTCACTGAAGTTCATTGTCAGATGTTGTATTTTCATCTTAGGTATAAACGGAAAAACCTTTCCATTGCAGTTGCTTGTCGCTGTTAACAGCTGTCTCTCAAACATCAATGATTGCCTTATCCTTTGATATGTTCTTTTCACTTTGTATGTATGCATCGGCTGCACATTCATGGTATAAAAAAGCAAAGGTCTTCATGGATGCGGAAACTGAAGAGTTAGCTAGGAAATTTAGAATAATTTTCGCTGTCAATGTACTCTATTGTAAGTATCGAATTCAGCTGATTGTTAAATTACCTTTCTGTTTTTCAATACACATTGCATTCTTATGTTTCCTTTGATGACGTTAGTGAGCTGTAAGTTTTGTCCTCACACCGTCTTTGACCAATGCTTATGTGGCAAATGCTGATATACCAGACTAATCGACTCTCGGTCAAATACCTGAATCTCAAATTTAAGCTTTCTTATTGGTTGAAGAATGCTTCCAAAGTGGATTGGCTGCTTGACCGAGGGTCTAATCGTTTGGTGCGTACGAGAATTAGACATTGTTTGCATTAAAAAACACCATCTCAGACAAACATTTATTTTTAATGCAAAAAAAAAAAAAAAAAGAAAAAAAAAAGAAAAAATGAATAGAGGCAAAAACTGTTGCGCCTTGAAGGATTGGCTAAAAAATTTAGAATAATTTTCATTATCAATGTACTTTAATGTAAGTATCGAGTTCTATTGCTTTTTTAACTATTACTATGTGTCGTTTTATGTTTTTTCCCAGCAACACATACTTTCCGCGATTTAGGAGCTTTCATCAGTTGCCAGTAAAAATCAGGTATCTTTACGAGATATTTTTTTTTTGAACTCAGTGATCGCGTGTTTTTAAAGTTTTGTGTAAGAGCATCTTCGTCGTTTGTCGCGCCTTTGTGTCCGGCATGTCATTCTCAAATTGTCATAACAGAGCTGAAGGTTCAAAACTTCAAAAAAGATAGTGACTATAAATCCTAACGATATACTTATATTTTGTAGCAGCGCTGTGCTTCTTGCTACCATTGTGACGCTACAAGTAACTTGTATAATTTGTTTCAAAAGAAATTAAAGAAGATAATCGTATCTTCGTACTCGTCTCTTATGCATAAGTGCTTCAATTGTATTTTTAAATGCATTAAAAAAATATTAAAAAGAAATATAATAGCAATAAAATTATTCATTTTGTAGCAGACAAACTGAAATTGTTGAGCAAATTCTAAAAATTTAAAGCAGATATATTTTTTGTGCAAAAACTTTTATGCGAGGCTTAGTATGAAGAATCATGATTTATCATCTCCGTTTTAAAGTTAAACAATCGTCCAAAAATATTCAGAATCATTTTAAATTTCCAATGGCTGGCAGCAAGAAAAAGTAAAAAAAAAAAAAAAAAAGCAAATACAATACACGGAACAAGGAACAATACAGTGAAATATTAGCTGCCAAAACGCTCTTGCCTCCCAATAACAGTCGCACAGGCTCCGTCCGGAAAGTTGAGTGCAAGTGTGCAGATGGCGAATGTACAGTTCTTAATTTGAGATAGGAAGAGGACAGTTGGAACTCGCGACAATCCTCAGACGGTGAAAATGCTTTGACAAACAGTCATGGTCAGTTAAAAGTCGAAGCATGGTTACAGATTCTGCTTTAGGTGCTAATGGAATAAAATCACGGTTTATAAAAAAAACTTTGTGATTGCTTCTACATTATAAGTCTTAAGGACAAATAATTAATCTGAAAAAAATTGCTTAAAAAAAAACTTTTTATCAATAAGAAAAAAAACACCTTTAAATTATAAGATAAATAAATAACTTTGCGCTGAAAGTAAAGAAAGAAATAACAACGTCAGAAAACACAAATTGCAGATTACTGCAGACACGTGGAACGCCCTTTTAATGCAAAAAGTAATGAGCTTATGGATGAAAAGAAATCCGACAAAAACCAAGAGCTAGATAAGAAAGCAGCTTAAAAGAAGATAAAACTAGATAAGCAAGCAGCTTAAGATAAGAATATCGAATTAACCAAACGCCAACGAGAAAATTATAAACCAGTAAAGAGCCCATAGGAATGCAAACAAAGGGAAAGAGCTCTCTCACAGGCACAGTAAAGCCGAATGAAAGAATTCAATTGGACAAAGATTATAAAAGATAAAAATAGCAGATTAACCAAACACCAATGAGAAAATTATAAACCAATAAAGAACCAATAGAAATGCAAATAAAAGGGCAAGAGCTCTTTCAGAGGAGTTTGGTTAAGAGTTCTCGCCCTTTTATTTGCATTCCTATTGGTTCTTTATTGGTTTACAATTTTTTCATTGGTGTTTGGTTAATCCGCTATTTTTATCTTTTAAGCTGTTTGCTTATCTGGCTCTTGGCTTTTGTCGGATCCTCCATAAGCTTATGTCTTTTCCTCCATAAGCTTATTACTTTCTCAATGCACGCATTGAAAAAGGCGTTCCTTGTAACGCCGAAACAGGTGTCTGCATGTAATCTGTAATTTGTGCTTTTTAATGTTGTTGTTCCTCACTTTACCTTTAAATTATCTTTTTCAATTTTATAGTTTTATCCTGGCTGTGTGCTTTCTTTGCATTGCAGACACGCTCTCGAACTCTGACCACATTCTTCGCCTTCTACGTTGCGCTGACATCGTGTGCCATTGCATATCTTTTTGTAAGAAAAAATAACGTATCATCTTTGCGATATTATACGTGTCAGTGCATTAAATTTGGATTTTAATTATTTTGCATCTTATTTCAGGTTATCGAGAAGTTTTCACTGTCGGACTTCTATCAAAAGAGCAAGAAAAAAATATTGCGAAAAGAAACCGTAAAATACACCAAGAGTTTCGAATGCGCAGATGATGAAGGATTTGTTGAAATGTACATTTAGACCATTTATTAAGCGTTGAAAATGATTTATCAAGAAGTATTTGACACTTTTGTGTTATATTTTTGATCTGAAATACGAGAAATAAAGTATTTTGAAGTAAAATTGGTCAAAGTCAAACGTTGTCTATGAATTTGATGGGGGGGGGGGGGGGGGGGGGGGGAACAAGGCAAAAAAAAAAAAAAAAATCCTGAAATGGTGTGTAGCTCCGGACCAGGCTGTTTCACCAGCTTTGTGGCTTAAATATTGATTGTTACCTCCTGCATATTCCATTTCTAAGCCTAAAAAGTTATTAAAAATTAAATTACTCAAAACGACGATTTGCAGTTTTGTAGAGCAGAAAGAGCTCTTTGAATGAATACTATACACTTTTTCAAACAGCAAAAAAAAAAAAAAAAAAAAAAAAAAAAAAAAAAAAACACGTTGTAAAACAAATAAATTGTAAAAATTCTACGCACTTATCCGCACACCCAATACTGAGAAATTTTCTGACTTATGTTTACATTAGTCTAAAAGTATTATAGTATAAAGTACGACTGTGTAGTTAACTATAGTTGGAGCAAACCTAACCTAGCAGCGTTTTAATGCTGCAATTAGGTTCTGCATAGCCTTAACGATACTATCAGGTTAGGTTTGCCCCAACTGTAAAGCATAAATAGAAGTTAGCTAAAGGGAAAAAAAAAACACATATGTAATTAAGGAAAGTTTGTGTTGAATTTTTGTTTGATTTTTATTTAATTACTGTTATTATTATCGGTATTATTATTATGTATTATTTTTGGCAGCGAACATGTGAAGTACATTAATCTAATTTCTAGATAATAGAAATATTTTTAAACCTGTTCTGTGACTTGACTATATAAACCTATTCCTAATATCTAAAACGTTAAAAATTAAACGGAAAATTTTTCATTGATTGAATTATCAAATACTTTTTTCTAATAATCTGAGAGTTCAAATTTTAATAGTAAAAATGCGTCTTCTGATTGGAATTAAAAAAAAAAAATCAATGTTACTTTCCTTTTGTTTTATCGTTAAATCTTTTCAAAATGAAAGTATCCTTTTACTAAGTTATTTGAAATGACGGTAAAGGAAATTTCTAAATTAATTTGTTTATGATGCTTTAAGAGCTTTAAAACATTCATTTTTTTTTTTGCTATATAGAAAAAGTCCTTAATTGATTATTTTCGACATTTCAAAGCAGAAAAGTAATTTAAATGATGAAGATTAATTTAAATGGTTGTAATTGGAAGCCTCGAGTATAGTATAATTTTAATGACATAAATGAGTAAACTTATCCCTACAATTCTTCTTCAATTATGAAACATTTTTTTAAATAAAGCAGTAAAACCGCAGTTTCTATATTAAAATATCTTAATTTCGAAAATTTTGTTAATGGATTTTCTTGAACTTGTTAGAAATGTTTTTTAACGTTTAAACGAGACAAGATTTTATTTATTTATTTATTTATTTTGAGGGGCGGGGGTATCTTTCTGCCCGTTTTGGTTAAAATTGAGTGAAAATTTGCTTAACTTAATTTGTTTCACTCATTCGCTCGTTTTATTAGAAACATAGTTTCTAAAGCTGAAACAGAATTGTTTTCAGCATTTTTTAAATGGCTTTAAATCAAATTGAATAAAATATAACATATTAAATACGGAAATAAGGAAAGAAAAATGTTATACTATTTGCTTTTTTTTCGAAACGTCAACATGATTTATTTTAAATAAAATAAAAAAAATTCTTAAGAAAAAAAATCCTTAAATAAAGTTAACACAATACTTTGTAGAAAGAAATTAAAAAGGCAAATGCTGTTCCCACAGAAAAAAATTCATATTTTATGCTAACCAAAACATTGATCGCGATCATAATTCTCTCACTTTTTCCTAGATAATCCATTTCAAATAAATGTTTTTCTGCTGTCTCTTCTATGTTTTAAGATGTAATTTTATAAATACGTATAAGCAACCCCCAACAAATAAGCAGATTATCACGAATTTAACGAAGCTCTGCTGACTTACTGGAGATTTTCAACAACAACCTATTGAAAATGCGCAGAAGCAATGTGTACAAAGAAAAAATACGACACTGTTATAAAATGAATACATTCAATTTGAATAAGATACAGTGCGATAGAATGTGAGGAAAAAATTGCCGAGAATCAAAGCAACTCTTGCGACTTACAAATTAGTTACAGATCAAAAGAATTCAATTGCTAGTGAGAACTTAATGCAATTTTAAGCGTCAAAGGGAGAATTAAACCTTTTCTGATGCAAAAATATTAAGTGGGAGTATGAATACACGCACGACACGGAATTTGAAGATTTCTTAAGTTAGAACAAATAATAGTAAACACATGAAGTGAATACTAATCAGAGTAGAAAAAAAGTAATAAAATGAAGTGTTCAAAACGCTTCAAAGACACGCGCAGTACACAGTTTATAGAAGATTAGAAAATACGAAAAGAAGAGAAAGAAAAAACATCTGTATAACATTTAATACGAAATATTTAATTTTTATTTGAATTCTGTTTTGCATGCAGCATTATTTAACACAAGTTATAGAGCAGCTGGTTCCCCTTTTCACGCCCTCAATTATAACTTAGGCATTTTTATCCCTTTGCATTGATATAAATGAGCTGATGTGGGCCTCACATGACTTCTTTTTACTCCAATTTAATGTCATTTCCCCATTATTGGCCTTTTTAATGTGGTTCAATAGTTTACTCTCTAAATATCACCAACAGTGGCCAAATTGAAACCAGATTTAAAAAAATAAAAAAAAAATCGCCAAATTTGCGCCTCCATGCGTAAACGTGTACCGGTCTACCCTACAATTCAAAGATTGCAATAAATTAAGAAGAATTCCTTATCAATTGTGTTTTATTCAAAATTTTCTTATTAAATGAAAAAAAAAACGTCATGAGTAGCAGAAATTATGTCACGTTTACAGGTTGTCATCGGTTTTTTGGCGGCTTTAAATTTTGCACTAAATTATATTTTCCTTCAATTTTTGAATGGCAAAAATTCTTTGCCAAAATTACGAAGGATTTTTTTGTACAGAAGCTAAACAGTTTCACATAACATAGAGGAATGCGTACAAAGCATCTCGCTTCCGGACACACACACGGGAAAGATTTACAACACAAGAGAAGGAAATAAACTCAAAGCACCGTCGGGAATCGAACCCACGACCTCTAGCTTAGAAAACGAAGCTTCTAACACAGAGCAATCCACCAGCCACGTACACAGCGGGGAAGGGGGGGGGGACGTGATATATATAGGGATGCAGGGGTATACGATATGGATGGTGGCTAGTAAAAGTCGTTTGTGACGGACCCCAAAATTTCTGTGTACGCCCCTGTGCACTCAGGGTAATTTGATTCCTTTTGTTTTTATGATTTCCTAAAATGTAAATTGAGCTAACTTTTTTGATATGATTTTTTTTACAAATTAAAGTCTGATTTTTCTTTGAGTTAGATAACTTATGAAATGTAATGGTTTTGCAAATGTACGCTTGTTATTTTTGTGTCAACAAGCCACAAGTAAGTGCCACAATTTCAAAAAATGAAAATAACCAGTTTAAGTAGTAGGTAAACCTCTCCTCTGTTTTGCGGCAAGAGATTGTACTACTCGTCTTGGTAGGTGCTGCTTAACATAATGATTTCGAAAAAAAAATCAATGAAAGCTTACCTAGGACCTTATTCTTGAAGGCGTTTTACTTAACACTTGAAAATGTCAACTTACATCCCTTTGCTTCTCACTGCTTGAATTGTTGTCATTACGTTATACTTATTTTATTAATGCCAGAAATCAATTTCCGCAGATTTAGCTTCAAATCTGCGCCTTTGGGACTTATCGTGGTTTTCGATTTATAGCATTAAACAAAACAACGGGCCACACTGATCATATTCCCGGGCCGTATGTGGTTTACTTGTAAAAGGCAGTGGACCACTGGTCTTGGTCATTGTGTGGCTTTTTATTCATCGAAAATATTCATTATAATACTTGGGTTATGATTTAGAAACATTTTTCTAAGAAATACTTGCTTCGGATTCGTAAACTACCATATTCATTGCTATCTGCGCATTTTTTAAAGTTCACCGTTATAACACTGGTAAACAAGGATTCTGTTCCTCATTAAGTAAGTTGTGACTTTTATATTTTAGGGGGTGCTGAAAAAGAATATGACGATAATAATATTGCATCTCCCACCGATTTTTGAAAAATCCAAAATCTTTAAAATCTCAATTTAATGACATTTATTCAGCACATATACAATATTTTTGTCTTTTACCATTTTATATAAGCAATTACAAAGCTAAAAACTACTATAAAACGCAAGAAAATATATAATTATTGTTTAAAGAGATGTAGAAAAATGAAATATTTTTCTTAAAAAATGATGATTCTCGTAAAAAAAATTCCTAAATTTCGAACTTTATGCAGCTGTAAATGACCAGCCTGGCACATGTTTTACTATAAAGCTCTTCTGTTAGTGAGATTTTGTCTCTCGTAACATTATTTTTTCCTTAAATGAGCCACAGCGGAAGCATTACCTCTGCTTTTTAGTAACTTTTTACTTCCTTTTACAAAAAAGGAAGTATTGTATTCGCGAAAAAATTTTCACTCAAAATTCAACCTTAATTTTCATTTTACTCACCCCCGAATGAATGTTGAGTTTTTTTTTTTCTCGATTCGACACACGTATAGTGCCTAAGAACGTGTAGACACGCGAGATATCCATTTTAACGATTTCCGAGTTAATTACAACGAGTTTTCTCGTGATGTCTGTATGTACGTATGTGCGTATGTATGTCGCATAACTCAACAACGGTATGGACTAGAAAGTTGAAATTTGGTACGTAAATTTCTAGTGGGGTCTAGTTGTGCACCTTCCCTTTTGGTTGCATTCGGGTGTTTTTAAGGGGGTCTTTTGCACCTTTTTGTGGGGAAATCATTGTTAATTTCGATGTAAACTCAAGTGATGTTACAATTTGGCGGACACTTGGCGATATATCGCCAGTTTTTTGGTCGCCTTGTCGCCAACTTGGCGATAAATTTGGCGACTTTTTTTAAATTTTTTAATCTGGTTTTAATTTGTCCACTGTTGGTGATATTTAGAGAGTAAACTGTTAAATAACATTAAAATTACCAATAATGGGAAAATGACATTAAATTGGAGTACAAGGAGGTCATGTCAGGCACACATCAGCTCGTTAATTTTAATTTTATTGGCAGCTTTAGAATTAACTTTAATATGAAGATTTTAGGGTTAACTACAATTATTGAGTGTTGTAACCAGTAAATCATGCACTGATTTCATTATATACTTTTTAGTGATAATCAAGCTTTCTTAGATAAAGTCTTTAGATTAAAAATAAAAAAAAAATATTTTATTGGATCATTTGGATTTGCGCTTTCGTGCCAACACTTATTTGAATTTAATAAGCACCCTCAGAAGTTTCTTGATTTGCTCAAGCGATATATACATTCCTTTTACTATTTTATAACTGAGATTGAAGTAAAACATATATTATTATTTTTATTTCAAAGGATTGCTTAGAAATTGTTTGGCAACAACTGTTTGCTCATAGTTGCTGTCAGATAAATAAAGTTAAAAAAATAGCAAATAGAGCAAATAGGAGATGGCGTAGGTAGCTGTTACAGAAAGTTCGATACACAATCAAGCCAGTTAGATGCCACAATGACAGTTATTTTCGCATTAGTGGCTTTTATACATGTAATCAAATACATTGGCAGTCAGGTTTTTAAAAAATGCAAGGAGATTCAGTGAAAATTAAAGAAAAAAAAAGAAACCCGAATTCGGAGTCGGCATGTTTTCGAACGACTCCAACTCCGACTCATTTACCCCAAAATTAGTTTAGTTAACCCTGGAAAAAACATTACTTAGTGTTAACTCTGGAAAAGACGTTGTTTCCCATTTGAAAAGAAAATTTATAAAATATTAAAAAAAATAAATTATGTTCGAGTCACTAACCTTTAAAAGGCAGTCTCAAAAATTCAGATTATACCTTTTTCTTAAAAATTCTTATATCTTATCTTTTCCTTTCGGGCTACTTTGGTTGATTAGTGCTCTAAAATGTTCGGAAAAAAAGTCTAAAATTTAGTTTATTTTAAGCTATAAAATCGTAGCTTTTAAGAATTAGAACATTTTTAACATTTAATTTACGCTGCGCGATTTTAAGTGCAACTACACAGATTAGCTTAAAAATAAAGTATAAAATTTGTTCGGCCTCTATAAGTAAAGATAATAAACAGAATTGCGAAAAAATAAATACATCTGAAACTTAATAAAATAGTTTAAAGTGCAAAGTAAGGTATTTCCTTTCCATTAGTTTTAAGCAAAAGGCGTGTAAATCGTTTCGCAGAAAAAAAAATTTGGTTTTCGAAATCATTTTCAAAGAAATAAAAATACACAGGAATTGCTTGTTCTTTGTCTTCGAGCGTTTAGAGACTTTTCGCTAGTTCTCATTTTATTTTCACTCTTTTCTGGTAAGTTAATCAAGCTGTTGCAGGAAGATAAAAAAAGGAAGAGGAAAGATAAGGAGCATTTCAACTTTATGCAACGTTCAATTCTCACACACAAATCTTTTAAGACCAGTTCTCAAATTTAAAGCTTAAACCTTTTCCGACTCACGAAGAAAAAAAAAGCTGTCGAAGACATTTTTAAGTACGTTCCTTATTTAGGAATGAAAAGCCTTCTATTTCTTTTGTGTTTATTCCACTGTAGGAGAAATTTAAATTTTTGAACAACAATAAAGGAAAGAATAAATTTTCGAGTTTAAGGTTCATGGCTTAATATCTCGCTCGTTCAGTAGGCACATTCATCAAATTACTCATAAAAATTAGAAAAAAAAATCCAACTGAAAATTTTTGTTTCAATTTTGATTCCTAACAGTTTTAACAGAGAAGAGAGATTTGGCCTTACAGGAATATGGGTCCGCAAAAAGGCTAACTCTAAAACAAACACCAAGAAATGCTATCAAACTGAAAAAAAAAAAAGAAAAAGAACAATTCTTTATTGTCAATAGAAAAGTGCATTAAACCGCATTTGATTCACTCAAAAACGTTATCGAAAATTCGACATTTACTTCATTGAAAAAGAGGAAGTTCAATCGTAACATTAGGGGACATTGACAAGTTGTTATTTTCTGGGTTTTTTTTTTTTGGTTACTCCTGCTCACAGTTCGAAACATTTGTGCAGTGTCTGCAGCAAGGGATCATGTGCTCCACCCGGACTCCAGCGTCTTAATAAGGACACTGGAGTCCTAGTAATTCCAACCGTGGCCTTATCTACTTTCCTAGGTTATTAAATAACAGGAAAAAATGTCGCTACACAATGATTTTTTTTTCTGAATTCGTCAACTACATAAAAAATAAATAAATAAATAAATAAATAAATAAAAAGGGCTTCAGGAAGAATCAACAACTTTTCTGCACTAGTGCGCAGTGAATCATGTAGAAACAAAATTTACTGTAAAATTAGGGCATGTATACTGTACGTGCTGTATGTACACTCGTCTGTACGTGATCTGTTGCGTGGTGATTAATAACTGCTTGTTGATAACATTTCATCTTTAGTACACTTCCTGGTGACGATGAAGAAGTGATCTAGCTAAACTACATCAAAAAGTGCGTGTGGGGGAGAGGAGGGGGTCGTGTTGGTCTACATGACCTTATTTGGCACCCTCACCTTATAGATTTTCACAAACATGTGTAAAATTATTACAGTGACTTATAAACGTAGAATATTCCCAACGCGTGCTGTTAACGTGTATAAATATGCCTAAACTATAGAAGGTAACCGATAGAAAGTCGGAATTCAGGCCTGCTTATCAAGCAATATCACTAAATTCCGATACGAGGGATTTGAAGAGGACATATTAAAAGTGATAGCTAAACTAGCTTGATTAGAGAATTTTTTGTGTTCAAGTAAGTGCATAATGCAGCTGAGGAACACTCATGAGCTGCAACTGAGGTGAAAAACGATGCTTATTATTAACATTAATGCTAATTGTTATGTTGACTATGATTATTAAAATTATTATAAAAAAAAATGTTATTAACTCTGTGGTATCGAAGAACTGGCTAAAAGATGGCTTAACACTGTAGAAAGTTTTGCCCCATACTTTGAATGCTAGATTTCTAAAGTTAACAATGGGTTACTAAAGAACAAAATAAGTAATTAATAGTAAAACTTGTCCTTCACCCAAGTATCGCTTTTTAATTACTGTCTCTGAAATAACTCTTCCTTCTACATCTTCAGGTTTTTTTCATTTATTTTTTAAATCCTAAATCACCTTTCTTTTTAGAATAATTCTTTAACGTTTCTCTACCAATGATATTTCAATACTGATTAGTAAGAGAACATTTAAAATATGCATGATTCACTAATTTCAAATTTCATGTTAAGAAATTAGTTAACTCTAAAAAATATCCTATAAATGGCATTCTTGCGAGAAAGTTCTTCTCTGTAAACAGTCTCTGGAAAAACTAACTTAAAGAAAAGCAGTTTGAAATGCACGTATATTAAGCATAGAAATTAGAGAAACGTATCGTCTGAGAAACATATATTATTTTATTCATTCTGTTGGAATGCATCTACTTAATATTATATTCTGGGTATAAATTTCCAATAGGGCTACTATCGGAACTTTTGTCTGTCATTTAATTAGAAAGCTCTCGAAGGAGAACATAACATACTTCCGAACAAAATTAAAACAATAGGAAAGTAATATAACTTGTGCATGCAGGATATTTTTCCTGATGTATTAAGCCTTTATAATTTTGTTCAGTTTTTACATTTTCTCGTTAATTAAGAAAAAATATTTACATTTTGAATTTTGAAATGTTTTTGTGCATGAAGGTTTTTTCTTTTTTTTTCTGGTTTAGTAAGCAAAAAAGTCCTTATAATTCTTCCATCTTTTACAATGACTTTTTCTAGTGAATTATGGCAAAACATTTGAATTTTGTATTTTCACACGTTCTGCATTCCACAACGATTTCTAGCAGTAATAAAGACTTCTATGCATATACACATTTTACAATACTTAAAACTTTACTTGCCTTAACTACTTTAGAAATAGATAGGACACATTTTCACCCATAAGCTCATTAATATTACTGTTATTATATTAGTTTGCATTGACAAATATTTTTCATGCAGTTCCGAAGCAAGTATTTGCAATTATTTTTGCTACTTGTCGAAATTTGAACGGGTGGGTATCCTTAGAGGAATTTTAACAATGAATATTGTTTTAGTTTGGATTTAAAAATTCACCAGACTTTGTTAATTACTTACCTTTTTCAAATGGTGTAGAAAAATAGTGGATGAGTTGTTCATAATTTACAAGCAATATAGTACTACGCAGCTAGAGACTGCAGTTTCGTTCTGATTAGAACTCATCAGTCTGGAGTCAGAATAGCCGAACTGGAGAAGGATGTCATCTCATTGAAGTTAAGATTGTCAACAAACTGGTAGATAAAGTAAATTTTTCTCACCAGCAAGTGTCCACAGCAAGGTCTGGTTCGACTCGTGATTGGATGGCAAGCTTAGGCATTTAGCAGTACGTTACCACCCTTAAACCAGGGCTAAGGCCCCCAGAATTACATGCAATATACCAGATAACCCGGTCATCACATCCAGGGATTGCAGTATCGTTCTTCTTAGAACTCATCCGTTTGGATTAATAAATAACAGAACTGAAGAAAGATGTCATTTGATTAAAGTGAGTTATCCCTGGCTTAGGGTCTGTAACTTACTGCTAAAGTTCATAATTTATTTTAAAAGTTAAGTTTTCAAAAGTTTTTACTTTCATTCGTTATCAAAAGTGACTTTCTTCCGTACAAAAGGAGAACACCAGAATAAATATGTTGTTCTAGTAATCTGGGTGAATGGTGCCTTTCCTGGTGTAGTGGGCCTTTTCTCATATACACAGAAAACCTAATGCAAAATCATAAATGTTCTCTCCGGTCTTGTTAAAATTAGAGCTGTTAGAAAATTATCAGTCTCTCCTGTTTTGTGAAAAACAGAAGGATATGAATTAAGCGTGCATGAACTGAACTTGAACTATTGTGCGCAAGCATGAATGGTTTCCCGTCTGCTAGCAAACAGGGTTTGACTGAGTTAGTGTATAGGGCTCTCCTTGGCTTTTTCAATTTCAAGAAAAATAACGGAAGCGGTTTGAGCGGCGCAGTTGTTTTACATTTTGCCAGAAATGAGGCAATAATCATGTGAAACATTAAAATTGAAAGATGAAGACGACTTTTGGTGACGAATTTTCAACATTTGCTTTCGACGTGTTTGGTGAAAAACCAGACATCTGTGGTCCAAAAGGCTAATTACTCTCCCTGATATGCCGATTGCGACTTCTGGCTGTTCTCCAAGCTGCAGAAAAGACTAAAAGGTAGGCTATGACTCGAAAAAGGTCATTATGATTCGAACTAGAGCCCAGCTATACTCCATTCTAAAACAGGCTTTCTGGGAATGTTTCCAACAATAGCAGCACCGCCTGGAAAAGTGCGGGGAGTCCCAAAGAAACTACTTGAAGGATGATCAAATTTTCAATGGTCCAAGCTTGCCAGTTTTTTTTCTTCAGCCAAAGGTTGAATACGTTTTTGACTTCAAAAATTACGAAACTGGTTTAGCTACAAAAACCTCGCAATTACAAAAAAAAAAAAAAAGTTTTTAATAATCCAAAATGTTGTGTACCAAAACAAGTTTTCAATGACATAATTAATGAATTTCTGAAAATGAGATTGAGCTTAAGTGTTAGTTTACTTTTAAGACTGCCTTAAAAAATGAAGCAAAAAGCGAGACTGCGAGTGACACAAATACTATTATTATTATTATTTTTTTTTTCTTATTCTTAAATTGTGTTGCACAATTTACTTGATTTTAAAAACTGGTTTTAAAATGAAAAAAAAATATATATATATATATATATATATATAAAATACGCCATGTAAAATTACAGTAATGTTTTCAAGTCACTTCAAAAAGTTTCAAAACGGATGAGACAACAATCTCCTATAAAAACTGCTGAGTGATTTTTTTCTTGGTTTTAGAAAGGGCAAGGAGAAGAAATACAAAGAAATTGCTTCCAATTATTAGAATGACAACAAATGAAATTAAGCAGTCTTTTTTTTTGTAAACACATAGTTTTTCCGGTTTTTCAATACGCACTGGTTTTACACTTCAGTCCCCTGCTTGGAGCTTTTTAAACTAGTTTGAAAATCTTTTCTATGAGAAGCGCAAATAACGTTCAAATTTTAAGCGTATATATTTTATAGTGAGTTCCGAGGGAGAACCAAGTTTAACTGATAGCAAATGTTTATTCAAATACCCATTTCCCCCGCCAAAAACTCCAGACTTTACAGAACATGTTTTATTCATTACTCAGTTAGACGAATTTAAAATTCCCTTTTGACACGATTTTTTATGTAGTGTCTCCATTGCAGCGCACAGTGTGTAACTGTTTTAGTAATTGCTTAAACTGCAAAATAACCTTTCGTATCTCATTGAGCTAAATACATTTCTGCCTAAAAAATATATTTGTGTAGTTCTTAAATTATAATTTTGAGAACTATTATTAATTTATAGCCTGCCACGTGCGGGAATGAAATGATTCGCAAAAAGAACGATCTGTTGCCATTTTGAAATAATTCGCCCGAATGAAATTTCATCAAAAACAACCCTAATGTAAAAATTTCCCCGCCAAGAAAACCTTTAACTTTTCCGCACAAAAAAGAAGACCTTCACATATCCTATATATAAACCCAAAAACCTCAGAAATATTTATAAATCCTTTAAATTGCCTATCCTGTTCGGCAGGAAGCTTTTCAGAGTGAAGTGGTTGTTTGATGAGCAAAATGCTTCCCGCCAAACAAGATAAACAATTTAAAGGATCTATCCATATTTTTGAGGAGTTGAAGGTGTTAGGAGGTTCTAATGGAAGTAGGTGTGATGAAAGAGGAGAAGAGGGAGGATGATAGTTTGGCAGATACTTGGCGGGCAAACTAGATATCATAACTTTTTAAGGCTAAGGGTTTTTGAGTTTAGGATGTGTGAAGGTCTTCTTTCTTGTGCGAAAAAGTTGAAGGTTTTCTTGAAGGGGGGGGGGATTTTTACAACAGGGTTGTTTTTGATGAGATATCACATCCTTTTGCATTGGTGTTATTACTTTGTCTGTATTTTTAGAATTGAGAACTTCAAGTCAGAAAGTTTTCAAGTGAAACAACACTGTTTTATGCTTTCAAGGAACAATAATGGCAAGCCAAATTTTACGTCAAGTTATTTTCTGACCATTAAGAATAAGATTCTGTGTTCGTTTTGCATGAATTGGGTCGTTTACATTTTATTGCAATCCTTTTATCCTCTCTGTTGCAAAGAAAACTTCTTGGATAATAAAATACTATATTTTAAATTACATTGTTTTCGAGTATTTTACAACTTCCCAATAAATTCTGTTAGTTTCTTTATTTGTCGGATTATTCAACATTTTCATGAAGTTTTTTAAAAAAATGTTTTACAGCTTGCGGGCTTTTTTAATATAGCTTTTTACTGTTTTATTAAGTACTTTTTTTCTTAAATCGTATATTATTTTATATTTTATGGGATAATTTTAATTGTTTGGTGATTTATATTTCTTTCGATGGAAGTCTTTATCTTGTTTAATACCTAGTTTTGTTTAAAAGTTCATTAAAAAGAAGAAATAACGCATGTTATCACCAAGCAAAAGAAAAAAAAAACATTAAATATTTTAAATTTGAATGTGTCAGAAGATCTATCTATACAACTGTACTCGAGGTCAAATCGTGGATATACCAAGTTTGCCACAACGACTGCGCATGATGAGCGCGGACTTAGCTTATTAAAAGTCTTGCTTAAATTAATAGTAAAAATTTTGTCTTTTAACAAATTACTGCAAAATACGGATATCCACACACGTATTTCATATATTTTCAATTCATAATGTTTCATGTTTGTGAAAAATGCATTAATTTAGAAAATAAATAAACCAATAAAAAAGTACTATATTTCGCTTTCATTTATAAAGTTAGATGTATCATACTCATATGCGTATAGTTTCATAAAACATGTCACGCAAAATACTCTAATGGTTTAACCCCAGTTTCGCACCGACATTTAAAATTTCTTCCCCTCTTAAATATATCAAAACTGAAAAACAGGGGAAAGGAAATTTCGTATCGGCAAAACATAAAGGGGGGGGGGGGGTAGCAATCTAATCTTATTCATTAATTTGTTTCTCTGCTTAAATATAAACAAACAATATTGAATCTTAAAACAGAAAGCCCAATGAGCAAAGTCGCGCGCACCCGCATTCGCTGTGGCAAATTTGAAATATCCGCGATTTAACGTCTAGTTGCAACTGTTGGATCTGTTTTAGTCTTGATTGAATTTAATTTCTTAAGACAACTTTTGAATAACTGTTAGATCTGTTTTAACCTTGCAATTGCAGTCAGAGATTAACAAACCCTATGAGCTGAGGGTAAGTACATAAGAATTTGGGGGGAATTAGTGATTTTCAAAATTTAAGTACTTCTGCCCATGATGTCCCTGGAGGTTGAATTTTTGTATATGTACTCAATGGCCCCCCAAAAATATGTATACAAAAAACCATTACCATAGCCCCCGGAGGGCTGTGACAGAACCCCGGGAAGGTACAATTTGGGGGGTAAAAACGAGGGGGGTGAGAGAGGGTTGTCAAATGGTACAAAAGGCACATCAGTAGGGCACCAGGAATGCGTGTGCGAAATTTCAGCCTGATTCGTCTTTTCGTCTAGGTTGGGGCCCTGTCAAAGAAAGCGAAAACTTTTTTTAACAGCGATTTTTTAACTTACAATCCTCCTCTCCATGATGGTCCAGGGGATTGTATTTTGGTTTACGTTTTCAGGGGCCACTAGAGATTGAGTATACCAAAAATTACCTCCGAGGGTCTTCATGGGGCTGAGATACAGAGGGGTGAAAATCCCAGAAAACCCCAACTGGTTCTGTCGTATAAACGGTACTTAGTCGCGTTTATAAACGCGACTAAGTTTTCTTTCGTCTTTCTTGGCGGTGGATTTGTTTTTGTTGGCTGCTGACGTTTGGTTTCCTTGGTGGTAGGCATTTGGTTTTCTTGGCGGCCGGGACGCTCCCGTGTCCCGTGATAATTAGCGGAAGAAAGATCTGTTGCCATTTTTTTCTTGAGTGTGAACCAATAAAATTCTTATTTTTGCATTGAAGCCTCTCCTGTAATCGGAAGATCTGATTTTTCCCACTTTTTAATTATTTTTTCATTCGGATCCATTCGGTAACTTAACAAAACGGAATACTTCTGCATCCAGAATTAATCTACATGTAAAACGGGACAGGCTACCTGGAAACAGTCACCTAAATAATAAAGTGTAAGAATTAAAAAACCGACATCATTTTTTAATTAAGTGATATTATCTCGCGGACGGTGACGCGTATATCGTCATTGGTTGATGTTGTGACTAAAGCATCTTGATTTTTATGTATTTTTTAAATTTTTTTATGTATTTTTTGAGAGTGACTGACGATTTTTTAATTATCCTTTTTATTCAATGTTTTTGCCACAAACCTTTTTGTTTTCAATATTTTTAGCATAGCTTTTTCCTCATTAATATTATATGTGATGGATCATTAAACACAATTTCGGTATTTAAGAGGTTCTGACCGCTCTATTGGTATATAAAATTATCGCATTCGATTAGATAGAACTTTGTTCTTGAATATTCCCCTTTGTCTGTACTTTCTAGTATCAATTTAAACCGACTGAAGAAAAACTACGTTTTGTATTTATTCTTACCGTGCGTTATCTTCTCGTTAGAATGTCTGGTCAGCGAAAGGTGATATGATTCGACAGATTTATTTATTTAATAATACATAGAATATGAACCGCATAGATCTACTTTCAAAACTCCTGCCCATGGATTTTTAAAATAAACATGCTTAGCCTGAAAAATAAATGCAAGTTTTTTTCACTAATTTTTTGAAATTGTAAACAATATAACAAGTATAAACACGTCTTTAATAACTTAAAACTTTCAAAATAAACTGCAATTTTACTTTGAAATATCTAGTGACGCAATCAAATAGCAGTAAACTTAGAACAGCTACAGTACCTCAAATATTTACATAAGACTTCTCTGAAATGGGTGCCTCAGAAAGCATTCACTGTCGGTGAAATACAAAGATAACACATTAGTTCGATCAGCATGAAGACAAATATCTTTTAAGAAGTACTACATACACAAGCCGTAACAATGCCTTGAAATAAACTCACACACACTTCACTACACATTTTTTTTTCCAAGCATGTTGTTTTCTTTTATACCTAATTTTTTAGTTATGTTTGCTTAGACTAAGATGATTCAGTTTCTTAAAGGAAAACACAAACATCCATCATTGAGAGAAATGTTGAGAAGTCATAAGCTGTACAGGAGATGAAAAACGAAATTGTGTGAAATACTTACTACCTACGCTGATAAAGCGTCATGTTTGTGTTTCTACGTTAACAGAGAAAAGCTTTGATACTTTTTCCGCCAATAACTGGAAATAAGAAGATAAACTAGATTTTGATTATTTTTTGTGCTACTTTATGTTTTACTAGTGATACCCGCACGGCTTTGCCCGTAATAGAAAAATCAAAAGGTCTTTTGGTTCGCCTGTATATTTACAAATAATGTATGGTGAATTTTATCGCCAATTGGCTTGTACCCATGTTACAGTTCCACGTTATGATAGTTTCGTATCTCGCCAATTGACTTGTGCCCATGTTACGGTTCCACGTTATGATAATTTCGTAATTTACTCGTCCATCTTATGATAATTTTGTTCTTAAAATTGGAATAGAAAAAGAACCACATCGAATTTTCGAAAAATCGCTTCGAGGTGCACACCCCCATGCTACAAATTAACTTTGTTCCAAATTTTATGAAAATCGCCCGAACGGTCTAGGCGTTATGCGCGTCACAGAGATCCAGACATCCTACAGACATCCAGACATTCTCCGGACATCCAGACAGAGAGACTTTCAGCTTTATTATTAGTAAAGATATATTTTGAACTTCTTATTAGAATCTAATTTTCGCATGTTCAGAAAAGTGTAGGACGAATACAAGGTGATTCAGTGTATTGTTCAATAATGTTCACATTTGGTCAGGCATACGATGACAACAGAATAGGGTATGAGCAAATGTCTTACTGTTACTGTCATAAGAGAACTTACAGTTGCTTTGAGGGGACGATATGGCAAAATGATGGTGCGCTACAAACACACTAAGTCAGAAACTGAAAGTTGAGAAACAAATAGCCAATATAATGGTAAATTACTCTACTAAGATGATCTTGCACAACATTTAATCTTCAAGAAAGGATTAGAACGGTTGTTGAAATTTGTGGCATGCAGCTGAATACATGCGTCGCGATGAGTACGCACCGTCGGAATTTGGTGCTCTTCTGCAAAGTTTTCTTCGATCGTTGTGTTGTCCTTAGGATATATATATTATAGATACAGGTGGCAACTTCAAACAACCACTTCAAGTCTTTCTTCTAAAATGTTATGCAGCTTCATCTTTGTGTAATAAATTTGTGACCTGGTTCGCATCCCTCAATTTCTGCCTTTATGTGCATTTAAAGCATAGGCATTGCGTATGCGAAGATATACGTCGAATATGATTCTTCCCATGTATCTTATGCTGAGCTACATGTAAGTTATTCAAATGTAGTTCTGAATCATCCAATCCAAGTCGAGGATTTAAGTTAGCCTCATCAGGAATGGCGATTTGATTGCCGAGGAAAATGACGGCTGGAACTAATTCCCTAAATTAAGACTGATGGTGTGGTTATCAAAACAATAGTAGTTATGATAAATTCGAATATGAATTGGAACTACAGTCGAGTCCCGACTTACGCGAGGCATGCGTTCCAAGAGCCCTCGCGTAAGTCGAAATTTCGCGTTGTGGAAAAGGGTATGTGTAAAAACTTTCATAAACACAACTAATCATTTTTGTCCATTGTAAACACCACCTTAAACAGTTAAAAACCTTTTCTTAACTATACATTACTGTTTCGTACATAAAAAACTGAATTTTTATTTGTATTTTTTAAAAATAAGCCGTTTTATTCAACATAAAATACTGCAATGATGCACAAAAACAATGATCAATGGGAAAGAAAGACATAAAATAAACCAGTACCGTAAGTATAGCATGTAGTAAGGAAAACAAATGCCCTATAGTTGTACTGCACAGTTGATTCAGTAATGATATTTGTAACTTAAAAAAAAAGAAAGAAAATGATGATGATTTATGCTGCGTGATCAAACCGTTATTCTAATATATTTTTAAATACAGTTGCTTCTTTAGTTATTTTATAAAGTTTCCATCTATGGCATTACCCCTCTTCCTGGTTTCTTTAATTTACAATTAAGAGCAGCTTCCATTTTCAGTTTTTGCATTTTGCTTGGATACTATTACTCGGTAAACTTTTATGGATTTCTTTTTCTTGACTTTTAATTGTACGTATGGAAGATTCACTTATACAGTCATACCTAATTGCTGTGCTGCTCTTCGAAGCATTTTTTGGTTCAGCTTCAGCTTTTCGAGAAGCTTTACCTTTTATTTAAGTGTCAGAAACGTTCTCTTCTTCTTTCTATCTTCACCAACTTTAGGTGAAACAGCGCTCTTAGGTGTCGTTATATTTCGTTAACTTTCGCATTTAGAATGAAAAAAATTAATGGAAAATGAGAAGTAGTTATTTGTATAAGCGATAAAAGACTAGTACGGTGTCGGTACTTCAGCTCTCAGCGATGCTAAAGGGATGAAGGTCCATTCGCGAAAAAAACTTACACACCGCGGTTCCCTTTCAAAAATTTTCATATTGCGGGCGAAGAATTCGCGCTAGCTCAAAAATTCTTTACTGTTAGAAAAATCACGTTATAGCCATTTCGCGTAAGTCGGATCGCGTTGTAGCGGGAGTCGACTTTATACACTTTTATAATTTTTCCAAATTATAATTATTTAACAAGATTTTTCGAAAAGAGTCAATCACTTTTCAAAAGCATAGATGGTTGAATAGTGAGACACAGGATATATTTGGACCAATGGAATTTTTCCAATTATTCAAATATCAAAAAAAAAAAAAAAAACCTTGAAAATCATGCCATATTTTAGTTAACTTTTATGTCTACTACAGGGAAACTAGCTACTGCCGCATTCCACGTTTTTTCTTCGTCAGTATAACCAAAATCAGCTTGGTCCATAAATGTGTAGTCCCACTTAACAAAGGAAGTTAATTTTTTCGTTTCCAAAGGAAACAAAAAACTTAATTATTTTTCCTGAATGCTAGGTTTAGAAATTATAGCTAACTAGCAGTACTTGCATGGCGATGCCCGTGCTAAGAATTTTAAGGACGTCCGTTGAATAAAAAGAACCCACGCCTCCCACCCCCTCTTCTGATGTTAAATGATCACTTTTTTTCAACTAAAACACGATCGTACACACCTTTTCAAAAAATCTATTAAAGTCTCTTTGGAATTAAAAACTATTCGCCAAAACACATTAAGAGATTAATAGTCGCTTAAAAATTCAAAATAATTTTTCAATTGCATAGTTCAACGCTTAACGCGCCAAGCAACCACGCTACCGTAATTTTGTAAATCCGATTTTTAATTCTAGTTGCAAAAGTATATGAATTTGTCTTATGTCTGTAATAAGTTTGGTAGCACTGTGATTTATTATTTTTATGCTGAATTACCGAGTGAGTTGTACAAGTAATGCATCTCATCATATTGATAATGAGACGCATTACTTATATTGATTGATGTTTTATCGCAAGTATATCATCGCTTCAGAGCAACAGTACATGATTGATGAACGAACGGGTCAAAAAGAAAAGTCCTTAAAATGAACGGAGCCATTCGTTCACTTAAAAAATGAACGACAGTTCTTTTAAACGGTGAGCAGTTTGGAACATTATATTGATGCACTTGTCATAAAATCGCATTTTCTGAAAAAAAAAAAAAAAACCTTCATATTCAAATTTTTAACTCTCATTTAATCTCAAGTTTCGTTTTTCTCAGTACAGTACTTTATATTTATTTCGAAACTTTTTTACTTTCTGCTTTTTATTCATCATTTTTCTTTAACCGTTGGAGTTCATTTGGGATTTTATAATGTATCTATTAGTGTATAATGTATCTATTAGTGATAGTGTATAATGTATCTATTAGTGATATTTTGTGTAACTTTTTGGGCTACTTACAAAATGCCGGCTTCCTGTCCCACGCAACTGCTAAAATCCACCTCATGCTTTCATTGATAATACTAAATGTATACATACAGTGATGTAGCTGGAAAAATTCAATAACTTATTTTGACATGCTGAAATGGAATCTGCGACTTTTGGAATGGAAAACATATTTTACCATTCGGCAGCTGAGATACATCATACAAAATGGACTATAATTGCTTTATGCATCAAAACTTGAATAAAATTTTTCTGATTCATTTTTCAAAGGCATATTTTCTTACTTTTAGATAATTTTAGTTATCGTTCCGTCATAGGATATTACTGATCTAATGAAACATATAACATGTACTTGAGTATGTCGTGCAGAGATATCACCTGCAATTTTTTTAAATGAACGAAGTCGTTTAAATGAACGAGTTAAATGAACGGATCAAAGAATAAACGATCCTCTGATGAATGGATCATTAAAAAGAGCAATATTGCCCACCTCTAACATTGCGCATTTTCTACGTTAAAAAGTTTCAAGTATGATTTTTGACTCAAAAAAAAAAAAAAAAAAAAAAAAAAAACTGATCGACGTTTTAAAACTTTCTTTGGATTTTTCACATCATTCGATAACAAAATCCTGACAAAGGGGGATTTTGGCCTGCTGTCTTTTGAAAAATGATGCTCTTGCAGCTTCTTCTAATAAGTCTAAGAAACAAAAGTTGCCGACACTGAAGAAACAGCTTTAAGAGTTGTTTAATTTAGTTAGCGAGTTACTTCAAAGATATTTTTTAATGATTTTTATTTAGGTTTTTATTTTGGTTGGGGATTATTTTCATTTCAATTAGCTTAGTTTAATTATTTTGCTGTTGATTTCTCACTTTAGTACCACTTTTAGTCTCATTTATTGGTTTGTTTTGTTATAAGTTGACAAAATAATAATAATGCATGGTATCTCCGGTCAAGTAATTTCTTTGTAACTTTGATTAAACATCGCAGTAGTAAATAAAATGTGAAATAATCTCCAAGATGAAAAATATGCCTTCTGAAAACGTACTTCTCATTGTTACACATATTACGCTTGTGATATAGATTTTTTTGCATAAATTTGTGTGTAGTATACCTTCTATTTTAAAATTTGCATCATTTCCGCCCTTTTGCTCTAAATAAGGAACATTTTTGCTTTTGAAGTAAGTGTTTGTACTTTGAAACTTGTTTTTTTAAGGAAAAATAAGGAAAGGAAGTTGGTTCTTCTCCGTAGTCTAAAATAGGAAAAACAAAAAAGAACTTTAGAATGAAACTAAAAACAAATCATATCAGCAATCATTATTTCATAGTCAAAACCGGGCCTGCGGATTCTGAGTCGGGAGTAGAAGGTTTATGACAAAAGTCGGAGTCGGTCATTTTCCCTCATAATTCGCTAGTTTGCCAGTGCTTGCGGAGTCGGAGTCGGACTGATTTTGAGGCAAATGAGTCGGATGCCGTAAATTACCTGGCATTGAAGTCATGGCCGGAGTCGGAGTTGAACCGATTTTGGGATAAAAGAGTCGGAGGGGGGAGTAGAAAGCTTTAAAGTTCCTAGAACACACCGTTAAAATTTTTTTCTAAAGAATTGAGACAAAATCGCTAATTTTTGAGAACATCACTTACTCAAAATGGCTCCGAGACAACTTGGCTTAGAATTGAAAACCAAGAGTTCTTACTCTGGAAATATACCCTCTTCTCAAAAACGATTCATCATGTTCACATTTTTGGAATACAGCTCTGCCCACAAGTGGTACAACATGTGCTTACTTTTGAGACATTTGTCTTCTCAAACCAATTCGACATGTTCTCATTTTTGAATCTTTCTGAAGAATACGAATATCTCACCGGTTAAAGCCAGTCTACAGCTTTTAAAAGGAATTCGATAGTACTAACACAATTGATTAGAACTTTCCAGAGTTACTAGGAAAACTAAGGACGTATTAACGCAACCATGGCCAAAGCACTGAGGCAGAATTGCAAGCAAGAACCGAGCATCTCCCTGGCCTGCAATTCTTGTCTTGCAAAGCTGCAGCTATCCAGAGGCTTGTTAGCTCCCGTTGAGAGCTTTGTCAGTCTGGACGGGCCATAATCAAGCTGAAAGCGATACAATTAATAAATACACTCATTTAATCTTTAAACTGAAACTATTCTCATAACTTCGGCGCACTATGCATAACCCAACCTACACAATCATATTGTAACAAATTTTACAAATAGTTACCAATTTCATGTGCTTAATTTGTTGTAATCTTACTAAATTTGGTGTTTATACAATTATTTTTCACTCAAATTTAGTTTCTTAGTTCTTGAAACTTTATCTGTATGTTGACGTTGCCTGCTATGTACTATTATACCGTAAATCAGTCGTTTTTAAAATAATTCCTAAACGTTTTTCTACCTATGCTCTTTCAAAATTGATTCGTTGGAGTACGTTTAAAATATATTTTATTCACTAATTTCAAGCTAAACAGCTTGTTAAGGAACTAGTTTACTAGAAAAAAAATCCTACAAATGGAATCCCTCATCTTCTCTGTTAACATTTTCTGAAAAACTAACTAAAAGGAAATCTATGTGGAATGCAGAATATATTAAGTATAGAAACAAGAGGCATCGACTGAGAATATATGTGGTTTTATTTATTCCGTCGGAATGCTGCTTCCTGTTGAATATTATATATTCTGTGTATAAATTTCCTTTAGAACTACTGTCGGAAGTTTTGTCTGCCTTTACTTAGAAAACTCTAAGGCGAACATAACATACTTCCGAGCAAAATAAAAATAATAGGAAAGTAATCTAACTTCTGCATGCTGGATATTTTTTCTGATTTATTCTGAAATTCTTAAAATTTTGCAAAAATTTTTCAATGACATTTTCTCGTTAATTGTGTCCAAACATTTAAATTTCATAATGTTCTTGTGCAGGACGATTATTTTTCCTGGTGTAGCAAGCCATGGAGTCCTTATAGCTTTCGCAGACTTTGGAATGACATTTTCTTGATAATTATTGCAAAACGTTTTCATTTTGTATTTTCCAACGTTCTGCATTCTGCAATGCTTTCTAGCAGCAAGAAATTGTTTTATGTATACATATTTGCCTAAATTACTGCAGAAATAAAATATTCTGAGCGATTTTTTGATTTTCTCACGATTCTAACCTTACCGGTAGAAAGAGTTGGATGAAAAGAGATCCGACAAGCGTAAGATGATTTTGTCATCCATACGTTCATTAAAGTTTGCATTGAAAAATATTTTCCCAGCTGTCCCAAAACATGTGTTCGCAATTTTTATTTCTACTTGTTAAATTTAAATGGTTTTTTTTTTTTTTTTTTTTTTTTTTTTAAGGAGGTGGGGGATTTTAATAATGAAAATTGCTTTAGTAAGAGTCTAAAAATTTCCTTGACATTGCTTATTAACTACTACCTATTTCAAGTAGAGTATACAAACCAGTAAATGAGTAGTTCATAATAATGCATGTAAACTTAGTGATATTTTTTAACTCTTTTCTTATTGGCACTTTTTTTCGGCTTGGATAGTTGCAAATTATCTTATTACTAAACTTTAAACTACTGTGGTTTTGAATGATTTTAAAGAGTACTTAAAGTATATGCTTTTTTCTTGAAAGAGGGAGTTTTGACCGGCTGTTGATTTCTAAATAGCATGCTTTTTTACTTGGTTTAGAGCTAAAGTAAAATTAAGTGTGCACATTTTAATTAATTAAAACTATCATTTTTTCTATAGAAACTGAACAGATTGCGGAGACATTTAGCTTTTTAATAAGCTTAGAAACAAGAGTACGAATATTGTATTTTACACTTTGCCTTAAAAAACAAATCAAGAAGATTTCATGGGCACTTTAAAGCATCATTGTTTCTGAGTATTCAAAGAAACAGCTTATTAAGTTCTGGAGACATGGCGTCAAAGGCCACCTTCTAAGAAATTGTGGACCGCTTCAAGAAAATAGAGGGAAAAACATCACTACCTCTCAAGTCCGGGAAAATTAAAGTAACGGCCACCTCGCGAAGCGGATCTCGTTAACGGAAAGATGATTATCTAAAAGTTTTGCCAATCTAATCGAAAAGTGGCAACAGTAACGGAATCTTCGTTTACGGATATGTAAATGAGTAGTTTCCCAGCGAATTCATTATTGAATGTAAAGCTCTAGACTAGGAATTCGGAATAGTAGGCACTGGCTACCAAAGCCACAAAAAAAAAAAAAAAAAAAAAAAAAAAAATGGTAGTTACTTCTTCACTGCTGGTTGCCATTTTTTAAGCGAGCTGATGTGTGCATCACATGACTTCCTTTTACACCAATTTAATGTTATTTCTCCATTATTGGCAATTTTAATGTGATTCAATAGTTAGCTCTCTAAATGTCACCAATATTGGCCAAATTGACACCAGATTTAGAAAAAAAAGAAAAAGAAAAGAAAAAAAAAACGCCAAATTTGTCGACAAAACTTAACGACCAAAAGACTGGTGACATATCGCCGAGTATCCATCAAACTATAACACTACTTGAGTTTGCAGCGATATTAACAACGATTTCCCCCCAAAAAGGTGCAAAAGACCCCTTTAGAAACGCCCGAATGCAAACAAAAAGGGAGGTGGACAACTATACCCCACTAGGAGTCTACATATCGAATTTCAACTTTCTAGGACACACCGTTCTTGAGTTATGCCACATACATGCGCATATACACATATACGCACATACGTATATACGCACATCGCTCATACATACGTACATACAAACGTCACGAGAAAACTCTTTCTAATTAACTCGGGAATCGTCAAAATGGATATTTCGGGCATCTATATGTTTTTAGGTATATTTGCACGTGTGGTCGGGTCGAAAAAAAAAAAAAAAACTCAGCATTCATTCGGGGGTGAGCAAAATGGAAATTAAGGTTGATTTTTGAGTGAAAATGTTTTCGCGAATGCAATACTTCCTTTTTTGTAAAAGGAAGTAAAAAGTATGATTGTTCCGAAAAAAGTAAATAACCTATTCATTATTACAGATGTTAACAAACGAAAATGTATAAATAAAGAAAGAAATAAAAAAAAGTTGATCATAATCTACAAAAAAAAAAAAAAAAAATCACTGCATATTTTGTTTATTATAAAGGTATAAAAGCATAACAAAAAGCAATATTTTACAAGATTTTAAATGCAATGCATTTGTAAGCAGTTATAACTAAATGAAAGCAAATATGATAATCCATACAGGCTTTACTTTATTTTATAGTCAGAATATTTCTATCGTCTAACACGATTATTTTTCAGGGAATTTCGAATTGTAAATGGTCGTAAATGCAAAAACGAACTTTTTACGAAAAAAAAAAAAAAAAGCGCGATCTTGAAATCGGACCATTTTTTTTTAAATACAAGTAGATGAAAAAACCTGAGGAACCGTTCATTTTGTTACTTTTTTTGAAAATAGTTGGTCTGAAATAAACAAAGAATAAATATTTATTTGTTCAAAATCAAGATAACGCTTACTAGAGGCTCAAGAGAAGATCTCAAATGGTATTGGAGGCGTGTTATCGTAGCGCAATATTATTTTAAACAAAAAATAAGTTCAAGATTGCCATTTTTGGCGACTGGGACTTGATTCTTTGGTAGCCATTTTCAAAGAAATATTGCCGGTTGGCGAAGCAACAGCTTATCTAGAGATTTATGACTGGGATATAGCGGGACACTTTGCTTACCTCTTGAAGATTGTTATTTTCAAAAAGAATATAATAAGCATACATTTTGAAAAAATAAATAAATAAAACCTTACATTGAAAAAATAGTGTCCTGTATTTAAATATTGTTTTAAACTAAAATTAAAGAAATTATAATAACAAATTGAAAAATGTTCCACAGTGCACTTTTCTCACGAAGCTCTCTCCTTCGTTTTTTTTAATAAAATAAACAAGAAAAACTGCTTGGATCATTTTTTCAGCAAATTAAAAAAAAAGAATTTTTTTAAAATAAGAGTATAAGATGTAAATCCTTACAATGGAAAATAAAGCACCTGCAGAATAAGTTTTTTAATATATTATCCTCTAGAAGAGAGAGAGAGAAAGAGAGGTAGAGAGAAAGTAAAATATGTTTAAGAAGGTAAGCAAATGGTACTAAAAATTGCTTCAGTAAATATGACAAAGCTTGGATAACGCGCATAATTCAAAAAATGAAAACAAGCTTTGGCACGTAACGTTTTTTTATTTTATTCGTGCTATGCTCAAATATTTAATACTTACTTAGCTTGATATGACGGGAGGATTTTTTATTCTGAAAAATCAAAGAGTTTTTTTTACATATTTTATGTAATAATGAAGACGTTTTTCAATATGGTTTTGAATTTTTGTGAATAGATTTAAAAGTTTAATGAAATGTGCAAGTGATACGAGCAGAAGCCATTAAAATGT
This sequence comes from Uloborus diversus, assembly GCF_026930045.1. Classification (NCBI taxonomy): domain Eukaryota; kingdom Metazoa; phylum Arthropoda; class Arachnida; order Araneae; family Uloboridae; genus Uloborus; species Uloborus diversus. Next base: position 46,372,243 of record NC_072732.1, read on the forward strand.
CTGGAGCTAATGTGTTTGAAAAGGTAATCAGGGTTTAAGATAAATATTTTGTGGCTGTTATTATTCATCAATATGAATTAATTATAACTAAACTGTCATTTGCCATTGGAAAGAAAAAAAACCGGCATATTTTTATAAGCTAATATTTTGAATTATGCTGACTTGCTCTGTTCAAGAAAAAAAAAACCTTAAGTCTCAACAGATTAATTGTATATTTTGCATATACATTCAGTTTTTATATTACTTTCCCGAAAAAGTTTTAAAAAAAAGAAGAAAAAACTATGTCAAAAGGCTTACTGCATCTTAAAAATATCGGAATAAAAAGGTAAAAAAATAGCAAGAAATAAAATAGTAGGTTTTTGAGATTGCTGGGGTGGCGGGATGTGCGTCTGTCTGTCGATCTGTCTGTCTCCTTTAATAACTTTAGACCGAGTAACCCGATTCGAACAAACTTTTTTTTGTTTCATAGATCTATCAGCGATCCCCTCACGTCAATAGTTCACTTTTTTCGTTCAATTTTGAACAGCTCAAAAATCTGAACGATAGCACTTTCGAGGAAATTTAAATCAAGGAAAAGTTCCGAACTTAAAGGTAGATTTGCTTCGAGTAAACTTTGTTGGTGAAAGCTCTTAATGATGTATAGCAGCGGTTCCCAAACTTTTTAGGAACCCTTAATGCATTGCTTTTACTTCAAGGAAACCCATCATGGTTTTTGACTCAAAGAAAAAAATTTAACGATCTGTGAGTCAAATGGTAATGTCAAATGGTAATGAAAAGTCATTCGAATGCTTTCTCTTAAATATAAGAATCCATTAATCACGTGAAAAATTTCGTCTTAACAGATAAAGCGTTTTAAGGTGTGCTGAACATGTTTTGATCATTTTTCGAAACTCCTATCTATCAATCTGTTCCGGGTAACTGATGATGACTGGGCACGTTAAATATTTCGTGGTCATAAAGACCTGATCGTGAATCATTACCTCTAGTGGTGATGAGCCAGGAGTTGTTTGGCTTCTGATGAGGCTCTAAATTTCGAAATGTTGATGGATGGTGCTTCCATTTTGCGTGTGCTGTCTGAGACTATTCTTGGTGTACATGTGCACCAACATGTGAACTGATAATGATTAATTTTGTCACCAATCTCTTCAGAGGGTGGCCCATCCGATGGAGTTTTGCTATAAGTCTGACTGCTGCGTTTGAACCAATAAGACAAGGATTCGCACAAAAATTGGTGATCATATGCACTACACTGCGAGAGGAGCTGATAAAGTTTTGCCATGATTCATTTCCAAGGGGTATCAGAACAAAAAGATTGCTTTTTTCTCAAAAAATAACGTGATATTTCAAACAAAAACTGAAGTACAACAGAACCTCAACTAAAACATTTGTGGACTACTTTTAAGTGAAATTTGGCATTTATTGATTGCTCAAGGAAGGGAGGTGAATAGAGAGCTTTTTTCGTCCTATGTGATCGATGTTCTCTTGCCCGATTCTGTCCCTGTACATTATCAGAACTAGATCCGTAGCCGCTAGTTCCTGAAATGTAACTGAAACAGAACTGGTTATTCTAAGGGCATTTTAAAACTTTTTAAATACTTCACTATATATCCTAAAACTCTCTGAACCCTTTAAAATAAACTGTAATTATTATGAATAAATGTACTTTGAACTAATTTTTACAAATGTATAACCTTATGTAGGGAACTATGCAGATTTCTTTTCCGAGGGTCAAAATGACCAACGCCGAAATTCTAGGAAAACAGAGACTGCCGTAATTCTAGTGGTCGATACCACGAAATAGTTGCACTGCGTTTTCTTCATAGAGATGGTTTTCTTGCAGAACTTCACTTTAAGAGAGGAAAATACTCTACGTTTCTTCTTATGCAAAGAATACAAAATATTAGCTTTCCTTTTGCTGTGCTATTTTGTCTTTCACAACAAAAGAGGTAACTTTATCCTTGAATGAAAATAGAGACTTACGTCAGTTTATAAAAAACATAGCCAACATATGGGCAGATTATATTAAACGACGTCATACAAAACATTAAAAACTGCTAAATATTTCATTCATAAATGAAACAGCTAAAATAAATGACGAATATTTAATCGTCATTCACTTAGGCTGAAAAACCTTCAGTTCATCTGTTCGTTCATACAATCTTTCAAAAGTTTGTTTTGGATAGCCAGCGCATTTCGTACGGAAAAGTAATGATTTGTGATGATTACTCATATCTTGATAAATTTTGGTCAATAGTGTTGACTGGAGGCAACGAGACTTGAAAAAAAATAAATGTTTCTGAAGCTTCATCAAGAACTAACTATCTTTAAATCAGATGATTTTTTTTTTTTTTGTATGCTGGCGAAACGATAATACAATGACGCCTACTGCTTCAATCTCGAGCAGCATTTGTTATCCCTGAAAATTTCTCTTTTTCTGAAATTAATGTGGGAAATAATAAATTCATGCAACTTGTGGCGGAACACTTCTCATCCTTCGGCGGAACCCACTTTAGGAATCGCTGATGGATAGAAAATATATTTTGGTTCGAGCAACTTTTCGTTCAGTTTTGAACAGTTTAAAAAACATTCAGAGTAGCGCCTACGGGAAAACTTTAGGCTAATATAGATTCCGAACTTAAAGGCGGCTTTGTTTCAAGCGAACTTTGTTGGAAAAACATTTTAGTAAAGAACACGTATAAAAATGACTTTTTAAGCTATTTTAAGAGCATTTTTTGAACAATTCAAAAAATTTTAGCATTAACGACAACCAAAAACATTAAACAATTGAAAATTTTAATGAAACACCAAAAATCGAGCATTTTGCAATCTGGTGTTGACTTTATAAAGGTGTTGGCTGTTTTTACATGGCACGGGCTAGATCCACTTGTCCAACAGAGCTTTTAACTGACTAAAAATGGTTATGGCAGCTAATTGAAGACTACTTACATCCAGTAATGAATTTCTGCTACCTAAAGAATGATGGAATTTTTAGAGGTGGCAATGTGTCTTGTCTTTCGGCCATAAACAATCCTAATTTTTTAAACAGTCACAGCAAATGATTTGACCCCCTAGATTTTCCGAAGTGAATACCATCAGCAATTTTTGGCTCATTATCCGGACATCATTTCATGCAAAATATCCTGTAAATGCAGCAATTTCGTAATTATGAACGCCTATAGCGGTAGCGTGGCTGAATAATTTTTGTCCGCAATTGTTAACAACTCATTGAGTAACAGAGAATATCGATCCCTTTTTTAGCACAAAAAGGAAAAAAAATAATTTGAATTTTGACATCTTGAATTCAAATCATGTTTTTCGCAATCACGAGTGTGTGTATGTAGGCGTGTGTGTTTGTGTGTGGGGGAATGTGTATTGTGTGTAGGGGTATGTGTGTTGTGTGTAGGGGTATGTGTGTGTAGGCATGTATGTTTGTGTCTGTGTGCAGGCATAAGTGTGTGAGTAGTTGTGTGTATGAATGTGTGTGGGGGGGGGGGGGTATGTGTATGTGTGTGTTGGCATATGTGTTTGTGTCTGTGTGCAGGCATGAATGTGTGGGTAGTTGTTTTGTATGAGTGTGTGTATGTGTTTCTGTGTGTGTGCAGGTGTAGGTGTCTGTATGTATTTGTGTGTGTATGTGTTTGTGTATGTGTGTGTAGTTGTATGTCTGTATGTGCGTGTGTGTGTGTAGTTGTGTATATATGCGCGTGTGTGTATGTGCGTGTGTGTGTGTGTAGTTGTGTATGTATGCGCGTGTGTGTAGGACATGGATGCAACCTGGAGACGTTTTTCGCTATAGGAGCAGCATCGTGAGGAGCCGGTCGACGGTGATGGTGCAGAGGGTGGCGTGGGAAAATAAAATCAAAGGATATCAAAACAGTCAAGTGAGAACAATTAGCAATCGTGATTGCTCAAAAAAAAAGTGTATTTGTGTTACAAAAAACGTTGACTATTTCTTGTTATTTCTCGATAGAAAGGTATTTATTTCTTTCTTGTTGTGTACTTGTCACGTCGAGTTAGTGTATTTTTCCAAGAAAAATGAGGTCCAACACAATATTAGGATGTACCTCACGACTTAAGTCACTCTACTGCACATTAAAAACAAAAAGTTCTCAGAGGAACAAGAAATATTTCAAAAGAAAAACGCGGGGGGGGTTTATACGTAGTCAGTTAGATCCTTTTTAGATCAAGCTTTTCGTTGCATATGTAGCTGACTGAATGTGCCTAGAATTTCAGAAAGAAGTTTGACCAAAACAATACTCCACCCCAATTTAGAAGCTTCTGCTTTACACTTTCAGATTTTCATTTAACTAATTTTCTGTCAACTTATTTTTAAATTTATAACATTTTTGAAAGCAAGTTTGGCTACTTTTTACGCTTTTCTTTCATGTTGTTCTGTTTTATTTTGTTATTTTTCTGACACTAAAATCAGCAGATAAAGCTTATAATGTTTTAAAATGGGAAGTTTTTCACTTAATTAAAAAAACGGGCTTCATAAAATACTGCAATATGAATCATGAATTAATATTAACTTGAAAGTTATTTAATTAAAAAAATTTACTGTGAAATATATAGCATTTTAGAAGTCAGCTGAAAATGGCGTCGCACCAAAATTTAGGTTTCAGCGATGCTGGGATTCTATTCGAAACCTTTGTATTTCTCCTTATTATCAGGCAAAAAAAAAAAAAAAAACTACCAGCATGCGACCATGAAAAATCTTGATTTTGTCTCTTTTTTTTTGTTATTTAAGAGCTATTCAAAACTCCTCATGCACCACAAAGTATAACAGGAGGCTTACAAAAGTAAATGAAAATCACAAAAGCTTAAGCAAACAAAAAACACATTCAAGAATACATAAGACACAAATAAACAAAAAAAAAAAAAGAGAGGAAAAACACAAAACAAATGATTTTTCTCTTGGGGATAAAAGTTTTGTTCTATTCCGTGCACTTGATCTGTGGAGCCTTAGGTTAAAATGAACAAAGACGTATCAGAGAACCGTGTATATCATAATTACTATTGTGACGAAAATTAAGGCAGAAAGTTATTTGAGAAAGATCAGAGAGCAAATGAGTCGAGATTGAAATAGCAACTCCACCGACATTACCATGACGTGCACTGTGTCTTCCAGTAACTTTTTCCTCATTAGGTAGAAGTATTTTAATCTTTTGTCTTGAGTAAAGTCGCATTCTATTTATAGTAAATTCCTGAATATTGGGAAGCGTGCATTCTGTGTGAAACATTTGTGATGGAAATTTTTGAAGGAGACATATGGCGCCTTCGGAAAATTATAACGACGCGTCTTATACAGTGTACATAGAAAAATTCAGTTACATTGTTTTTTCAATTAACGAGCTGATGTGTGCATCACGTGGCTTCCTTTTACGCCAATTTAATGATAATTAGCGCCTTGGAGTAAGCAAGGAAACACTAAATATTTTCACCCCTAGTTTCTTGCAAACCGAAGCAAAAAAAAAAAAAAAACATTTTGCACAGATTTATTTCCCTCTTATTGGCAATTTTAATGTGATTCAGTGGTTATCCCTTTAAATATCACCAACATTGGCCAAGTTAAAACCATATTTAAAAATTAAAAAAAAAAAGAAATCGCCAAATTTTTCATCAAGTTGGCGAAAAAACTTGGCGGCCAAAAGCTTGGCGATATATTGCCAAGTGTTTGACAAATTATAACACCATTTGAGTTACATTGAAATTAACAATGATTTCCCCCAAAAAGTTGTAAAAGACCCCCTTAGGAACATCCGAATGCAACCAAAAGAAAAGGTGAACAACTAGACCCCAGTAGGAGTCTATGTACTAAATTTCAACTTTCTAGGACATACTGTTTTTGATTTATGCGAGATACATACGCACATACGTACATATGACATACGCTCTTACACACATACATACGTACATACGGATGTCACGAGAAAACTCGTTGTAATTATTTCGGGGATCGTCAAAATCGATATTTCGAGTGTACGAGGAGGGGACCCAAAAATAACCGGATAATATTTATAGATCAGTTTATTCACAAAATTTCTTTAGTCTCCTTCAAAGTATTCAGCATTAGATGCAATACACCTGTTAATTCTTTTTTCCACTATTAGAAGCTCCCCTGGAACTCTTTTACTGTGACCATGTCCAGCGCTCATTGCGAAGTAGTTTTTACAGCCTCTACATCATCAAAAAGCTTCTTTTTTATATTTTTTTTCATCCTCGGGAACAGGAAAAAATCACAGGGGGCAAGGGTTGGCGAATACGAGGGGTGAAGAACGACTGGCTACCCTTGAGAGGCGAAGTAGCGCTTAATAGTCAAGGCTAGTGTGCGAGAGCGTTATCATGGTGAAGCAACCATTCTTCCCGTCGCCTCTGCGCGAGCTCCAACTCACTACTGTTTCTTCTGAAATTTTTTCGATCGTAAAACGATGACTCTCATTGATTTTTGATGGATTTTTTCAACGTTTTTATCATTTCGAGACGGTAAATTGCGATCAGAACGAGCATGACATTTAGCACTCATACTACCACGTTTAATGCACCCAAACAACTCGAAAACTTGTGTACCGTTCATAGCATCGTTCTTGAAAGCTTGTTGAAGTATTTGGTAAGCTATCCCTTTGCTGACTTTTCAAGCAGGAAGCAAAATTTCAAGCTTTCACTTTGATCTTTTAAATGAGCCATAATGAGTTCGCAGGCGGAAAGCAATAACACCTGAGAAAAACAACACTACGATCAGACGTTATCAACTATACTGATGCCACTTGCACAACTGGTTTGGGAAGGTCTTTACTTGAGCCATCTAGCTGAAGAACAACACTCTACTACTTCTAGGATTGGCAGCGCACTATTAGTCCGGTTTCTATTGGGTCCCCCCTTGTATGTACGTTCATAGTCATATATTCATTCACGTGTGGTCGGGTTGAAAAAAAAACTCAACATTTATTCGGGGGTGAGCAAAATGGAAATTAAGGCCGATTTTTGAGTGAAAATTTTTTCGCGAATACAATTTTTGTGAAAGGAAGTAAAAATATAGAAATGGTATTTTATATTAATAAATAAAGTTTAATAAGATATTTAATATTTAAATAATGACACATTTGGGGCAGTGAGAAGCAAAGGGAGCCCTGGTAGGTTCAGCGGGATTTAGAATAAAAATTCAATTAAAGCCTACCTAGGACGTTATTTTTAAACGTGTGTTACTCTAAACTTGAAAATGTCCACTTATATCCCTTTGCTTCTCACTGCCTTGTTTGTCTTTGTAGGACGTTTTCAAAAATCACTTAATAAATACTCCATTCCCGTTTAATGCTGGGCTTAAATATAAAACGTACGGTTCAAAAAAAAAAAAAAAATCACAGTTTATTAATCAAATCTTAGTCCTTGTTTAAAAATACGTTTTTTTTTCTGTCTTAGAACTGTCTAATGTCGCTTTGCGCGAAAAGGTATCTGTAATATTTTCTGCCATGATAAATTTTAAATATGCCTTAGGCAAGTAATGCAATTGTATTCCTACAAATAAATAATTTAAGGAAACTTAGACAAGCTTTAGTAAATATTGATTAAACTTGAAAGTACTGTTAGTGACTAGATAAGTGAAAGGAAAAGCCAGAAATAGTTTATTTCATTCTTTTTCAATAAATGAAATTTAAATCAAAAGAAAAAAGTGTGCATAAAAGACGAAAAATAAAATAACTTTTACCTGGTTTATCTGAAAACATATCATCTGCAATCTCTAACTGGTCTCCAGTAGTACAAGCTATATTCCTTCGTGTGTTTCCTTTGGCAATGCAAGAAATCTCTTTAAAACATAAAATTGTTGCAGACATTGCTTACATTCCGAGTCACTTGCATGAAAGCCGTACAGTCTGCCCACGAATGATATGGAATTGGCAAACGTCTAGTTAGACGAGTCTATTGGAATGAGGGGGGGGGGGAGCTACAACTTGATGAGCTTGCTCTGCTTAATTCAGGGGCCAAAATACATCTGCAAAGTTGGCATTCATGAAAACTAATATATGAGTCAATTCAATGCCTGTAAACCGGATTTTAGTCTTCCCATCTAATCAGTCATACTTTATACACAGTTTGCCTACGATTGATAGGGAATCGGCATACGTCCAGATAGGACGAGTCTATCTATAAAAGTAAAAATTTGATACGCGTGCTCCGTTACTTTCTATGTGACTGTGCTTAACTTAGAGGGCCAACATACATCAGCAAAAACTGGCATCCCTGAAAACTAATAGATACTTTCGTTTCCGCATGTACACTGGATGTTAGCCCTTCCTTCTCATCAGTGATCAGACTGTATCTGCCAAACTTCATGCATATTGGATCATATTCTATAGGTTCTACACTTTGATCAGTATCGTTAAAATTGGTGGGGGGGAAAAAAAAAGCTTTTTCAAGTAAAATTAACAATCCGAAACTAATAAACCATATGTTTAGATGTTACTTTTTCATTTTTAAATGAATGGTGTATGGGTTAAAAGTTAGGCATATTGCATGAATAGAATATTATAGCGGACTAAAGAAAGTAAACTTGCAAAGTTTTGATATATATATATATATTTTTTAAGGTTTTACTCTTTTTACTTCTAGGTAAAGTTAGATTTTATCAGCATCACACGCTTTAGTTTCTAAAAGCACATTTTATCAGTCTGTTGACAATCGTACTATTTTATAGATTTTAGTTGATAATTATATTTTTCTTTCAGAAAATAAACTTAAAATTCTTTAAGCGTGTAAAATTCTATCATGCTCACGTTCGCGAAAACTGGAAAACAAAAGTGTTTAAAATCTAATTATTCTTTCATACCTTTGCTCTTATAAAATGCAGTACTGGAAAACATTTCCTTCATTAGCTAAAGTTTCCGAAATAAAATTTGCTTACTCAAGATCTGAGAGTGTCCTGATTGAAAACAATAGTCATATATTAAGGCACATAAATTGGAAACATAAACTTATGTAAAGAAACTTAGTAACATAGATTGTTCATCAGCTATGGATTTATTCTAAGGAAATAAACGGAATGCGGAGTTTTCTCTTTTTTAAATAATTACCATTCTTTTTGACGTTTATTGATCATTCGTTAGTGACGGAATTTTTCTTTCTGCAGAATATATGAACTTGATTACATATTTTTGTTCTTTTGAATATTTTTTTGGGAGTATTGCTCCTGGAACACAAGTATCACGCTAAAACATTTCATTATTAGCTGAAATTAACTAACAATCAGGATTTTAATTTTGCGAACAGTTAAAAAAAAACCTAAGTTTCAAAATTCTATCCTAATATACCAAGGGTATAATTTGCCCAAATTTGCTCAGCTGAATCTTGCCTTTATCCACAATTTACTTTCTTCGAACAGATAATAACCGAGCTAAGCTCTCAAAAGAGAAATAAACTGAGAAACTTTAGCTAATATGTAAGGATGAGGATATTTGTTTTAATTCCTTGTATAAATGCTTGAGATATAGAAACTCAACAAGAAAACGTTCGTCTGCGCTACTCTGTGGAATGCAGTAACTGCTACAAACTAATCAGTAACAGTTCTTATCAGTGCTCATACACTGTAAAAAAATGTGTAAGGTTACCAGTATTAATGCGTCTAACATTACACGAATTCCGAAGTGTGTAGCATCATTGTTTTAATAACTCAAACTGCTGGAGGAACTTGCACTATGGTTTAAGAAGAATTCAAAGCGCATGCGTAAATACCGAAATCGGCGCAGAGCAACTAAACTCTTATAACGAAACGAACACCAGACTTGGTAGACGAGTGGTAAAACTCTCTTGCCCCTTGAAACATTTCGCCCTTGAGATGCGCATTAGGAGTTCGGAAACCACTCACAGGTCATTTCCTATCTTCTTTATCTTTTACTAATAATAAAGCTGATAGTCTCTCTGTCCGGAGGATTTCTGGATGTCTGGATCTCTGTGACGCGCATAGCGCCTAGACCGTTCGGCCGATTTTCATGAAATTTGGCACAAAGTTAGTTTGTAGCATGGGGGTGTGCATCTTAAAGCGATTTTTCAAAAATTCGATGTGGTTCTTTTTCTATTCCAATTTTAAGAACAAAATTATCATAAGATGGACGAGTAAATTACGAAATAATCATAACGTGGGACCGTAACACAGGCACACGCCAATTGGTAAGAAAATTCACCATACATTATTTGTAAATATGCAGACGAATCAAAAGACCTTTTCATTTTCTATTGCGGGCAAAGCCGTGCGGGTACCACTAGTAGTGCAATGAAAATGTCTCGTTTGTATATTAAAATAAATAAATATCGTATAGTAAAATAATTGGTGTATATTGCTTGTTAAAAAGCATGAACTCGATAAATCGCTCAAGAAAGTCTGGTGAAAGCTTACTTTTTGGTAATGTGTAACCTTTCAAGCAATTTCTCTGTAAGCATACAGAAAATTCTTTTGTAACCTTACGCAGAAAGGATTGAGACGCCACGCTAATGTTACATTACCATGGTGTAACCTTCCACAATCGATGTGTAACATTACACCATATACATCAGTTAAGTTACTCCAGAGCAGTGGAGGCAGATAAGCTGCCACCAATTTTATGGAGTAAGGTTAAACATTTTTTTAATTTTTTTTACAGTGTGTAGTCCTTCCGATTTCCGTTAGATTCCTTGCATTAACTATTTGGAGATAGCAGACAAAAAGAATACCCCTTCATAAACTCAAATATACGGACAGAAATTTTCCATGTAAAATTGTGTGAACACCCTCTCAAGGGTGCTCAACACGTCCGTAAAATTCAATCTGCAAAATTATTTTTTTTTTATCCGAAAATTTCAAACATCCTTATACGTCCCTTGTTTAATACGATCACTTGGATATAAAAAGAATTCAGATAAACAAAACTGGAAAGAACGGATCTGTTTAAGAAAAACAACTATCAAATAATATTATTTTTCTAGAAAAACTTAAAATGTTCTCTTTTTTTTTTGTTACATTATTCAACTACAACAGAAAATGTCGATTCAGAATATTTATTGCTACCTTTTGCTACCGCTTGAACGCTTATGACTCTGAGATCCTGTGTACATATTCTACATTCCTTATAGTATCCTTCCATGCTATTTATTGATTGAAAAAAAAAAAAAAGAAAAATCCCAAAAAAATAAATACTTAAATAAATAAATGAATAATAATAAATAAATAAATAATTTAAAAAAAATATTTTTCTACTATCATTTTTTGAAAGACATTGTGTGCACAGATAAATCATAAAAATAAAAATGGTTGAAGGTACTATAAAATGCTGCACATGTATTTTACTGACATGAAGTAACAAGACACGTGCCGTTTATCGCTATTTATAAAGCGGAAATTGGTTTCTGTATTTCCTTTATCTGATATTTTCTTTCCCTATGCTAAGCGAACCAGATATTGTCTAGTTTGTTGACGGTGAAATTCTGTTCGGGTTTTCTATTATAGCGCTATTTATATATCAATTCTGTCAGCTATACAATTCCAAAGTGAAGTGCAGAGTAAATAATAACGCATAAATGTTTTATGTAAAAGTTTGAACATAAATATGACTAGAAAATCCTTTCCAGAATGAATTCTGTTTCAAATGTATCAGGTTTTAGATTTTGGGTTTCGTAACCAATTTGGTGACAAAGGAATCTTAACTATGGCAAATTTAATGGAAAATTTAATTAAAAAAAAAAGATTTTTTTTTTTTGGCTTCCAAAAACAGGGCATCTTTACTAATAATAAAGCTGAAAGTCTCTCTGTCCGGAGGATGTCTGGATGTCTGGATCTCTGTGACGCGCATAGCTCCTAGACCGTTCGGTCGATTTTCATGAAATTTGACACAAAGTTAATTTGTAGCATGGGGTGTGCACCTCGAAGCGATTTTTTGAAAATTCGACGTGGTTCTTTTTCTTTTCCAATTTTAAGAACAAAAATATTATAAGATGGACGAGTAAATTGCGAAATTATCATAACGTGAAACCGTAACATGGGCACGAGCCAATTGGCGAGATACGAAATTATCATAACGTGGAACCGTAACATAGGTACAAGCCAATTGGCGAGAAATTCACCATACATTATTTGTAAATATACAGGCGAACCAAAAGACCTTTTAATTTTTCTATTACGGGCAAAGCCGTGCGGGTAACACTGGTAATTTATAGAATGAGAGAACAAGTATAGAAATCCAAACATTGTATCCCGTAATAAAATCTTAAAACATTTAGAGAATCGAGAGAATCACAATATTTATCATAAAACTAATGCCCAAACTTCATCAAAAAGTTAAAAAATAAAATTAACTCTTTAAGTGAGCAACTAAAATAATTTAAATGAAATAAGATACGAGTTAATACACTAAAGAGAATGGTCTTACGGGAAAAAAAATGCGATAAATAAAACTTTTTAAAACGTTCAAAAATGCAAACATGGCTAATATATTAGCATGAGAAAAAACAATTATTTATTTGATTAAAAATACTTTTAATGGTACTTCAACCTCTTATTTACTAGCATAAATAGTAAGTTATTTAGTAACATATATCAAATGAAGTTTCTATTTGCAATCTAATATTTATGTTATCGTTACTGCGTAAAAATGTTTAAACACATAAATAAATCTTACAAACAAGCGGTAGTTAGAAATTCTCTCCATTCTAAGCAAACGACATTTTTTTCTAATGTTTCCGATGAAGTTGAATAATTAACGTGTGATTTAAAATATAAATTTTAAAGTAATACTGGCAGAATTTACCTTTCAAGATCAGTACAACATCCAGTGTTTTTCAAATACGCCAAGCGCTAATACAGAATATGTTTCTTTACACAAATAAAATTTGCATAAAAGCGCTGCGTAGGCACTCTACTCAACTCTACGCAAATAGTTTTCCTTTATTTTTTTTTAAAAATGTTTTGATGAAGCTAAATATTTAATACAAGGTAAATAATTAGTTATGGGCATGATTAAGGAATTTTTAAAAACTCGTATTATTGTTGAACTGTGATGCTGTAGTTTTAGGTAATGAAAAAAACTGACTCTCACGGTGTTAGTTCTTAGTGATAGCATTTTTATAGCTGTGAAAATTTCATTAATTTTCAAATATGATTCGCCAATTTTTAAAAATGAATTGGAACACACTGGTTTGACAAAAAAGTGGTCATCAGTATGTAATAAAATACTTGTTTTTCTTACAATATAATCAATTTTTAACATACCAATTCGAGCATAATTAAAATTAAAAAAAAAAAAAATAATAATAAGGTTTGCTTGAACAACAACAACAATAATAAGCAAATAAGTAAAATAAATAGAGGCATTCAACTTCTGTATTGTTTTATTAATCGTTTGCCAAACTATCTTATGTTGTATCATCAGCTCTAAATAATAATTTTGAATAAGAATAGCCAAAAAAAAAAAAAAATCAGTTATGGTCATTTGTGCCCATAACTTAAACACTTACTTTTATTTTGACTAGTTATAGACACATTAGTTTGACAGGATCTTAAGTATCCTAATTAATGGAAAAAATACCTATATTATAAAAAAAATCCTGAGGAATGAGTATACGTATCATATTACAGCTGCGATGTAATTAAAGAAGACAGCAATGTTATGTCCTTCACAACAAAACCCTTAAATAACTTACATTGATAGAAAATTTCTAAATGGTGACTGAGAGGTATTAAAATAATAAATTACACTGCAGATAAATCTTACGTTTGGAAAAAAATGTGGGGCTTGGGGATGGTCTATCCTAAAAGATGTTGTTTTTGGAGAATCCACTTACGGTGAAACTGGAATAATGATTACTGACTTAATTTTGACAGTAAAAGACAAACTGCCGCGTGCTAGTAGGATTTCCCCAACTAGTCACTTACCCTACTCAAAAACGTAAATTTAAATCTGTTTTTAAAGTAATAATGCTTAGATTATTTTACTTTTACAAAAGCCATTAAACCCAGTGTTTTGCTAATACGCCAAGCGTTATTAAGAAGTCAGTTCATGTCTGGCCAGAAACAACTTTTAGACCAGAGTTTTATGGACGTAAAAGACAAATTGAACTTCAAAAAATAAATGATAGAAAAAAAGTTTGTTTTTCTCTTTGAGCTAAATAAATCAAAATGACAGAACATGTAGGCTGTTCTCCTGAACACGCTGAGTGTGACACATGCCTTCTTTCAGTTTAGAAAAAGAACTAAGTGATTCTAGTTTTCATTCCAAAGACGGCTTTCTTGAGGTTAAAAAGAAATGGTGATTTTTCTTATCATTCCCAAGAACTGAATGGCTTACTAAATTTAATCTTTGGAAATGTCGTCTATAAAAGTGTTTTGATGTTCACATGGATTACTTTCAGTAGCTAATACAGTCGAATCCAATTTTAATGGAACTCTTTGTAGTCAAAATTTCGTTCCAAAAAAGACTTTTCACCACTAAATTATATTACCATGTGACACTGTAGTTTCGGTGTAGTTAAGTTTCGCTGATGCAAAATTATTTCTCTGATCTCTACAACTTTGTTAAAACGGATTTTAGCAGTCTTTGGTAAGCTTACATTGCACCTTTTAGCCCAAGTGGTTTCACATAGCGGCCTCCGGATCGCATGTGACCTGCGAAGCCATTTGATAAAAATTCTTGCAGCATTAAATTTCATGGTCGTATGCAGGAAAAAGTTTTTGAGAAAATGTACCTCTGTTTCAAATGATATTCATTATAAAACAATGCAAAGTGACTACAAGATGCATTTCTAACTGTTAGATGTGTTTCATAAGCAAAATAGTTGACTCTGTCATGGCAAAGCTTGAGGATTCTTGGTGATTGCAAGCTGATAACCTCAGTTTTTCGATTGAACACTATTGCATACTTTTGGCAAAGTTTCTTTTCCTTTTTTTTCCAGTTTGTAACATTCCAGTGACCACGACAAAATAATTTTTTGGTTTCTCCTATAATTATGTATCTGCTAGCTACAAAATTTTTGGTTGCAGCTTCGATCCTTGAAAACTCAAAAGTTGAAAATCGCTGCTTTATCCGTTGCACAAACTTTACATTGCCGTGAGCAGGTACTGTCTAACCACGGATTGTACACTGTAAAAACGATTCAGAAACGTTCTGGAAAATAATAGGCAGCTGATATGCCCAATCTCTTCCAGTAACATACCTTGGAAAAACCAGGAACGTTTTCTGCTAAAAGTCAGTAACCTTTCTGAAATTAACCTTAAAACTTTCTGAAGAAATGCGAAATATTCCCTGTTATAGCCAGTCATGTTTCTAATATCTTCAAGAAAAATTATTGTAGGTTTAGTGCAATTGATTAGAACCTTCCTGATTTACCAAGAAGACTCCATAAAAATCAGAGCGACCACGGCCAAAGCTATTCAAGAAGGAACCAAGCATATCTCTTGCCTACAATTCCTTGCTTGCGAAGCTGTAGCTATCCACTGACTTTTTTTGCTCTCATTGGGAGCTTAGTCAAACGGGACAGGCCGTAAGCAACGTCAGGCCGATACACTTAATAAACACGCTCATTCAATCTTTAAACTGGTTGCTAAAACTATTTTCCACAAGAGTGAAAAGTCTGCACGCGTGGAACTGTTAGCGATTCAGGAAACTTTTTTGTGAAGATACTTGTTTTTACGGAGAAATAGGTGAAAACGTGTGAAATCCCGAGACGTTCCACGGAAATAACCAGTAACGTTTCGGAATTTTTTACAGTGTATGGAAAGACAAACACCCGTTTTACAGGCGGAAATGGACACATCTATTAGTTTTCAGAGGCGCCAGGTTTTTGCAGATGTATTTTAGCCTTTAAATTAAGTAGAATCCCATTCAAATGAGTGGAACATGCGCATCAAAAATGTTTTCTTCTCCCCCTCATTCAGATAGCCTCGTCTTAACTGGACGCTTGCCAATTCCACACAATCCGTGGTTAAACAGTAAAGGGCAGTCACTGTAAATTTTCACATGTTTGTCTTCTATTGTAAGTTAAATTCATTGTAACAGAGCTTGCTTATATGGTTTCCGCTTAAAAAAAAAAAAAAAAAAAAAAGTCTAATTCCTATTGTTGGTATTGAAACCAAAAGGCGTTTTTTCAAATATCTCGAAAGCTTATTTCTGCAGATATTGTCCTTTACCTGCCCACGGCAGTGCAGTATATGCTGTCGTTTTTTCCTTTACTTATAAGGTTTTGGTTATTAATTACATTAAAAAAACAATAAACGCGGCAAGAAAACAAAATAGTAAATGAATGGAAATAAAAAATGTAGAATAAAATTTAGACGACTCAGTCGGACTACACATCTGTCTCTCGATCTTCTCTTTTTTTTGTAAAATAACATGAGAAATTACCCAATTTTTTACATCCTCATACACTTTACAACGCCGGAGTAAAAAATGCAAATTTTAATACATACACGAATTAATTTCAATGCGGTATAACATTTTCTTTTTCTTCAGAATATCAGTCAAACATTTTCGCTTCGATCAAAGCCAAGTTGTAAAGATATAAAGCCAAATATAGCACCAAGCATAAAAATATCACTAAAAAATGTATGTGAATTAAATCTTTGTGATATTCTTGACGAGGTTACAAAAGAGCTCTTTTTGTAATTGCAATGTCAAGAGTGGTGTTATGAATTATTACAGTAAGTACTTTTCGGTTCTCCGCAGTATCCTATTACTTGCTTAAAGTTACACGTTCTTCTGTTCGTTCATCGTTTTTTTTTTTTTTTTTTTTCATTTTCCAGATAAAGTGAAGACCTGATAGCGCAGGATCAAAAGCATGTGTATTGTAATTTCTAATTTAATACTGTATTACTCTTTTAGAATATAAAACAGTTTGCCGAAAAATTTCATTAGAAGTAATCTTGATATATGGACCACCTTTGGAACATTATGCTCCAAAGCTGGTTTAAACCAAACCTAGTGGCGCTATGGTGTCCCAGTGGCGCCCTTGGCTCATGAGGGTTAAGACCTGTTAAGCCCATCTCAGTTTTCCTGACCAAGGGATCTGAGATGGAAGTGTTGCTGGTTAGGTGGTGAGCCAATCGCGGAACCCCCTGCGTTTAGTTCTCAAGCACGCTCGGTAATCATTTTCTCTGCCCACTGAAGGTATGAACGAATGAGTCGTTCATGTCCAACCCGGGAATCGAACAAGGTTCTGCGGCAAGGAAACGCGAAGCGCCACCACTGTACCAAAGGTAGTCCACTAGCTGCAACATTAAACTTGAATAATAAGAGTAATGAAATTTTATTTTACAAAGAAAATTTTATTCAAGATGTGTTACAAGTATGCAAAATTTTCCATTAAAAAATCAGTCAAACCCACATAAAACAGAGAATCATGAAAAATAATCAAAGCTTTATAGTGGCCACCTTTAGCTCAATCATTTTGTACATTAATTTATTGTGTTGAAGCTTAATTCGTTGAATTTTCACTTATATCCAAATGTTTCTCAAAGGTAATGCGCAAATATATTTTACAATAAATCCCAAACACATTTCAAATATTTAAAACCAAAGAAATAATTACCTAACTATCTTAATTCTTACTAGAGATAAAATATTTTAAACGCTTATGCCATCTTAAAGTAACTGAAAAACTATTTCTTATAATTATGATGAAAGCATGTTCTTTGTTTAACTCTGTGTGCACTATACATCGGGTTTCTCAAGCGAATCTCGGTTTAATTAAAGATATTAATTGTTCTGCCAACTAGTTACAAGTTTGCTATTTGAAATGTGATTAAATTTCAAGCAGAATGTATATCGTCGCCTCAGAGCAACACTAGGACATCTAATCACAGGAATAACATTAAGATATCCTACTGTTGCTCTGAGGCGACGATATGGAAAGCTTTTAGTTTACGCTATGTTAATTTATTCACATAAGAGAGTTTTGTAATTTAAGTGGAAAGTCAGTGACGATACAATCTGAAGATTCATTCTCATAAAGATAATAATTTTTCATTGAATCGTTAAACAGTTGGAGTCTACTCTTTCCAGGTTTTCGAACTTTAGTTGAGTTAATATCATAACAAGCTGATCATAGGTGCAACGTTACGTCAAGCACTTCTCCAAGCGTCAAAATAATTCTAAAATACACGATTTGAGAGATCAGTATGGGGGTGCGGGATAAATCTTGAACGAACAGCTTTGAAAATTAGTTAGGGGTCATTCATTAATTACGTAAGGGTCCCGAAAAGGAGGGGGTTAGAAAAATCTCTACATACCTTTACTTTAAGAGGGGGGGGGGGGGTTCAAACCCTTTCTTATGTATCATTTTTTAACCGACTTCAAAAAGGAGGCGGTTATCAGTTCATACCGTATGTTTTCTTTTTTTTTTGTTTGTCCACTCACAGCGTCTCACTTAGTGAACCGATTTTGATGATTCCTTTTTTAATGGATAGGGGATGGCTCACCTTAGGTCCCATTACTTTGTTTGACCATATTTGTTCTTTAGAAAAAAAGTTATGGGCAAAAAACAGTAAATTTCACGCAATTTCCCTATTAAATGATTAAATATAAAACCCATTGTCACAAAAGTTTGGTGCCGTACAACAGTGATATTGATAACAGTTGTAATGGTAATTTTGAGTGTAGGCTTTTCTGAAGTAAGCATCAAGTTTCTTCAGTGTCATTGCTCAATAGTGGAGATAAACCTAACGTGGAAGCGAGGTAAGGATCTGCTTAGCCTTTTCAATGCTACCAGGTTAGGTTTGTCTCAACTATAGTGGTATTTTTATCGTTATCATCTATGCTAATAACAGATGATCGGGGCTAAGTAAGGAGATACAGGATTGCATCACAAGCAACTTGTATGCTGTGAAATGAAAATTAGTTTGGGAAAACATAATATTTAAATGGTTATACAATTAAATTAACACTCATATGAATTCCACAGAGGAACAAAGATAAGTTTTTAGTGCCAATCGCTTAAAGTTTAAGGCGTGCTTATAGTTTTTTCTTTTTTAGTATGGAGCATTTTTATGAAAAAAAATAAGGTGAAGTTTCGGGATAGTAACTTCTTACTATTTCTGAAATACATTTACACTAAAAAGAATAAAATAAAAATTTTTGAAAAAAAAAAAAAAAAAGAACCGACTTCGATAGACAAAATCATTCACAGCCATAACTCAACTACAACTATAAAAATTAAACCAGGCCCAGTTTCTTCACTACCACATACATTATTCATTGATAACAGCATATAAATGTTTCGTTCCTAACCTTTGATTTTCTGCAAAAAAAAAGAACGAAGCATGGTTACACTACATTTACCTTTTTGTTTTTGCGCCAACTTCAAAAATTATGTTTTAAAAGTATTATCGATGGTGTTTAAAAAATAAAATTATTTTTCCTTTTTAGAGCACATTTGAAGTCGGTTCTATTTTTTCTTTTTTCAAAATTTTTTTATCCAAGTCGATATTTTATATTAGAAATAACGCGGTCAAAAAGGTTTGGCAGGGATAATATTTCATTTGCGTCTGAAAGGTTAAAAACGTATTAGGATGAGCTGTTTTTTACTGGTTTTACAAAGAATGAATAGTGTAAAATATAATAAAAGAATTGCACTATGTATGGCATGCATTATTGTTAAGGATTTATTATTAAAAAGACTTGTCAGGGATAACATTTCATTTGCGTCTGAAAGGTAAAAAACGTATTTGGATGAGCTGTTTTTTACTGGTTTTACGAAGAATGAATAGTGTCAAATATAATAAAAGAATTGCACTATGTATGGCATGCATTATTGTTAATTAGTATCGCAGCATATAATATACTATTTGAAAAATGAAAATTTTTGATGAACTTCAAACTGGGAGTTTTGTGTATCTGATGCTTTTCTACCAACATTTTATTGTTTTGAAAAACAAAATTTAATCTTACGTAAAAACACCGTGGGGAGGGGTTCGAAAAATCTTACGTACCCTTATATGGGGAGGGGGGTCATAAATTTCCAAAATCATCCTTACGTAATTAATGAAAGGCCCTTAGCGCTACCGATAAGAGTTAATTTTGTTTGTGCTGAATATAGTTATCATTCCTTTCCTTTTCAACTTAAAATCTTCGAACAACTGCCACACTGTTAAAACTACAGGTTGCGTTCGGCACCTTTCAGGGGTGAAACGCGTGTTCACCAGCGGCACCCAATACGGAGCCGAAATCGCACCTCTTATTAGGGTGAAAAACGGGCACCTTTTAAAAGACAGACAGCGGCGGTGAAAAGAAGGAACCTTCAGAGAGATAAATGGCACCGTTACTGATTTCTACAGTAGATCGTCTTCCCTCCCTCCCCCGTATTGTGTGCATTTTTGAATATTATTGTGTTTATTGTTTCTGCTTATGATATACAAAGTCTTGGTACGTTTTTCACATTGAATTGATTTTGGATTAAAACTTGTCATTTAAGGCTTTTGATCACATTTCAGACTTTCCAACATAATTTAGAAGAGTTCATGACTTCAATTCCTCTATTCGAGTAGTAGTAACCCTTGGATTGTTCAGTAGTTTTAAATAATATTGACATTTACTACAGCATGGTACCAAAAATTAAGAATGTAGGCATCTATGGATAATTTACGGACACATTCAAATTTTTCAGTTATATTACGATCATGGAAAAATCAAATCGTTTCATAAATTGCAGGCGTTTCATAAACGTTCAAAATATTTTAATCAAGAGTAACATATTGATACGTATACATATATGGTTCGACATTTGAATGTCCTATTTGAACATAAGTAATCTAAAAAAGCACTTTTTTTTTCTTTTTTAAATAGGAACTTTTTTGATATTAAAATCAAAACAAATTTTTGGCATCCCACATAATAAAAAAGCATTGGAAACAGAAATTAGAAAAAAAATAATAAACGCGTCTAGACAATGCATTCGTTTTTTTTTTTTTTTTTTTTTTTTTGAAATAACACAAACGAAATATTTTTACGTAATGAGTCATGGCATGAAACACACAGAGAGATTTCTTTTCCAAGCGTCTTTTTTTTTCCTTTGCTACGTCTACGCAGCTGTTTTATTGAGAAGATAAAGACATTTAGTGTATCTGCTGTAGCAGTTAAGTTACATCGCTAAATTTTCATAACGGTTACTTATTAATTATTTCGTATTGCTAACAATAAACATTTTGGGAAAAATCCGCGAGACCGCTGACGCGACAAGGAAGTAACAGCATATATTAGTACACATGATAGAAAAAGCCATACATCACTATGTTAAAACGGTTAACTATAAACAAGAAGTAGTACTCAGTTTACTTTGTTGAAACTCGACTCTGAAAACACTAAAAGCCTGTTGGAAAGCCTTAAATGTTATACCATGATTAAATGACTGTACTTACGCAAGGTTTTGAAGGTTTGTCCCAGAAATGTTGAATTTTAATCCAGTTTAGTTGTCAATTCAATGTGAAAATTTAATGTACCAACAACTACGTTGCTGCATCGTCATCCGCCATTAAAGTGGCTGAATTGAGCTTGTGCCGGATCGCACAGCGCATGTGCTAGTGAGGCACCTTTGCGGAGGAAAAGAATCGCTATTGGCTACTGCGTGAGCTGATGGCTCTTCATTACCTTCTTTCATCTACTGAGGTGCTAAAAGATATCGGAACAATATTTCCTAGCCTCTGTGACTCTCTATGGCTCCGTCTTTGCACCCTAAGGCGGAAAATCGCACCTATCTGGCTCCTCCGGTTTTAACAGTGCATCTTATGAAGAAATATTTGGTTTTTAAACGAAATGCAGGTTTATTTGTCTCCTTATTAGAAAGTTTCTGCCAAAAATTGTATAAAGTTTGAACGAAAATGTTTTACAGTTTGTTTAGCACAGATCGCGTGCTGAGATACACACACTATCACACACATGTACTAAAATTTCTTTTTAGTAAAGATTATATTTAATGATGTCTTCGGAAAAATTAAATGAAGCTGCAAACTGCTCCAAATTTATTCTGAAGAGAGATTCCATTTTAGATCAGGCAGAACCTGTCCCATGACCATCAGCAACTAAAAAAAAAAAATATAGTTGTTACAACTAGGGGGCATATGAACTATTCCAAAAGGATTTTGCAAGTTTTTTTTTTTTGCTTCAGTTGCAGCCTACTAAAATTCTGCATAAAATCGACCATTTTGGAAAAAAAGCAACAAAACACTCAAATGGATTTAGCCTATTTAAGTAATTAATATTTTTTAAAAAATAAATAAGGACTCATATATCATCCAGACATCCTTTTTGAAAATTTAGTTTTGTTTATTGATAAAGAAAAAACAATTGTGGTAAAAAACTGCCTTTTTGCAGATTTTATTATTTTTCCGCATGAAAAATTTTTCTTTTATTTTTTTACTAAATGAAAATGGTAGTTTAAAGCTTTTATATAGTAGTTTCACGACATGTTTTATTATAATCCTAAGATGCATACAACCTCGGAAATAAAATTTGGAATTTTTAACATTTCCAACAATTAACAATTTTTGAAGTAAGCTTACTCAAAAACCCATTTTTATAAAATCTAAAAATTGACTCATTTGGACCGCTGTTAATGCTTAAAAGAAGTGGATACACACAAAACGCTTTTTCCTCATAAAACGTTTCATGATCTTTTGAAGGTGATCTTATCATCCGTAGTGTGCATGTAAAGTGAAAATGTATAATAATTTCACTTACTGATACATTAATGCCTAACAGTTACAGTAAGAGTATAATTTGTTAGTAACAGCCAAAATTTAAATGACTTTTAATAATAGACTATAAAATCGCCCGCCAAGGTATGACGGGTGAAAATTTGAACGAAGCAATTGCCTGTTTGGTGATATTTTGATTGTTGATTTTTTAACCCTATCTCCAGTAAATGAACCTGAAACTCCAGTAGATAGCGTTCATTGTTGACCACTTTTTCTTTTCTTCATTCCCCTGAAACGACACAGTATTACCAGTAAAACCGTTAAGTTACCGGATGCAGTTCAGCCTTGTCACAACACTGTAAAAAAAATCCGCAACGTTACTGAGTATCTGGCCGTGGTAGCCCGGTCGGTAGAGTGTCGGATTCGGGGCCGGAGAGTCCTGGGTTCGAACCTCGATGGTCGAAGACCCACCGTCGTCATTAAAGGTGACTGGGCGACGTTAAATATGCTCGTGGTCTCAATGTCCTCCAAGTGAAACGATACCTCTGGGGGTGCTAGCACCAGGTAGCTATTAGCTCCTGAACTAGTTCTAAATTCTCATAAACTGTTCGATCCGGTGATGGTGCTGCCATCTATCGGTATATAAAATAATGGAGGCAAGGCACTTAGTATGCAGTCCTCGACATAAATACAGTTGTAGTCAGTTCTGACTCTGAATAGGGTACTGAGTATCTCCGTGTAACGTTTCGGGATTTCAATGATTTTTATACACTTCCTAGAAAAATCAAGTATCATAGTCAAAAAGTTTCCTGAAGTGCTACATCTTGCACGAATGCAGACTTTTTTTAGCTCCCAGTTTAAAGATTCAATGAGCGTATTCATAAAGTGTATTGACTGCCGTTCGATTACGGCATGTCCATGCTGTTTAAGCTCCCAAACGAGGCGAAAAGTATGAACTACTTGCTTTGCAAGAGTTGCAGGCGAGTAAAATTCTCGGTACTTGTTTGCACTTCTGGATTAGCTTTGGCTGTGTTTGCAATACTACTTATGGAACTTTCTTAATAAACCAGAAAGGTGCCAAGGTATTATACTATACCTACCTACGTTTACTCTAATGTTAGAGATACGACTGGCTTAAAACAGGATGATTTATGAACTTTTCAGGAAGCTTCCGGGATGGTTTCAGGAAGTTTACTGAATTTTAACGGAAAACATTCCTGGTTTTTGTAAGGCAATTTACCGGCGGAAATTGGGCACATCAGCTGCCCATTATTTTCCAGGAACGTTTCTGAATCATTTTTACAGTGAATAAAGCCTTTCCCTGCATGTCAATCATTACCAAAACATATTACTAAATTATCATGCCGTGGCGCGAGTTTCCTTGTTGATGACGTCAGGTGCGTTACTCGATCATTGGCTAGTATATATATGAGGATGTGTAACGAACCGCTTTCGGTGATTCAGTCAATTCGTCTTTTGGTATGATTCTGCCTATTATAGAAGAGCCTTGGGTGACCATAACCATCTAACTCCGCTATTTACATAACTTTTTGCTGATCAGAGCTCGATTTGCATGGGAGCTTAGCTTTCGTGCTTGTTTTTTTGAGCAATCACGATTGCTTATTGTTCTCACTTGATTGTTTTGATGTCCTTTGATTTTATTTTCCCACCGCCACTCTCTGCAGCATCACCGTCCACCGGGTCCTCACGGTGCTGCTCCTATAGCGAAAGCCGTCTCCAGGTTGCCTCCATGTCCTACACACACGCGCATAAATACACAACTAAATACACACACACACGCACACACGCACGCACACACATATATACACAAACACATGCACACATACACCTACACACATACACAAACACATACACACAATTACATACAGACACCTACACATGCACACACACACAAACACATACACACACATACAATCAACTACCCACACATTCATGCCTGCACACAGACACAAACACATACGCCTACACACACATACACATAACCCCCCACATACACACACATTCATACACACAACTACTCACACACGTATGCCTGCACACAGACACAAACACACATGCCTACACACACATACACATACTCCTACACACAACACACACACACAAACACACACGCCTATATACACACACTCGTGATTGCGAAAAACATAATTTGAATTCAAGATGTCAAAATTCAAATTAATTTTTTTTTTCACGTGAATTTTTGTATTGTTGACTGAATTCAAACCATTTAAGCATTTAAATGTTCTGAAGATAGAAGTTCTCTTGCATTTCTTCTGTTAGAAATCGGATCCCAGGCTATAATAGCCATCTTTGGGGATCTGTTTGGTTTCCTCTTATAACCATCTTCAATTGATTCCATTTGTCATAAAACAGGTATGAATTTAACTTCTGAAATTATAGGTGAGTTTTGCGTTTTGAAGTTAGTACTTATATTTAAAAGTAATCATGCGAGGTAGGATCCCAAAATTCTGGGACAACGCACAACAATGACAACCAAAGCACATAAAGAAAAATAAATCGTTTTAAGCGAATTCTCTTTGGGCTTGGATGGCTTTCCCTGTGTCATGTTATGAAGTTGCCAGTTTTAATTGAAAGAAAAAAAATTTGACTCTTTGATGCATCTAAGTGAAGGTGAACGCATAACTTTTAAACAAAATAAAGTAATTATGAAAAAAGAAAAAGGAAAGATTTTAACTGTTACTGTTAAATTACACTATTATTGTACTAGGCAATAATACAGGGTGTCCGAAAAGTCCTTGACACATTTAAAAAATTCATGGAAAACCAACAAATTGTAGTATGCATTTGCGGTTTGTACCATAATACTTCACAGGTTCAAGAGTTTTTATGATATCGGAAAAAAAAGGGAAAAGAAAAAAAAGCATTTCGCAGCCAGGGTATCAGTATATGCTATTCTTGTAATTCTTCATTTAGTAATTTTCATTCCATTTCGCGTTTTCTCATGTCAACAAAAACGATTTAAAACTTAAATGAAAAAAAATGAAAAATTATCATAAAAGCTTTGTGCTACAATGTGATTAAAGTAAAAAAAACAACGTAAATAAAGCACAAATTATAAAGAAAATACAGCATATAGCTATTTCAATAGCTAGATGAAAGTTCTTAGCTATTTCATAGATATTTTAATAGCAATGAAATACCTACATGCTCTATTTTCTTCAAAAGTTGTGCTTTATTTACGTTGTTTTTCACTTTAATCGATTTAAAATTTATTTTTAACCGCACCCTGTATACCAGAATTTCAGTGAATGAAATTATGAGACGTTATTTTTTTACATGCACGCGAAGGGCGATAAGGTCACTTTCCAAAAATCATGAAGCTTTTTCCGAGGAAAAACACAGGGTTTGGTGTACATTCCTTTGTTAATCATTAAATAAGGCTCAAATGAGCCAATATTTAGATTTTACAAATGGTTTTTTTGAATCAATTCATTTCAAAAATCGTTATATTTTTTTAAATTTTCCAAATTTCAAGTTTTATTTCCAGGGCTGTATGCCTCTAAGGATTATCATAAAATATGATATGAAACTATCATATAAGAGCTTTAGACTGCCGTCTCCGTTAGTAAAACAAATATTTTTTTCATGGAGAAAAAAAAATCATAAAATCGGTAAAAATCCAGTTTTTCAACACAAAAATATTTTTTTTTTATCAATTGACCAAATGAAATTTTCAAAAACGATATTTAGCTGATATATGGGTCTTTATATAATTAAAAAAATATTCAAACTTATTAATTACTTTCGAAACAGTGTCCAATTCAAATCGAGTGTTTTGCTGGTTTTTCTTCCAAAAAGGCCGATTCTGTGCAGAATTTTAGTAGGCTGTAACTGAAGAAAACAATTTTTTCCTGCAAAGTTCTTTGGGAATGAATGCCCCTTAGTAGTTACTACAGTTGGACTCTTTACGAACCCCCTATTTAACGAATTTCGCTATTTAGCGAATTTTTCTTTTTCCCCGACTTAAATGAAGGCAAAAACCCCTATTTACCGAATAATAAACCCCGAATTAACGAATTATTTTTAAAGTGGAAAAAAATTTTTTTTGGTTAATTTGAGTTAGGAAATATTGGATTGTTTTC
The DNA here is from genome assembly GCF_026930045.1 of Uloborus diversus. Taxonomy (NCBI): domain Eukaryota; kingdom Metazoa; phylum Arthropoda; class Arachnida; order Araneae; family Uloboridae; genus Uloborus; species Uloborus diversus. The sequence continues at coordinate 46,399,003 of NC_072732.1, forward strand.
CATATGTTAAATCCATATTGTCCGAAGCAGAAAAAGACTTTTCTTGGAATTAGCCGCTTTTTGACGGGCGAGGGGACAACCAACGAACATTGATTCTAATTCAGAAAGCGATAATGAAACTCCCAATAAAACTTACTTTTTCAAGTGCTTTACATGGCATGGAAACTAAAAACATGTCTCATGCAGCAGGCTGCAAATGACACAGTATTTTCTTCTCTCCATGAAGTCGAAAGATAACTATTCTGAGTCAAGTATCAAGGAAATTTAAAATTCCAAATGAACTAGTTTGTAACAAGTCGTGAAATGCTGAATAAAAAGTGTACAATTTCTAATTATGGATATTTTTGCGCAGTTGCTTATTAGGAGCTTAATATAAGGTAAGAGCAGTTAAAAAAAATTTCACACCCCAATATTACGAATAACCCCGATTCGTCTAAAAGTTTCGATCCCGATGAATTCGTTATGTCGGGGTCCGACTGTACTGTATTTTTGTAAAAAAAAATAAAAAAAATCGGTGATGGTCATATGGTACTTTTCATACCTGCGTTTAAATGGAATGACTCTGAAGAAAAAAAATTAAGGTATAATCTTAAGCGCATTATAAGAAACTAAGAGAAAAAAAAAACATATCAACAGAAAATAATGGTGAATTAATAAAATGGTAGTTGAAATATAGACATAAATGAAATAAATAGCTAATAGTAACAAAAACAAGGACAAAAAAATAGCGTTAGAAATAAATAAAAAAACTGACAAAGTACAGAGTTTGGCTTTAAAAGTCTTAAGATTTTAAATAATTACTTTTACTTCAAACCATCAAGTAAAGGAATAAAAGAAAATGATGAGATTTGTTTTACAAACAAAAACCGTGCAAAGGTAAACAGGAGGCATCTAAGAAACTGCCTTTCGATCAGTGTCAAAACTTTAAACGTGTGTAGATTTTTTGTTCGTTTAAGCTATAAAATGCATGCGTATTTTTTTTTCTTTGTCGATTAATTTTTGTTGAATTTTTTTTCAAATCTGTGTTACAAATAACAAGAAAATAAATAAATAAATAACTATGTTATTATGGTTAGGAATCTTTTTTGTATGTTGTTAATATATCGTATACTAGTAGCAACACGGGTCTTTAGATACGGGGGAATATTTTCAACGAAAATCATAACCTAATGTTTTTTACGAGCCAAAATGTTTTTTAGTCTATCATTTTTTAGCATTTGTTCTGCATGAAACATCTTTTCGGTAAAAATCTTCTTTACGACACGGCAGTCACAAAAAATGTAGGTATTTATTGAAAAAAAAAAGGAGGAACTGAAGAATGCATAAAAGTGATAACTCGCATAATTCAGAACCTTACCACTTCCTTACAACATCAATTATCTCATATTTTGGTCTAATTTGTATGCCTTGTTTCATTGTATTTGTAATAGTATTTGCTTAAAAATGTTTCAAAAAGGTTTATAAATATTAGTTTTATTCGTAAAACTAATTTAATCAATTTTTTGAAAACAGAGCCTACATTTTTAAACATCAGTTTACTCTGTGATCTTCGTTTTCTTTTATTATATTTTATCAGTAAAAGTAAATGCCTTAATCTTAGCATTTAACTTTTAGAAACGCTCAGGAGCAGTTTTAATTTTAAGCTTTTCTAAACGACTAGTTGGAAATGTCACAACATTTTTATTTATTTTACTTACAGATCATCCGAAATCGTCTACGTAAGTTTAATCTCATATCCGTTTAGAGTTTGAGCAATACTTAGTGAAAACTTTTGCAGGGAACTTCTATTTTCTCAAGAAGGAGAAAAATAAACGATTACTAACGCCCCCTACATTCAATGTCTCTTCCTGAGGACTAGGCATCACAACACATCATTCAGGTCCCCTGAAAGAGAAGCAGCAAACTTTTCCAAAGTTCTATTGATTTTCTCGGAGTCTTTGCGCGCCGGATTGCAGATTTATTAAAAGTCAGGTATTTAGATTAAAATTGTGATTAAAACAGTGTTTTAATGGAAAATATTTTAGAAAAAGCTTATTGTATTTTTTCAATAAAATTTGTTTTATAGGAAAATCTTCCACGATGTCAAACTTTAGAACTTTATCTATTATTAACCTCAATGTTGTCATGTTAAATGTCGAATAACCAATCTATTTAAAACCTTGACTGAAAACGCATCTCAAAATATTTTACTGTATCTGTTGAAAAAGTCTTTTCAAAATTTTAATTTTGTGTTTAACAAGTAGAGACAACTTATGGCGAAAATGAAAAAATAGTTCCATTTAAAACTAACCATATTACGTACATGAAAAATAACTTTTGTTAATTGCTCGATTTTTGTATTACTCAATTTGATGAAACTGCACATACTGTAAAAACTCGCTCTTAGCACAAATAAAAGCTCAATAACTACGTCTCAAACAACGTTATTTATGATCAATTTATTGTTCTATGAAATTTCTTCATTTTAAAGCATTTATGAAACTTAAACGATCGTTTCAAATGTGACAATCCAGAGGAGAAGCAACATTCAATGACATTTTTGTGGTGATATTTTGCTTGTTATTATGGCATTGCTTTCTTCTGACTAAAGAGTTAATTTACCTAATAGTACATTCTGCTGGTGATTGTGCATCGTATCCATCACATGCATATTTCGTACACTATATTTACCTTTTAAAGCATAAATAGAATCTTTTTCAACGATGCTTTTGCATTAGCTCTTCAAAATGGAAAGTCATTATTAGTCCAAACGACGTAATTGTTAATTTAAGCTTCTACATGGAACTGCGAATTATTTTCTTTTCGTGTACATATCTGGATGCTAAATCAGTACAACTTTTTGATGTATTAAAGGTATAATTTCTTGATTGCGCAAATAATATGGAAGCTACTTGCATCAGGTGATTTAATTCAGAGTATTAAAATGACCACAAAATCAATTACAGAATGACTTTGTTTGGTGACATGCATATGAAAGACGAATTTCTTCATTCTGTGCCCACTCCAGAGAGGATGTTGAATTATACTCAACTATCATTTACGGAGCTGATAACCTCAAATGAAACTACGACTCCACCCGAAGCATTTACGGAATTATTCGAAGTTCCAATCGGAGTGGCAGCGCTGTTACTAGTGTCATACGGCGCGGTTTTTCTTGTAGCTGTTGTTGGAAATATCTGCGTACTTTGGGTAGTGATATCTCGGCGCAGGATGCGAACTGTCACCAATTATTTCATTGGAAATCTGGCTCTCGCTGATGTCGTTATTGGACTGCTTGCCGTGCCATTCCAATTCCAAGCCGCCTTGTTGCAGAAATGGCTTTTACCGGCGTTCATGTGTGCTTTTTGCCCATTCATTCAAGTACTGTCAGTTAATGTGAGCGTTTTCACTCTATCTGCTATAGCATTCGACAGATACATATCAGTACTGCATCCTTTCAAAAGACAAGGAACGTCGAAACTTTCTGCAAAGCTCATCATACTTTGCATATGGCTGTTCGGGGCGCTTGCGGCATCGCCATATTTGATCGCATATCATGTGACTTTTGTGTATAATCCCCCGACTGGTGACTTTACTAGGCCCTTTTGTGCGAATACTGGCGTATCTACAAGACTTTGGGGAATGTACCAGTATGGACTCGTTGCTCTACAGTATGTACTTCCCCTGTGCTTCATTGCTTTTGCCTACGGAAAGATGGGAATGAGATTGAGGATGGAGGGATGCGTGACAGCCCCAAGAGATGACACTGTCCTCAAGAACAAGAAAAAAGTAAGTTCATTTCTTGTACCTAAGCAATGAAAAAAAAAAAAAAAAAAAAAAAAGAAAATTAATTTGAATTCTGAAATTTTGAATTCAAGTTATGTTTTTCGCAATCACGAACTGAGACAGGACCCTACTGATTGGAGTTATTGTTTCTAGAAACGGCTCCTGTCCCCCCCAAGCCTGCCTCTCCTCCTGGGCGGTTACGTGTGCATAGTTGTGTGTGTGCGTAGACCTGTGTGTATGCACGTAGGCGTGTGTGAGTGTATGTGTGTGAAGTCGTGTGTGTGTGTATGGGTGTGAACGTGCGTATATGTAGGACATGGACGCCTCCGACCAGTAGATCGGATAGCTCAAAACCGGAGCAGCCGCGCCGCCAGCAGAAGACGATGGGCGGTGGTGCTGGTGTCCCTGGTCCAAGTTGAAAAAGGCATGGACACCAAAAACGGTCAAATGAGATCAATAAGCAATCGTGATTGCTCAAAAAAATCAATGGATTTAACATGTTTCACTTACTTGATCTCTCTGTTATTTATGCATGTACATTAGGGAGGTTCAAAAAACTTTTTTTCAGCTAGAGTCCAGGCAACTCCTTTTTTTTTTTTTTTTTGAGCAATCACGATTGCTTATTGTTCTCATTTGACAGTCCTTGACGTTGTGATTCCTTTTTCAGCTTGGACCAGCAGCACCACCGCCCACCGGCGGCTGCTCTGGTCCTGAGCACTGTCCCCCGGAATCCACTTCTGCTGGGTTGTGGCGTCCATATCCTGCACACGCATGCTTATACACCCTCGCCTACACGCGCGCGCCTTTACACACATACACAGGCCTACGAGCACACACTTAAGCCTGCACACACACAACTATACACACATAACCACCGAGAAGGAGGGACATGCTTGGGGGTTGGAGCCATTTCTAGAAACAATAACTCTAATGAGTAGAGTCTTGTCGCAACTCGTGATTGCGAAAAACATAATTTGAATTCAAAGTTTCAGAATTTAAATTAGAGTTGATTGGAGGAAAATTGTCACAAGTTTTTATTTAGACTTACTAATAGTGTTATGCTGTAAAAGTTTTAGCTTCTTACGCAAATTTGAAGAGGGTGTTCAATGACCTTCTAAAGTTTTAACATTAGCCATAGCATAGAAAATGCCACAAATTCAGAAACATTTAATTTCCCCTGCTGTTTTTTCGTAAATAACTAGAAACTCTGTCCCCTGCTTACTAACGCTTATCAACCCCCGAAGATTGCTTAGCAATCTTATTTGATCCGCAAAGGTTTAAATCGTCAATTAGAAAGAAAAAGCCTAAAAACGAATTATGAGCTCCCTTTAGAACAAAAAGCACCCCTTCCCCGGGTTTCAAAATAATTTGTACCAACTTGCAGATCGGTAAGGCCAATGGGCTCTCCTGAGCATTGCAAAACAGCAGTTGTGTAAGTTTGAAAAGCCACTTTCGTACTGTTCGTTTTCCTAAGCCAAGACTTAGCGCCAATTTGCGCATGCGTCAGGTCTGCTGTGATTTTATCAAAATAGGGAGGGAAACCCGGAAGTAAAAGGTTCAAAATAACGTGTTCAAAGACAGTAAGTGCTAGCCGTAAGTGCTCATCCTCAACCTATCGCCCCTTTTTGAAATGGAATCTTTCCTGAGTGGTAGTCTTTGCTTTCGAGAACGTACAGCATTTGTGGTCTCTTGTAATATATTTTGCTCTTTAGCTCGAGGTTTGAATTGAGTTGAGTCTAAGAATTTCCGTTAAAATCGAAACCCTTTAAAATTTGTGAATCAGAAAGAAGAAACAAACAAATCGAAAAGGCGTAAATATGGTAACGCCAAATAAAATATCAGTAATTTGAATGGAAATGAGATTTTGCAAACTTCATTAAAACTGTTTGTAACTTTTTTTTCTTTGGAGATAGAAGCTTAGTTTTTCTACCATAGTTAGATCTGAATCGAGTTAGATCTGAAGTAAAAAAAGTCGCTCTTTCCAGTGGTGTCAAAAAAAGAAAAAAAAACTGTGAGACTATTCTTTCACTTTTTACTGACAGATTTAATGAAGAAAGTAGTGCCTAAATTTTAGCTAAGCCTAAAAACGCTCGAGCTAAAAACTCAAATAACTCCCGCCGTATTTAAGTTAGTGCATTGAAACAAATTGCATGGAACGCTGAAAATTCTACCCTTTCCAACGATATATAATATTAATACGTGCAAGCAATTTTTCACACCTTTAATAGGCAATTTACCCAAAATTTGAGTTTAAAAAATTAAGTACAAAAAAAAAAAAAAAAAAAAAAAAACAAAACAAAACTAATTCGAATTGTAAAACACAAACCGGCAGGTGCAAACACCGGGGCTCGAAGTAATTTTGTACAAAATTTCAAGGCTGTAGAGGCTATGGGGTCTCCTGGAAGCAGGCCCGCTACAGACTTCCTTTCAAAATTTTCTTTGACCTTACTTTTTTCTTTTAATACAAAGAGATAATTTTATTGCAATGTATATGCATATTACTCGTGTATATTGGGATATGTAGCATTGTTTTTTTCAGCTCAATGTATTTTTCAAACCCCCTTCCCATACTTATGAAGTTTGACGGAGGGGGAGTTAGCAAGCTCTCTCAGTTGAAAAAGGAAGCTAAAATTATTCCAGTGTATTACTATCCACAAGTCTAAAAACATTGAGGGGTGTCCGGTTATCTAGGTGAATTTTTTTTTTACATGTATTTTTGAACCATCCTAATGCATACTGTACATCCCAGGTGTGAATTTGTGCGAAACGACAATCCGGCACTATTAAAAGCAACTCTAAATGTTTTAAGTAATTACATGTATTCGAATTTAGTTTATTGCATGTTCTATATGTTTGCCGTTAATTGCTATGTGTGGTGCAGAAGAAAATACAACATCTACAATACTCACTGAAAAGTTGAGACGTATATGATTTCGATGATCCACCAAATGGCAGTTTTAAGTTCAGCGGTCATTTTGAGGGGAATTTTCAAAATATTTTGCTTTAAATTAAATAAATAAAAGAAGTCACAAAAGTTGAATAGTCAGAAGTGTAGTCCGGATAATTGAGCTTGCAGTGTCTGGAAAATAGAGGAGCAGCAGTGGAAAATCAGCAGAAGAGCTGAGCTCGCCGTAAGCTGCCATGCATGTTATGTCCTTACGCAACTACTAATAAAAAGTCATCGGAGGTATTAGCAATCTGAACTACAATATCCATAGGTCATACTTCAGTAGCGTAAAAATGTTGCTCTCTATGGTGAAGTATGTTTTTTGCTATATCGCATTTAGAAACGGTAGCTCATACGGCACACAACATTTCTTAGAGCTAACACAGCTTTAGGATGAAATCGTCCTCAATAGCAATAAACAGTGATGTCCAGAATTAAGGTCACAAATATGTTAAGCAAGAGAATATTTAGCATATGTAAGGGTACTCGAAGTCTATTTATCTTAGTCCCATTGAACATGTTTGGGATGGTCTAGAAAAAGCCATTGCACAGCATACCCCTTCTCTCTAATACTCTTCAAGAGTCGTTCTTTTGGAAGAAAGGGCTTCGTTGCCCAAGCATTTATTGACACCCTCATAAAGAGTATGAAAGCTCATTGTGAAGCTTGTATTGCATTGCACGGTGGTCCCACTCCGTATTAGACAGGCTTTTTCCGAGAAAAATGCTTCCTCTGATTCATAATTTAACTCTTTTTGAGGTACCCTGTCTCCTAATTCTCAATTAAAATCGTTTCCATGTTGTTAGTTTCTACATTCTTATTCCCATTGTAATTGCACTCCTGTGCCGAAATTCGTGGCAACAAAGTGAACAGTTTTCCAGTTCTCGCAGATTTTATGTTTGTGACACAAATTTTGGACATGAGTGTAGTCTGGGGGAAAATGACACATGAAAAAACCTAAGTTACATTAAAAATCAAAATAGCAAGTCACGCTTTCCATAACACTAGGAACTCACGAAAGAATTGTACAGCTCCAAGTTATAATATTGCCTTCGTATCGTAATATTACTCAAAGTTTCGTATCATAATACATTTAAGCTTAAGTACCGTTAAGAAAATACTGAAAAAGTTCATTAAGGGACCTAGAGGGTGCAGTTCACCTTTATTTGAGGTTGTTACCAGTACGGAATAGTCATCAACGAGCTGGAATTAATAAATCGTTCGTTAAGTCTAATATATTACCTTTTCATTGATAGCGGGGAAAAAAAGAAAAAAAAAACCTAAATTGAATTGCGTCATCTTGAACTCAAATTATGTTTTTCGCAATCACGAGTGTGTGTGTGTGTTTGTAGGCGTGTGTGTTTCTGTGTGGGGAGGTATGTGTATGTGTGTAGGCATGTGTGTTTGTGTCTGTGTGCAGGCTGAGTGTGTGGGTAGTTGTGTGTATGTATGTGTGTGTGGGGGGGGTGTATATGTATGTGTGTGTAGGCTTATGTGTTTGTGTCTGTGTACAGGCATGAGTGTGTGGGTAGTTGTGTGTGTGTGTATGTGTTTGTGTATGTGTGTAGGTGTATGTATGTGTGTGTAGGTGTATGTATGTGTGTGTAGGTGTATGTATGTATGTATTTGTGTGTGTGTGTGTGTGTGTGTGTATGTATGCGTGTAAGTGTATAATATTGACGAAACCTGGAGACGGTTTTCGCTAGAGGAGCAGCATCGTGAGGAGCCGGTCGATGGTGATGCTGCAGAGGGTGGTAGTGGGAAAATAAAATCATAGGACATCAAAACAGTCAAATAAAAGCAATAAGCAATCGTGATTGCACAAAAAAAAAAAAAAAAAAAACCTGGCACTTCTCCGTTTTGAGGCTGTTTCTTTCAACTTGTATTTACCTTTACTTGGAAACAGTGAAAGATAAAATTAAAACGGTTACAGGATGAATTTCAAAAAGATTGCATACATTTCTTTGAGCTTCTTAAACGTGCTCATCGCTATTCCAGCTACTTAGCGTCAGAAGGTTAAGAGCTTCTCTGCATTCAAAAAGGGGTTTCTTGTAACTCCAAACGAAGTGCAAGCAATATTTTTTTAATTTACTCTTCGAAGAGGTTTATTTTTTCATTTAAACGTTATAATCAATATTTGAGTTAAAGTTTTTTGAAGGAATTGCATTACTTATTGCATTTTCAACTGATGCAGGCTATTTTTGCGCAATCATCAGGCTTGACTTTTCAGGAGTTACCCCTAGAAATATCAAAGATTCAGGTCCTTCGAGCATAAAGACAGATAATGCTTTATTACTTCAAAATCTCTCAATCATGCTCAAACTATACAGTAAAATATTCCTAATAAAATGCCACTTTCCCATTTAAGTAAAATCCATCTATAAATTGCTAAACGTGCGTCTCTTCTTAAATTATTCATACTGTTTTTGAAAGATTTCAAATATTTATTCGGTAACACAAAAGATCAATATTGGGAAAATTTTCTGGTCTCCAGTGGCGAGAAAAGCAAATTTATTAGTCGCTACTTTATTTTCTTGTCTCCGCAGTGGTGTAAACCAAAATACGAAAAAAAGTATCTGAACAACAATTTGACATTTGAGTTACTACTAAAGTATAGCAATTACCAGTTTAAATGAAGATTACTATAATTAATTAATGCCATTAATGTTAATCGAGGACGCAGGTGGAGCTGGGTAAAGTGTCAAAAGTTTGGCTAATGAAAGTAATATTTTTAATCGCCATTTTAAAATTTAGAATCCATTAGTATCCTTGTCTTGGTCTTGAAGGCGAAACTTTTGAGATGATCCCGCAGCTTAGATGACTTCATAGAGTCATTGTTTTAAACTTTGCTGACACAACTTTAAAAAAAAAAAAAGAGTTATTTTGAACACAGATTTATTTTATTTTTATTTCTATCACGTAAACGTCATTTTCAACTTTAATATTTCATGATGGGGGAAAGAGGGGTTCTTCTATCCCCATATTTACTATGGCTTTGCTGCTAAGTCAAAATACAAGTTTTCAGAAGTTACTGCGCACTGTAAAAAAAAAAAGTTCTTCGAAAATAATGGGAAGCTGATATGTCTAATTTCTGCCAGTAACATATCCGGCAAAAACCAATAGAGCTTCCTACTGAAAGTTAGCATCCATTTTGAAATTAACCTGAAATCTTTCAGAAAGTTTTAGAAACCTTCCCAATCATGGCCAGTCATATTTCCAGAACAACGTTCAGGAACGTTCAGCTGAAATCTAACGCATGTACAGTGGCTCCCAAAAGTGTTCGTACACCTACGACTTTCATTGAAATAGGCCATTATCCATTGATTAGAATTATTATTTCGAAATAGGTATTTTATTATAAGATCTATGATATGTTTTTTAACAAAACTACATGAAAATTTTTAATAAAACATTAAAAACATAATTTTAAAAAAATCAAAAACCGAAAAGTACCGGAAATTTTATCTCACAAAAGTCTTCGTACACTTTGAAAAAATGTCGAAAAATTAGTAAATAATCTAACTTTTTACAAAGTTATTATTTAGTAGAATATGATGCAGTATCAACAACAGCTTTTAAACGTCTGGGAATAGATTTCGTTGTTTCTTCTTTTTTTTTTTTTTTGTTCATTTTCTGAGTAAGTGTTCAGCCGCACTTCGAGTCTTACTGTTTCTAGTTCGCTTTTCGTTTCAATGGTGTATTTTCGTAATCTAGATACCAGATATCTCCAAATATGTTGTTCCATTAAGTTTAAATCTGGCGATTGAGGAGATATTTCTAAGTTTAAGGACAATTTTTGAGGCACCAAACGCAAACGTGTGCTTCTTATCGTTATCTTGATAAAAAAACAAAGTTGTTTCTGATTACCAAATTTTGGGCTAATAGTTTAAAATTGTTTTTAAAAATATTTAAATAAACAGCATAATTTATTATTTCATCAAAAAATTCCAAATTTCCAAGTCCTGATGCTATTATGCACCCTCACACAAGAAAACCTTCACCGTTCTGATTAACTGATCCAACTAAGTTCTTAAGATTAAATTCCTCATTTTTTCTTCTATTTACAATTATACAACAATTTAACCCAAAATGTTGAATTTGTTTTCATCTATAAGTAAGACATTGTTCCAAAACGTTTTGAGCTTATTTATCATTGATATTACGACGGAAGCGCTAGCTTACTGTTTTTCGCACGAATAAGAAAATTTCTGCGGGAAGAGGTCCCCTTTTAATCCAGCTAATCAGAGAACTTGGCGAACAATTTTAGGTGGAAATTAAATGTAAAATGTTTCATTCAATTCTGCAGAAACTTTTTCAGCACTCAAATGTGTCTTTTTCATAATTGTTTTAACTGTAAACCTCCGATCACGCTTTGTTAACTTTGCCAGTTGATCTTTTCTTACCTTGTTTTCGATCTGATTCTTGTCTTTAAATTAAATCATTTTATCAAACACTTCACTATAGAATGGCATAAATTAACTAATTTAGAGACATTTTAAACCAATGTATGTCTACTGTGAGGGGAAAAAATCAAATTTCGAATCGTGTTTGTTGTTTTGTACTCATACCTGCCATTTAAAAATAATAAGCAGAATATTAGGGAATAAATAAACAAAAAATTAAAGGCAAATGACTTTAAAGTGTCATTACAATGCAAAAATAATTAAAAAAAACCACAGATGATAATTTTAATCATGAATTTATTCGAAAATATTTCAGGGTACGATAACTTTTGTGGCGTATTTTTTCTGTCTCTTCGTTTTTTGACAAATTTCAAAAATAAAATCTGGCAAATTTTGAAAAAAAAAAAAAAAAAACTACTGGGTTTTATTCAGATTGGCATAGGAATGGTGTGAAAAAAAATTGGACTTCATATTCGAATTCAGTTTTGCGTTATTTTGGTTTTACTACAAAATTTCAAGGTGTACGAACACTTTTGGGAGCCACTGTATATCGAATTAGTTGGAACCTTCCTGATTTACCAGAAAACAGCCTAAAGCAGAAATGGCTGAAGCTAAGACGGAATTGCAGAAAACTCCTTCAAAGCTACAATATCCGAAGACGACATTTCGCTTTTAATCAGCTGAGTTTTTTAATCCGGAAAAGCCGCAGCTAAGCTCCCGGAGAAACACTTAATAGAGAAGCTAATATATTTTTACACTGGTAGCTAAGCATGTTTTTCATCACACTGTAAAATCGGCACTCATGGAAAAATTGCAATGCAGGCAACTTTTTCGGGAAAAAAAAACGCAGGAAACTGGTGCAAACAAATGAAATTCTGGAATATTAGCAGGAAGTAATTAGTGAGATTTCTCTCTATTTTTTTTTTACCGTGTGACTGCAAAACAGTTATATAGGGGAGGGTGGTCCGAAACGGGTAGGTTTCTTAAGAACGCTCGAAAATTGTAGTTTTTGGATTTGTATCGCAACAATTTCGGTTTTATTTCCTAGCAGGGTTTTTGAACTTTAAAATTATAAATGGTTTTTTCATTATTTTAAATAAATATTTATTTATTGTCAAACTTTACAACATTTGAAAAACCCGCTTTGCTTTACTAGGGAGCCCAAAGCGGGTGAGTTTAACTAAATTGTGATTTGGTACATTTGCCAATCAAATTTTAAGTTATAAATGAATAAAATAATTGACTAGCTACCTGCCATTATACAAAAATATATAAAAACAGCTGTATTTATCCAATTTAAAATCAACACATTTGTTTATAAAACATAAAGAAATAACTGATTAAATTAATAGACTATTTAATTGCCACATTAAAAAATAACTTTTTAAAGTTATACTTATCCTATTGAAATACAGAATCTAAATCAGCTCACGAGTCAAGAAATTATAAATAAATATATGATTAAATCATATAACCGCTTTGCCAGAAGGCACGTTGTTTATTTCAATGATTATAACCTTAAGTTTAAACGAGCTGATGTATGTCTCACATGACTTTCTTTTACTCCAATTTAATGTAATTTTCCCATTATTGGTAACTAGTGGTACCCGCACGGCTTTGCCCGTAGTAGAAATTTAAATCGTCATTTGGTTCGCCTGTATATTTACAAATAATGGATGATGAATTTCTCGCCAATTGGCTATGTTCATTCGCTCTCCCATTCCACGTTATGATTATTCCGTAATGTTCTTAAAATTGAAATAGAAAAAGAACAAAATCGAATTTTCGAAAAATCGCTTCGAAGTGCACACCCCCATGCTACAAACTAACTTTGTGCCAAATTTCATTAAAATCGGCCGAACGGTCTAGGCTCTATGCGCGTCACAGACATCCTCCGGACAGAGAGACTTTCAGCTTTATTATTAGTAATAAAGATTTTAGTGTGATTCAATAGTTTACTCTCTAAATATCACCTACAGTGGCCAAATTGAAGCCAGACTTTAAAAAAAAAAGCCAAATTTGTTGCCAAGTTGGCGACAAAACTGGCGATATATCGCCAAGTGTCCGCCAAGTAACACCACTTGAGTTTACATCGAAATTAACTATTATTTTCCCCCAAAAAGGAGCAAAAGACCCCTTAGACACATCCGAATGCAACCAAAACGGGAGGTGTCTAACTAGACCAAACTAGGAGTCTACGTACCAAATCTTAACTTTTTAGGTTATACCAACTAGTTTAGGGGATTTAACTAGGACATAACGTTCTTGATTTATGCGACATACATACGCACATACGCCCATCCGCACATACGCACATACATACATACGTACATTCAGCCGTCACGAGAAAACTCGTTGTAACTAACTCGGGAATCGTCAAAATGGATATTTCGCGTGTCTATACGTTCTTAGACACTTATCCACGTGTAGTCGAGTCGAAAAAAAAAAAACTCAACATTCATTTGAGTGTGAGCAAAATGGAAATTAAGGTCGATTTTTGAGTCAAATTTTTTTTTGCGAATACAATACTTCCTTTTTTGTAAAAGGAAGTAAAAAGAAACAAACGAAATGACTATCGTAGTTTGTAGGTGGACGGTGTCAGAATAACGTATAAAAATTGAATATAAAAAAAATAAAATCGTCTTCGACTAATCACAACTTATAAAACTTTATTTTTTTAGATATGTATATATATATATATATATTTTTTTAAAGCCTGGTTACGTCATGCCGCTTCACTACTGATGGCTGGGATTGATTAAAACTCGGGAGTGTTCATGTAAACACATCATAGGTATGCATCTCCGCTTACACACCATGGGGGGGGGGGGAGGCATACGAAAGCCTACCCGCTTTGGGCGACCTACCCGCTTTGTGCCACCTTCTCCTACTAGTTATGGAAGACAATAAAATATTCTAAGTTACTGTGTAATTAGCTGATTTATCTTCGTATTAAATCATTAAGTGTTACGCAGTAATTATGTAGCTAAGATATGCTATCACATTTATAGGAAAGCCTAAATGTTGGTAAAAGGTGTACATGTATAAGTGTTCGCTGCTAGAAAAAACGTGACCCAAACAATAAAGCATGGCTGAAGTTTTCGGATGTAAAATGTCATGTGGCAAGATTGAACGTCCCGCAACATAACCTTGAAGCGTAAGCTGTTTTGTATCAGCATCATACAATATTTTTCGCAGAAATATGTCAAGTTTTAATCAAGCGGACCTTTGATTTGTTTCTTTAACTTGGAGAAACCTACTGAAATTCTTCTAACCTATCATAAACAAAATGTTTTTGGTCATCGAATAGTCGCTGGTGATGACAAGGAATGATATTAAATTTTAAAATATCGATACTTTTTCACAAAAAAGATTCATAGCTAAGAACACTGTCGATAGAGCCAACTTTCAAACAAAAACAAGCAAAAGCAAAGTTTGAATTTTTGACATCTTGCATTTAAATTCGCAATCACGCGTGTGTACATGTGTGTGAGCAGACTTCTCTATGTGTGTGTGTGTGTGTGTGTGTGTGCACGTGTGTGTGTTCGCAAATGTGTTTGTGCAGACGTGTGTGTGTGTGTATATGTAGGCGTGGGAGTGTGTGTAGGTGTGTGTGTGTGTGTGTGTAATCTTGTATATCTGTATATGTGTGTTGGCTTGTGTGTGTATGTGTATATGTATGTAGGAATGTGTGTGTGTGGAGCATAGACGCTACCGGCCAACAGTGGTTCTGCTCGCAGAGGCCACTAGACAGTGGAGTTCGCAGAGGCCCAGATACAAAAATCATGCCAACGCGAACTGCGTTAAAGTGAGAATAATAAGCAATCCGTGATTGCTCAAAAAAAAAAAAAAAAAAAAAAAAAGCGAAAAACAGAAAAAACTAAATCAAAATATATCCCAGAAATTCTATCCCAATCGTCGCATTCACCAGACATTGATTTTCCCCATTATCACTTGTTCTTATATATATGACACATGGACTGTCAATGTAGGACGTTACATCATTAAAGATACCAAACATTGAGTCAAATCGTGAATAGCCCGAAAAGATGAGACGTTCTTCCTTAGTGGTGTATGAAAGGCTGTCGGGATAATGGGAAAAGCGCGTGGACATTACTTTGAATAAAAGATAATGTATCATTCTTTCAAAAACAATGAAGCCTAATTTTTGATTTAAAAAAAGGAGCAAATTCTTTTGCACTCCTAAAGGAAATCCTTAACTAGTATCTATTCTTGTGGAAATATATTTTCATTTCATGTACTTCTAAGTCTTTCTTTAAGTGGTATAGATAGACCATACAAGTCATATTTGAAGGATTATATAAAACAATAAACTTGTTTAGATTTTCAAAGCATCGCTTCCAGATAAACTGTGATCTTGAGTAAAATAACATTTTTAATAATAAACGTAACATACAATATTTTCTTCAGATCAACTATTTATTTAAAGTATGACTAAATATTGCCTACAGGGAGTAAAAGAGGCTTCATTTCACTCTTTCCTGCTCTGCTTGAGGAGGAAAGAACGAAATTGGGACTGACGCAATCTGTTTTTTTCTTGGAAAGAATATTTTCGACAAAGTGTCAAATAAGTCAACCAAAGTAATACTATTTCTTGCAAGACGCTTCACAGTTCTTAACATTTTTTGAAAAAGGTTCTGAATTTTTATTGAATTTGACTTGCGTTTCTCTTAGTTGAGTCTCACTCTAAGAATATATTTATACTTTTTCCCGATTATGGATGGAAGATTTTATTGTATTTTTATGTTTGATCATCGAGAATGAAAGGACTATTGCTCAGGGCAGAGGATTTGTATTACTGAATGTGCTTCAGATAAGAAATGTTCATTTTTAGACTACTTCCACAGTAAAAGTCAGAAAAAAAACAGGAAAATCCGTTTAGAATTGAACGAGTCTACTTTCCCGTATTTCAATATCGAGTTTCTAGCATCTAATCAATATTCTCAAAATTAGCTGGGACTGAAATTTGTTTCAAAAGTAACCTTTTAACATTTCAACCTGATTTCTAAAAATAAAAAAAGCCTCGCTCAACAGAAGAAATAGATGCGTAAAAAATAAATAAATGAACAAACAAAGTAGTAAATCCTTTTAAACAAAGCAATTAATATATTTTTTTTCATTTTTTTAAAAACTCTTTTAAAAATAAAAAAAAAGTAAAATAATAAGCTCGTTAAATTAAACATATTTTTTTAAAAAAAATATCTTTTGTTTTTCCCCTGTTGCCAAAAAATAATTGGAAAAACATTACGCATATCTTTTTGTAGAAACATAAAGGGCAATTCCATGAAACTAGCGACATCACAAAAACCTTCATTGTAACAGTATTTTTTTTTCTTTAATATGAGGAAAAAAAGACTATTTTTATAAAACTATGCAAAAAAAAAAAGTTATAAAACACATTTTTTGTAAGTTTTATAGGAAAATTTGAACAACACTAATCAGTGCCCATGTGTCGTTGTATAAGCGGCTCTAAAAATTAATCCTTTTTTTTCACTTAGGAAATTAATTGTTATGTCTACAATCTTATTTTTTATTGAAATTTAGTTTACACAAAAAGAGATTAGACCAACAAAGAATATTTAAACTGTTATAATTGTCTTTTAACATTTTGTTTTTAAAACTAGGCCTCATACTAATGTAACATCAGTCACAAAATTGTATAGAAGTTTGCATTGCTTAAACAAAAACAAACCCAAGTTAATAAAAAGTCATGTTTTCTTCATTTATGATGATATCTTTAATATTAATCCCTTAAATATTTAGAAATAGTTGAATTTAATTATTTAAAACTTATATTTAAAATATTTAACATCAGTCACATTTATCTTTTCGGTAATAAACCTCAAACTAATTGCACAAATGCCATTGATTGCTGCAGAAAGGCAAAAAAAAAGAGGCGAGATAATTAAGAAATAAAGGAAAACATAAAAATTACAAAAACTAAAACATAGTAGAAGCTAAAAAGAGCGGAGGATGAAAAATTAATAAAATAATTTTAAAAAACCTATCATAATTACCAAAGTTAGTTCAGAATAAAACTACAAAGAGAAATTAGGTGAAGAAGTAGAATTAGAGTTGAACAAATTAAAAGTAAAGAAGTCCCAGGTTTAAATTAGCAACTGCATTACCCCTCTTTAAAATAATGAAACCTTAGTAAAATCTATTAGTTATTAAAAGCGCTCTTTGTTATATCGTCACAAAAGAAAACTGCAACCGTAAAAAAAATTTTAACATGAAATTTGACAAACAGATACAACTAATTCTGAATGTAATACATTTGAAAAAACAAAAAAGGGCTATATTATCGATACAGAAATATTTCTAAATGTCACAGCTTCATGCAAATTTCAGAGCTATCACCATCCGACTTGCAGCCACGTTATAAGGAGTTATATTTGAGATAATATTTTTTTTAATTCATAAGCTGCAGCAGGTGTTAAGCAACAACACTTTTTTTTTGCATTAAAGGAGGGAATCACTTCCAGCAGAGAACATGTTCCGAGATTGTTGACTGCAACTGGAGAACGGGTTCTTGAAGAATATCACTAATAAATGTATCACGAGAAGTTAGATGCATTGAAATTAAGAACTAAGAGTATTTAGTAACCCTCAAGATTGCAACAGAAAGACATTGGAAATAGCCTGTCAATGTGAACGAAATTTATTATTCACGTGAGAAAGGAATAAAATATTTAGCGCTCATTATGTAATAAATGCAAGAGGACTTTTTATTTTATGAAATACATCAAAAATATATCTTCCAAAACTTTATAAATGTACTTTTCTTGTAATTTAAATACAATTACACCGCTCTTCAAGAAAGGGTCTAAAGGGAGTGCGGGAAATTATAGACCTGTGAGTCTAACTTCGGTGGTTTGCAAAATTTTTGAAACATTGATGAAAATTAAGATAGTAAATTTTCTAGAAACTAATAATCTATTGACTAGTTTTCAGTACGGTTTCAGGAAAGGTAAATCTTGTGCAACTAATTTATTACATTTCTATGACAAAGTTACCATGGCTTTGGACAATAAGAAGCCTGTGGATGTTGTTTACATTGATTTTCAAAAAGCTTTCGATAAGGTACCGCATGTTGCTTTACTTAGCAAATTAGCTGATATAGGAATAGGAGGGAAAACTTTCATTTGGGTAAAAAATTGGCTGACCGGAAGGAAACAAAGAGTAGTTGTAAGGGGAAATTATTCTAATTGGAGTGAGGTTAAGCGGGGTTCCTCAAGGATCAGTGTTAGGGCCTGTTTTGTTCATTGTCTTTATGAACGATATTCACAAAAATATTTCTGGGAACATGAATTGTTTTGCTGATGATGTCAAAGTTATGGGGACTGTAGAAAATGAAGAACAAGCAAATCAGCTGCAAGAGGATCTAGATCATATTACGGAGTGGACTGATAAATGGGGTATGGCTGTTAATGTTGGGAAATGTCAAGTGCTACATTTAGGGCATGGAAATAAGTGTACAAGTTATTATTTGCAAGGTTCAGTCATTAGTCAGGCAGACAAAGTTACTGATCTGGGGGTCCTAATAAGTCAGGATTTATAAAGTTTAGCCAACAGTGCAGCATTGCTAGCAACAAAGCCAATAAGATGCTTGGGTTTATCAATAGATCTATTTCAAATAAATCTAAAGAAGTTCTTCTGCCCTTATATAGAAGTTTGGTAAGACCCCATTTGGAGTATGCTGTTCAGTTTTGGTCTCCTTATCTTAAGAAAGACATTAATATATTGGAAAGGGTTCAAAGGCGGGCTACAAGGCTAATAAGTGGACTTTCCCACTTAGATTATGATTCCAGGCTTAGAAGGCTAAAAATGTACAGTCTTGAGCAAAGAAGAGACCGAGGGGACATGATTCAGCTGTTTAAATTTATTAAAACGAAAGATGTTACGGGGCTAAAGTTTAGCACTGAAAACAGGACAAGGGGTCATTGTTTTAAGCTATTTAAATCTCAGGCTAACATGGATATTAGGAAAAATTATTATTTTAGCAGGGTAGTGGAACCTTGGAACAGCTTACCGGAAGAGGTGGTAATGAGCAAAGGAGTAGACAGTTTTAAGAGGGCCATTGATCTTCACTGGGGATTGTAAATTGACTAGGACCAGTCTAGCTGGGCCCAGAGCCTGTTGCTGGTCGTCACTTTTGTATTTGTATTTGTATTTGTAATTTTAAACAAAACATATGCTAATTTCATTTTTAAGGAGAAATAGTTTATAATTGCAGCAATTTATTGTAAATGTAACATCAGTCACAAAATCTTTGTATTGTCAGTCACGGGTGTTTTTATGCTCTCCGTTTTTAAGTTTTTCTAATAAAACAAAGAGTTTTCATCAAGTCTAAAATCTCTACTTTAAGAGGGAAAACTCTGTTTAGATTTTACGTTATTAGTTTGAAGAGAATTTCAAATTGTATATAAGTCAATTTTCTCAATGTCTCTTCTGCGTAACATCAATCACGTTTTTTTATTACCTTCAATTTCACACCAAAAAATTTCCTCAAGTCTGGAAACACGTGTGGGGACATTGATGTACCATATCATGGTATTTTAGATCAATTTCAGAAGAAACAAAATTTAATTTCAAGATAGCGCTGAATCCGTAAGTTAAAAATAGAGTCAAATTGTAACGTCACTCACCGTGGACAGACCCTGAAGTGCTCTGATTTTATACACCAAGCACTAACTACATAAATTAAAATTTTAGCATGAAAATAAAAAGAAATCAAATGAACAATAAATATTTCAAAGTAAAAACTGGCTGCGAATTCAAGTCAGAGTCAATATCATTTTGGTGTAAAAGAGTCAGATTCGGGAGTCGAAGGTTCTTAATTCAGATTCGGAGTCAGAATCGGTCATTTTCCCTTAAAGTCCACAACCCGGCTAATGCTGTCGGAGTCGGACTTATTTTGGGATAAAAAAGTCGGAGTCGGAGACTTTAACTTTCCAAGAGTCGTAGTCAATCACATCACCTCCGTGTCTATTCTTTTTTCAAAACTACAGAGTCAGATTTAGAGTTCGACTAATTTTCGGGTTCAGGAGTTAGATTCGGAGTCGATTGCCCTAAAATTCTAGGAGTCGGAGTCAGGAGTTGGTCATAAAGAGCTATTTCCAACTTAATTTGTTTACAGTATATCCGCTTTTAAGTTTCACGGATCTTCGCTGATTTTTAGTTTCACCGTAGGCGCTAATGTTAAGGGATTTGAAGTGTTTAAAATTGAATGGAAAATTTCTTCAAATCAAAAAGATATTTTCTATACATCGTATTGTTCGAAACCTTTTCCCAAATAAAGTTTGTTTGAAGCAAATTCGCCTTTATAAGTGCAGGATTTATATTTACCTTGAATTTCTCCGTAGGCGCTAATGTTGTTCTTTTTTTTTTGAACTGTTGAAAATTGAACGAAAAATTGTTCAAATCAAAAAATGAGATCTTTTAATGAGGTTTCCTTGCCGAGGTCTTTCAAAAAAAAAAAAAAATGTCGGACTATTAAATCAAAATTTTTTAAGGAGGGGGGGGGGGGGGCAGACAGACACATCAACTCACAGACAGGTTCGCCCCAAGTGTCACCGGTCTGGGGGGTGATACCCAAAGTGGAATTGCAAGTTTTTAAAACATTTGAAGATAAAATGCATTTTTAAGACCACAAATTTTAAAACTTTCCGGGAGTCAACCCACGGACCGCCATAATTTCCTGCCCACATCATGGTGTGAATACTATACTCAGGATTAGGTTCGTATTGTCAATACTTGACCAAGTAGTGACCTCTTATACCAAAAAACTGAAACCCGTTATCTTTCGCTGTGTTTGAAATAATCACGGGGCTATAAATTTCAAACACTCCTTTACTTTTTTGACCTCTCGACGCACACATGCATCTAGGGCAGTTTATATAAAAGTCATTCATAGATTTTATTTATCTTTTGTACATTATCGCACTTAAAATTTTGCTAAACCTTAAATGTAGTTTGTTCTGAATATTGTACATTTTTTATGTTTACGTGGAATATTAAAACTGCGTTTGTAGGGGGGGGGGGTGACACCAGAAACTTCCGCCCCGGGTGTAACCCATGCTAGGTACGCCACTGCATATGCTTCAAACATTCTGTGTGAGTATTTTTCATGTTTGTCATTGAATTTCTGAAGACGTTCTAGCTTACTAAATTATAGTCAGGAAAATGATCCGATTCTATATGAAGTGAACAATTTACTTAACGCTTAAGTGTTCTGCAGAAAATCGCCTTCATAGCTTTCACGTAATTCATGACCATACATTTTACTAAACATTAAGTCAAATCGTCCTGCAATCTCACACTGTAATCTTGTTGCATTTCCGAATACCAGCTTCTAAGTATTCTCTAAAAGCGAATCGACTGACAAATTAAGCTTCCATTAAGCCTGCATTAAAATAGGTAAATTAAGCGTAGGTACGAAATTACTAAGATTACCTTTAATGTGCGTACATCTACTAAATTCGCGTCATTTGAGTTCCAAGCGACATCGATCAAGCTCATTCATTGACATCAATGATTCAATTGAACTCATTAATGTAAAGTTTGGTTGGGGAAGACTATTTCAATAGCATTGAAGAATAGAGATGTAATAACCTACTAGCTGCGTCGCCCGGCTTTGCAACATCTACCTCGAAAATAAAAGTTTTGTCAAGTGATGCGTGTTCAACAATTAGGCTTGAACAAAATAAAAATCTATAAAATTTTGCGGCAGATTCCGGAAAAATACCCAGAAAGGAAACATTTTAAATCTCCCGATTACAGGAAAAGCCTCAAAACAAAATCAGAATTTTATTTGTTCATATTAAAAAAAAAAAAAAATCAACAGATCTTTCTTCTCAATGATTTTTTTCACGCTACAGATTTTAATAACAGCATTGTTACGGAAAGTTGAGATGAAGGACTGAATTCGAATGGAGGCAAGCCTTCGAAAAACAGGGTTTTTATGTCAAAATCTAAACATTGTAATTAATCGTTATTAATTGATATCCCCGTTAATCAAAATGGGAGAATTATGTCAAATAGCCAGACAAGAGGACGGAAAAAAAATAAGAATCTATCGATACCTGGTTCGATGGTCAGTTCACTGACGTTCGGAAGAAGTAACTTTGACATAGATAGGTACATACCGTCAGTTTTTAATAATTTAAGATTTCTTGGCATAGTATATGATGCAATAAATATAGTTTTGCTATCAGAATGATGCAGTAGGACTGCAGTTTATACCGAACTTTTTTGTACCCGAGAGATCCACCTCATGCTAAAATGATTCTCACGGGGAAGAACATTTATGAAATTTGAAAAATATTTAAAATTTTTCTAAATAACATGGAAAATATGGAAAAGGAAAGAGAATTAAAAACCATTTATTATTGTTGACATAACTATGATTCTTTTATTAAATACATACATCTGTTTTTCAGAAACCAATTTCTGACTATCTGACCCTATTGTTTCATTTGCATTAATCGTAATTTTCAATTTGCAACATTGTTCAAAACAACACATCTCACGGATCGACTTCGAGGACTGCATGCAGAGTTCGTGGGTCGTAGGTAGGGTAACACTGCCACAGAACATTACAAAATCTTAAACATTTTGTTTTAAACATAATTTCGAATTTTAAATTTACATTTTGTTGAGCATTAAATCCTTCTTTTCCAAGATTATAATCTTTTCCCGTAAGGGTTTTTACTTCTGAAACGATTATCAGTTGAATTAAGTACACCCAAACCTGTTTTTATGTGGTGGAGAGTGACCGCATAAAAAAATCCTTTGAAAAAAAAAATATTGTTCGAAACTTTTACGAATAGCTATAAAAAGTTTTTTTCGCAACACGATTAAAAAAAAAAATTTTTTTTTTTTTTAATTTTTTAATGCGTGGATAGGAACCACACAAAAAATCTCACGTAGAAAATAACACAAAATGTTATATTTAAACGAAATCAAAACAAACCAAGTGATGATAATTTTGCCGTCTCCAGAAAATTTTCCCGAATAAGGAAATTTTTGGGAGGTCACAGTGACTTCTCATCGGGATGGCCCTGTCGTCACTTGAAGATACTTCCTCGCACTCGTTTTATAAATAATTTTGATATACCGCACAAAAAAAAAAAAAAAAATGAGAGAGAGAGAGAGAGAGACCCCGCAAAAACCGGTTTGGATGTTAATCAGTGACAGCTAAGCTTTCTTAAAATGCATTTGTTTATTTTTATAAATTTCAGTCCGGAAATTATCTTGACTGACCCATCATCTAAAAATTCCCAGCAGAATCCAAATTCGAAAATTTGCTACCAATGAAAAGTTGCGATTTTACGAAATAGATTTAAAAAATTTTTTGCCTTACATCTTTTATGCATTTTTTGCTTATACTATATATTTTATAGCTAAAAAAGGGGCTTCGAACTGGTTCAGTTTTTCCTACTCAGTAGATTTTTTTAGCCTTAAAGTCCATTTTTCAAAGCAAGTCCCTTTGCTCCCCTTTTCCATTAAAAAATTCAGTTTTATTTTCCCTGTAGCTTCATTCATCTGTTGGTATTTAAAATTCTCTAAAAAAGATGAATGGACTGTTCACCCTACCTCGATAATTTAAATTTGGAATTAAATGGGGATACGACAGCTTGAGTTAAAAACTATGGTTGAACTCAGTTCATACGATGTAGGCAAAAGTATAAAATAATATTTGGGTGATTAACTTCTAAAAAAATGGTGAATTAATCAGAGTATCAACAATTGTAACCTTTACAGGTTACTTACTATAGTGAGAGTAATTTATCACAAAACATTATACACCCAAACCTGTTTTTGTACGGTGGATAGGGACCGCATAAAATAATCGCAGAAAAAAATCGTTCGAAACTTCAAGAGTAGCTATACAAAATAGTTTTCGCAACACAGTTATTATTTTTTTTCTTTTTTTTCCAGCGGTGGATAGGGACCGCATAAAAAAAAGTCTCACGCAGAAAACTACCCAAAAAAACGTACGAAATAACTAGGAATTGCTTCTTTAAAGGAAGTCAAAATAAACCAAGTAATGATAATTTGCCGAATCGTCACGGAAATTTCCCGAAAAAAGAAGTTTTTGGGAGGTCACAGTGACCTTCCATCTGGGTGCCTTTGTGGTCTCTTGAAGATACTACCTTGCATTCTTTTTATAAACAATTTCGTCAGTTGAGTCCCAATCTGATTAAAATTTTCATATACCCCAAAAAAAAAAAAAAAAAAAAAAAAAAAACGCACAAAAAAGACCGCACAAAGACAGGTTTGAGCGTATTTTGTTCAAGCACAGTATAATGAACAAAGCCGCATCCCTACTATTCGAATTACAAACTTGATTTGCCAATACAGATTATCAGTCAACCTTGCGGGGGTTAATATAATTGAACAATTGAGGTTTTCACTATTGCGTCGTCGGACTTTCTACAACTTCATACTGCTCTGATGCTTGGGGAGGGGGGTCCCACACGGCCCTTATCCCCCTTCTTTTTTTAACATTCAGGTGCCTTCACTAGCAAGGGAAAAACAAAAATTCTGTTCAGAGTCTTACAAACAAGTTAAGATGGCTTGCAGCAGAAGGCGAGGGTCCCATTGCTCATTAGTCAGATTTGTCGTAAATGGGTACGCAAAGATTCAAAAAGGTGTAAGCAAGTAAATTAAATGCTGGTTAAAACTTTATCTTAACATTTAAAAGTCAAGATTAAGGTCCTTTTTTGGTCCACCCCTTCCCCCTTCCTCTTTTAACAACTTAAGTTCCTCTCTCCATACGGGCACAACTAAAAATATGTTAAGAGACTTGCGATCAAGTGCGTCATATGAAGAAAAGGGTGAAAGGCCCATTTATTTATCTGTCAATTCTGTGGCCACCGTGCATGTATGGGTACGTAAGGATTCAAAATAGCGTTCGAAAGCGGATTTGGTGTTGGTGAAAACAAGATAATTGCACAGGCTTTCAGTGTCATCATTTAACAGTATTCACTCTACGATTCAAACGTAAATAATTTCATACAGCAATATTTCAAGTATTTTGTGCCGACTGATGAATGTCTGGATTTTACTAAGAATTACATTTATATTTTTCATTCATTAATCAAAACAATTTCATTGAACAATTAAACTTCGTTTAATAGTTTATGTGAAATGTAACAACGTATAGGTTCATATTTATTAACCCTTTCATTTCAGTTTAAACTTAATCTTGTGGAGGGCAGTTTACAGTTAATCACTTTCGTATACAAATAACAATACGATTTTTTTTCTGAAAAAAAAAAAATAGTTTGGCTGCAAGCTTTGCTCTTAGTTCTTTAACTATGGCATTGATGGATCCCTTTTACTAAGCAGGAATTTGAACAAACAAGGAGTAAAAGTAGACTTTTCTGATTTTATATTAAAAACTAGTGCAATATGTCATAAGTCTGTACCAGTTTATAGAAAAATAAATCTAAAATATATGGCTTCTTGATGTTTTGTCCTCATGAATAGATAGATCTTTCTGAACAGCGTAAACTTCCTGCATGGCTAAAAATATAGAATATTCAAATTTAAGTATTTTCGTAAAAAAATATGTTATGACTTTTATTCTTTTTTTTTTTTTTTTGTAATGTAGGGGAATGTACGGAAAGTTGGAATAGTTAAGATGACTGAGTTTTTCCATAATGAACAAAGTGGAAATTTGTTTTGAAAATTACAGAACATGAATATAGAACATCGTATTTTATAAAAAATATTGCATTGAAATAGTATTGTTTTATTTTCGGCAGTAGATGTGAACCTTCAAAAAAATAAATAAATAAAAAATAAAGGAAAAATTATGTGTCTAAGCAAAATAAACTATTTCACTTTGCCCCACATATGCTTGATTAACTGTACAAAATATAATAAAATTGTTTGAAATACAAAGAAGCCTAATATTAACTAAATAAATACCTAACCGATTATTAGAAGGTCTCAATTAATATATTAAAGGTTAATAAGAACTTTATCATTTATAGTAACAGAAATAATTTTTGATTTACAACAAAATATTACAGTATCAATTTTTGCAAATTGCCTGTATTATCATATTTCCTTATATTCTTCGATATTTTTTTCGTGTCTGGAATAGACTACATGCACTACTACATAGTTAAAATATTATCAGATAGGTGGCGCTAAAAGCAGAGTAAATATTTCCTCATTTCACTTTGCCCTGCAATCCGTCTTCTATTTTTCGATAAAACTATACAAGAGTTTTTTAAAAAAATCTTCATTTCTTTTATCTGCATTGCCTCTTAATTTTAAAAACAATTTTGATCTCGAGATCTTTCCTCTTCAAAACTACATGGTTCTTGATGCTTTAACAAATTCAAAGTAAGCAAAACAATTCCCCCGTTTAATACATTTTTCGGTTCTGGTTGTTCCCATGTCATCTGCTTTAAATTCTAGGCATTTATTTTCTTTATAAGTCCAGTCCTTTACGTTTATACGTAATTGGCTTATTGGTTGAGCAGCTGTGAAAAATTCTCCCGCCTTTTCGGAATTTGAATCTGCCGCTTACGAACGAAGAACTCATAGATTATTTCACGTCTCAGAAGTCTGTCTAAAAACTTTGGAACTAAAATCTAACACAACGCCTGCAAGCTTGAGAATTAATGGAATTAGATAAGATGCTCTTCTATTTCAAAGAGCAGAGTGGTTTGCTGAATCTGGAAAGAATTGTGTTTAGTAGTTGTGTGTGGAGTAGTGAGTAAAGTTTGTGCGTTGCATTTTTACTTTCTTCTATATCTAATATATAGAAGAAAGTATTGGATTCGTGCAAATTTTCGAATTTCGAATTTTGACGGATTCGAACGTTTTGAGGTGTGCTGAGTCCATTTCGACTATTTTTGGAAAATGTCTGTCTGTCTGTGTGTATGTGTGTGTGTCACGTCTGTGTGTGACCAGTTTCTTGTGGCCGCTCTACAGCAAAAACTACCGCATGAAATCGGACGAAATTTGGTACAAATATGTGCCCCTATGTGAACTTGTGCCCATTGGTTTTTGGCGCGTATTCCTCCAAGGGAGTGTAGAGCAATGGGACGTTTTTTGAGTTACGCGTGATTGCTATTCCTCAGGAAGTAACTGGCGGAATCAAACAAAATTTAGTCCATATGTTGCCAGTAACAGGAAAAGGTGCTGATTCAATTTTGGTGTTAATAACTCAAACGGGGGTTGAGCTATAGAACGTTTTTTTGTCGTCAATTGTGACTGCTGTATCTCAAGAAATAATGAACGGAATGAAAGAAAAATTTATCGGCAAGTAGCCCTTAGTGGGTATAAAAGCTGATTTTATTTTGGTGTCAACAGCTAAAAAGGGGTAGCGCAATCGCCCGTTCTTTTTTTCCATTGTGAGTCCCCTATCTCAAGAAGTAATGCTACGTTCTGGTTGAAATTTGAAATATATGTGAATCCATATGTAAACAGGCTTTGGTTCAATTTTGACACCAATCGCTCCAAGGTGTTTTTTTTCTTTTTTTTTTTTTTTTTTTGCGAATAAAAATAGCTTTAATAATGCAACAATAAGAAAGATAAATCGTAATAGATTGTCGTCTGCGTATTTCTCGTGATTTTAATTGTATGGAAATGATCGGAAATATTATCTCAATGATTTAAAATTTTTAACTGTTGCCATCTTATGTTTGTTAACAAATAAAATATTTGTAATTAATTCAAGCAAGGCTTTTAAAATAACTTTCAATTTTCGCTCTTTGCTTTGCTTTTGCAATAATTCAGACATTGGGATGATCGCCAAGTTTTTGCATGTGTAATTTTGTTTTTGTTGGGAATATTGCTTCCTCGTCAAGCATGGGGAGGGATCAGAAAAAAAAAAAAAAGAAAAATATAGAAGAAAGTTTCGTGATGGTCACAACATACTAGTTTTTTGTGTGTAGTTTCATGCCTTGGGCCGTGGTAGCCCGATCGGTAGAGTGTCGGATTCGAGGCCGGAGGGTCCTGTTCGAACCTCGATGGTCGAAGACCCACCGTCGTCATTAAAGGGGACTGGGCGACGTTAAATATACTCGTGGTCTCAATGTCCTCCAAGTGAAACGATATTTCTGGGGGTGCTAGCACCAGGTAGCTATTAGCTCCTGAACTAGTTCTAAAATCTCATTAACTGTTCGATCCGGTGATGATGCTGCCATCTATCGGTATATAAAAATAATGGAGGCAAGGCACTTAGTTTGCAGTCCTCGACATAAATACAGTTGTAGTCAGTTGTGACTCTGAATAGGAACAGGAAAAGGTTTCATGCTTTCTACCTTTACAAATTAAATATATGCATTACCACCTTCACAGATTGCATATTCGCGATAGCAATAAATGCATGCTCTGGAACCTGGATAGGGACATGGACTCAGCCCGTCTGCTTGTCTGTCCTGCACTTGTCTCCTCGACTCTGCGCGGCACTTACTGGGAGACCAGCAGGGTCCTTATGGGCTAAACAAGTTACTTTGTGACCTTCTGTTTTTCGTTCTAATTTCTATTGTTTGTGTTCTTACTTTGTCTTAGTTGTAGCCTTCCATTGGAAAAAAAAATAGTTTCATTGCACATAAAATAGTTTCATTGCACTTTGAAATCGAGAATTATTTTACAACTCAAATTCAAAATAATTGAATATCAGAACTGTTTGAACAAAACTTGTCCCTGAGTCGGGAAAAATGAACGCATGCAAATTAAAAAGACTAAACCTCGTTATTCGTGAATGGGTAAATAAATTTAAATTATTTTTCAGATATTATTTCAACAAATCATTAACACATTGGAAAAATAGATTTTTTATATGGGTCAAAATATTAGAATAATCTAATCATTCAATGTGAATTTTAAACAGTAGCAAAAATATTTGCATACCTGTTACCATATAGTTTGTCACAAGTATGGAGCTTGGCACCCAGATAGTCTTGCGCTCTTTTAAAAGCCCTTTATTGCTCAAAACGGATAGTCAAGGTGATAAATAGAAAAAAAAATGAAGTTACATATTTTATCATTTCTTCATGTTAGAAAAAACAAACTATCCAACTCAATTCAAATGAACGTTTTATAATCAGTGGTATGTAAGATTTTAAAGGAATATAGAAGGACTGACCAATTAAAAAGTAACAGAAGTAAACGAGGTAGAAAAATTGTAACACCTGGCAGAGATGAACCCAAATTAAAGAAAAATGGTCCAAAATAATCGTTGGAAAATGCTCCTTATGTCCATAAATGATGGATAGAGTGCATAGTTATCTTATCCACACCAACTACACTATGACGGTTGCATAAACTGCAGTTTCAATATCGGATCTACGAAGTAAGACCAAAGATAAACATGAAGCAGAAACGTGCACGACTTTCCTGGAGCAAAGAGAAACTGAAACAGGGGCAACAAGGTTGGAAAAGTATTATATTCAGTGATGAATCTTTTTTTGAAATATCCATGAACAAAAAAATGTGTTCAGGTTTGGCGTTTAAAAAGTAAAGCGTATGAGAAATCTTGTGTAAGACGTTCTCTCCACTTTGACACTTCTTCTTGATTTGCGGGGGCATGAGGGCTGCTGGAATTGGGAAGTTATATATATCTTAAAATAAACAATGCGTGACTTCCGCTGTTTATCAATAACACAGTATGATACTTCATCTCAAGCACAGTAATTACACATTTAGTGACACATTTCATCTTTCAGCAAGATTCTACTCCGTGTCACATCTCTAAATCTGCTCATAAGTTCTAAACAGAAAAAGGAATTTCGGTATTAAACTGGTCAAGCAACTCTACAATACTAATCTCAATACGATCAAGAATTTGTGGTACCGTCAAATCTAAAGAAAGCAGTTCAAGACCTGGTGCCCGTCAACAAAATTGAGCTCGTTGCCGCATGGAAGAGGGTATGGAAACTGTCAAAAACGTTTAATGTAAACAGGAGGTAGGATCCGTGTGAAAAAGGATTAAAGCAGAGAAAAATTTACCATAAATTTTTTACTGAGTTTTTAACAGTGTGACTGCTTTAAAGCTTCTGCCACTAAAGCAATTGAACTCGTAAAAAAGTGTGTCAAAAAGTAGTACTATATGCATCAGAAAACAAGCTTTTGAGTACCCCCCGCCTCCCTATTCAAGAGATACGTACAAGCAAAAGAAATACTCAGACATAAGGCGAATATTTCTTCGACTATATGAATGATATTTTTTGTTAATTTCTACACAACTTCGTACTTTAATTTATCAGCTAAAACTGTGGTTAAACAATTGACAGTTGCGCAAAGTTCTCAATTACTGTTTTGATTAAAGTAGTTAAAGACATCTAAATACTTATTTTGTAAAGCTAGCAGAAAAGCAAAGAAAAGATGCATAACTAGTTAAATCATTAAGCAGTGAAAGCGCCGAAAAATACTTGATTATGTTTGAATATGTCTGCTTTTCTCTCTAAGAGGAAAATGTATTTCATTCCATTGTAACAATAAAATAGAAATTCAGTTTTTCCTGCAAACACAAGCTGCATCTTTGAATTAGTTCTCTTTGGTAACTTCTTTGAGATAAAAAAATGTTTAATTTTTTTAAGCCTAACGGCTTCCTCTTACTTAACATATTCTTTTCAGTCATTTGACGCAGTGGCTTTTATTTTTCGGTTTAAAAGTGAAGTAGTAAAATATTAGGTGGCTTCAAACAAAACCACTCTGTCTCAAAGAGTTCTAAAATTTTGCAATCATCATTAAATTTACGTTGTGAAAGATTGTTTTTTTAAACAAATAAAACAGATTGAACTATTTTGAAAAAGACTTTGTGTGAAAAAGTGAAGTAGTAAAATATTAGGTGGCTTCAAACAAAACCACTCTGTCTCAAAGAGTTCTAAAATTTTGCAATCATCATTAAATTTATGTTGTGAAAGATTGTTTTTTTAAACAAATAAAACAGATTGAACTATTTTGAAAAAGACTTTCTGACGAAATAATATCAAAGAGTACCACGAAAGAAAATGAGTGGCATTATTCAGTTGCATAAAATATAATTTGTAAAAGTTTCAGAACTTTAACTTCGAAAAAAATTAACTTGCATCGAACTGGAGAGAGACTGTTCTTCACAGAAGTAGGTATTTAATTACTGCTACTATGTTAGAATAATAATTGTGAGCGGTTGGAAAAAGTTTCGGCCCGCGAGTAAAGAAGCACTAATTGACCCTCATTATCTAATATCACTTTAGTCTTGGTTGTAATGTTAATTTGGCTGTTTATCTTAAATTAACTCTTCGTTTTCTCTCTCATTATAAGCCTACGGCTTCTGGAACAGCTTCAAGGAAAACAAAGCTGAAAACGTAATAACAAACTTTAACGATGATTAGTGCTGTTGATATAATTGTGGTAGGGATATTTATTTACGATTAAATATTGTGTGTGAAAGGGATATTTATCTACGACTAAATATTGTCTGTGAAAGGGATATTTATACAACTAAATAGTGTTTACTACGCCAATAGTTACCAATGAGGGAACAACTAACCACATTTTAAGGCATCATTTTACATAAAGTGAAAAGATCCTCCCCCCTTCTATTTGCATCATTTTCTCTAAAAATGATGTTTTTTTTAATGGTAATGATGTCTTTCTAGGTCGACAAAATCACTCTGGTAAAGAATTAGCCTTTGATATTTTAGATTAATATTATTAAAGTTAAATTGGTACTAGATGATAATTCTCAAGGTTACTTTTAAAAACTAGCAATAATTTTCAGCACTGATTCCACTTAAAACTGCATAACTTTTGTCTCACACTGTCTTCCAAGACAGATAAAAATCAATCAATAGAATGTCACTTCGAATTTTTTCTCCTTAGAGATATTCTTCTGCATTTCTTTGATTGTGCTTTTAAAAAATTAATTTTATCAGTGAAAGGTCAATTTTTAATCTCAACCTAATTTTAAAATATCTTCAGCATACATCAGTGACGAGCTATCTTTTCAATATAAATTAATACTTATTAGGAAATCCCTCTTATTTAACTGCTTTGAAGCTTGTCTTATTTATACGAACGTTTCCAAATCTTTGCGAAATAATTTATGGGGAAGTACAACGGGCATTTTAAAAGACTCAACGGGTATTCCGCTGCTAAAGTTAATCTATAAAATGTTGTTATGAGTTTTAGTATATTATACCACAGCTGTTTTGTTTTAATCAGCATTTAAAAAATATTATTAAGATTTGAATCTACCGAAACAAATGATCCCATTTGAAAAAAAAAAAAAAAAAACAGATAGTGATCACTTGTTTAAAAAAATATGATCGTTCAACTCGCAAATGGTGGCATTCAAGACCTTAGTAATGGTAAAAAAATTACTGTACTTCGCGAGTAATTTCCTTATTTGTCGCAAAATCATCTGCATTCATTTAGCTACATTTTTTCGCATGACAAAATCATAAATGCAGGAAGAAACCAAACATTCAGTGATTGCAGTTTAGCTAACGCTGTACAAGCTAAAAGCAAAACGTCTTATAAAAAGCTTGAAAATATCCTCACACTATAAATCAAAATATTTCAGATCATTAGAAGACATAGTACGGCTCCACATTAAACAGTGAAGATCAAAGCTAAGATTTTTAGCTACAATTTACAGCCCATAGCTAGAGCTAAGGCAGAACCTCAAGCTTAAAACGCAGCCGTGTCAAGTTTGCTGATGTCCTGATGATGTTTTGTAATATTTTTAGCTGACAGAGAACATATACTCTGGCAAAAGCTGCTGGCATCCACTATACCAGCAGCTTGGAAACGCCATCCAATTATGAACCGTCACCCACCGACGGTTTACTTCAATACCAGTGCGACTGGAGCAGCTCACCTGTCATATTGAAATCTTCCACAGATGAAGTCAGCTTGACGAAATGTCTGGATTTTCTTTTTCCTTTAGACCACGGCTAATAAGACTGGAAATGTTATTTCTTCATATTGACGCCGGTCGTGAAAGCCTTAAGAAGTTTTTAACATATGCTCAGTTTCTTTATGAGATAATTTGCTTTCAGCCCTGCTACGTTTTTTCCAGACCAACAAACCCGAAACAAGGGAGAACTTGGATGCTGTAACTAATTACTTGATATATATTTTTACTATTCTTTCATATAAAAATATTCAACTATGTAATGCAGAAAAATTTTCTACTAGATTATCATTAAGCAAAATGCATGATAAAATTCAACAATACATTCAAGAAGTTCCCCACTTACTCACACACATATGCGCACATGCATACATAATATCAATGTCCTTAAATGTGTCACATTTTTTAAACTAAGAATCTCTTACTCATGTCTTACAAGCTTTCAACTTGCTTTCTAAATTTATAATCGTAAAAAAATATTTTTTCCCCCATTCAATCGTAAAAGAATATGGTAATTAAATATGTCCATTAGTTATGCTAATTAAATATATCCATTAGTTGCTTTATTTAAGAGCAGCTAATTAGTGAAACGTATTAAATAAAAAAACATTAAAAACATAAATATACATAATGAAAACGCGTTACTCACAAAACCACTTAAGGGGAAAAAACTATTTACACCCTAGGCTCGCAATCATATATTAACTTAATATTAATTATATTATACATTTCAATGATGAAATGATTCCCATTAAAGTACTACATGCGGTAGAATGTAAATATTAAATACGAGATTAATTTCGCGAATGTATTTGTCGAAACATTAATTTGAGCGAGTTCGCTTGAGTTGTTTTGTGTCTGCTTCGTAATTTTGGGAATTAATTGCCTTTCATCCATTTATATGATAAATTATTTTAAATGTATATATCGAAATTAAACATAAATTTATCATGAATCTGGGACATATGAGTAATATGATTTAACGTAACATGACAGGAAGATTTTGCGAGGATTTTGAAATTATTTATTCATATGAGGAGTAAATATGCTGCCATTTATTTGGAAGACAGTAGAGTGAAGGACTTAAAAAAAAAGTGCTGTAATTTTTTATTAGTGAATTGAATTTTCATTGTATTTATTTTATTGTTTTGTTTGTATGTAATCTATCATGTCGTGCTTTTCATTTTTTTTCCTAATTATCCTTTAAAAACGGAAAAACGGAGAACTTTATGATCATACTTTAATGTACTGGTTTCATTAGTTGTGAAAAGGAAATAAATCAATAATTAAGGACGAATCAACACCTTTGTGCTTGAAAGTTAAATGAATCAATTAAACAACGTTTTGATGCGCAAACATTGTGTGGATCAAAACATTGGTTAATTGATTCATTTAATGGTTAATGGTTTACCTCGATTGAAAGGAGTTTCTATATCTAGGTTTGTAAAATTAAAAATTCTTGCTTTTAAAAAATTTCACAGAACAAACTGAAAATGACAGTACTTTTCGATAAAGTAAATTTTTAAGCATATTCAGCAGGAAAATATAAATTAAAAGTTATGAAGAAGTTACATAAATTCTGAAAATTTCATTAAGTCTTTGCTTAATGACATTTATGTGGTTTGGAGAAGAAGGTTAACCCCGCCAGAGACTTTAGTTTTAAGATCTTTCGCGTTAGGATTTTTGTGAATTACACTTTCCTTTAAAATACCTTATAGTTGTGTTAATGATTAAAATTATTTCGTCTTCAAAATTGGAGAAAATATTTCAAATATAAGATCTTAATAATATTTTGCCTCAGGAATAGGAAAGACATATGAACGGATTGAAATGATATTGATCAAAGAAAAACAAAGCACCATTTGGAAAGAGCAAGGATTTGGTTTTTCGTTAGTTCCTAATTAAGTGCGAAAAAAATAATAAAAAAGAAAAGAAAAGAAAAAAAAGAATAGTCCTTAGGAGAGCATAAAAACTGCACACTAACCGGAAATGCAGAACAGTGAATACATTAGTTTTTATGTCTTTGATGCTTATGTGTAAGCAAGCAAGCTTTTAGGCCAGTAAAAAAGTCCTTGCTTACACAAAGAAATAAACGTAAAGGGACTTACTGTAAAGTTTAAAATCAAGAGTTTTTGGCAAAAAAACTCCACATGTATAACAGCTGTTTTGGTCTGTCCATGACAATATTTATTATCACCATTGCTTTAAAGAGTTTTATTCTCTGAGAAGCAACGCAGTGTAGTTTCACTATTCCTTTTTTAAGGAAGAGAATACCTGTTGAACACATTTTAATTTCTTACTACATGTTTTTTCATTTCGCTTTTTTGCAGATGTCGTTCCGCTGAACTTTAAAAATAAAAACAGATGCAATAACAAATTTTCAATTTTTTTTCGAAATTATCTGCTTATAAATCTAAATTCTGTGAATCTCAGTTATATTAATGTAATCATATTTGTTTAAAATACAAACATAAACGAAAATTAAATAGGGTGAACCTGGCACTGTTGATACAGGATTAAGTTGAAAGGGCTTCATCTTTTGAGTTCGTATACGTCCAGAACTAAAAGTTTCATGAAGAAGCACAATACTTATGATAATTTGACCTACGTGCACGTGAAGTCTGCCTTTTTTCCCTTGAGGGTGAAATGTATAAGTTATTTATTTATTTATTTTTTTTGCACAAAAGAACATTTTTATGGTTTGCTTTCAACTGCCGTGGAGGGTGTTCAATAAATTGGATTAGATTAAGTTGGACACATCTTAAGTGTAATTAAGGCCAACAGAACCAGATGGCTGGGGCACGTATTTAGGCGTGCAGATCTGGACCCGGTAAAAAAGCTAACTTTTTCGAAGATTGAGGGTACAAGGAGAAGGGGAAGACCAGCAACAAAGTGACTGGATAGTGTTGCGAATGGCCTAGAAATTTTAGGAGTGAACAGGTAGAGAAACCTGGCAATGTGTCGTACGGCAAGGAGGAAGCAGACGAAAAAGCCTTGGCCTGCACAAGGCTGTTGTGCTGATGAAGAAGAAGAATTTGGGCACAACAGAATTTCTTGCATAGGCAGCATGATTTTACCTAATAGAAGTCGATGCTATTCGAAGCTGTTTCAGTTTTTTCTGCAAACGTAATGGCGTTGTTTGGGTCAAGTTGATACATCGCGCGAGGGGCAAGTTGATATCGTGTTAGTAACAAGTTTTAAATGTTTTAAAACGTGTATTTTGGAGAAGATAGCTCCCTTTTGTTGATATTGTCGTTAATCAGTTTTACTTTTCTCATCAAACTCGTAATGAAAACTTTTGCGAGAGTCTCCTTTAAAAAAAAACGCTTAAAAACTTCCCTTCGTCACTCACCACTTCCGCATAACAGTTTTTTCATTTGTGATCAACTTGAACCACGTTGAGTAAAGTTGATACATTTCGGAATTGTTATTAAAGACCTTTTTTACACGAATGAATTTTTTTTTTTTGATACAGGTGTTGAAATTATTATTTGGTTGGAAAATAGTAATACTTTTAGAGGAAATTATATTTTGTTACATAACATTACGTAACAAAAAGTATTAAAAAAAATATGAAATGTGTATCATCTCTACTTGGTCTTTCTTACACTGTTAAAACTGCTGGTCCCACGCAGTACCTTTTAGGGTGAAATGTTGTAGTGACACACCATAAGGGCACCAATTGACTCCTTATGGCACCCTATGTGACCCTTAAGGATACCTATTGGTTCCCTACGGCACCCTGTGGCACCTCTAATCAGGTGCTACAAAGTTAAGCGCCATATACAAGCCGACGTTTTAAGAGTGTTCCTTTAACAGTTTGAAGAAGGAGTTTGTTCTTTGCACCTTAAAAAAACATATCTCGAAAATATGCAAGAGTTGTTTATTTGTCCTTGTTTATCCATAGAGTTGTTCAACCCCTTGAGAAGCGTAAGTGATGAAGTAAAATATTGAGGTATGCAGTGGTTAAAAAAACTATTTCTAAAGCAATCAAATACTTTTTGATGATATTAAGTTTTTGATGTCTCGATTAAACGAAAAGTAATGTAATTTATAATTCTGCTTCTGCTCAGTTATTTATAACCTAAGTTTAAACGTAGGAGACATAAATATACCAAAGTTTCAATAATAAATTTTAAACAAAATGATCATTTAGATCTCTATTTGAATAAAGTTTGACATTGATTTCATGTTTCCAAAAGACAATACGTTGCATGTAAAGTATTTTAATGAAACTCAATTTGCACAAAACGTCTTAACGAGATCTCTGAATAAGTATTCTGCTTGCGAAGATACTTTGAGATTTCTTTAAATTATTGACAAAATGTTATAAAAGTAAATGCAGATGTAACTTTAATGAAGCATCGTTATCGTTAGTACATTGGAAATTTCGATAGAAAACCCTCATTAAACTATTATTCTGAATCTCCTAGTTTATTTAAAAGTTTAGAAGTTGAAGATTCTTTCGAAACTACGAGGTAAGTTTAGTACATAAATGTAGCTCATTTCATGAGCACTTTGAAAACTGCTTCCAGTAATTAAAATAAAAAGATTTAACACATTAAAATTAATTAAATTTTTATGCTGAATAAGAGTTTTGAAAAAAGAAAGGTAATAAAGCTTAGTAATATATCTTAAAGCAACTGTGCAATACATTGTGAAAAAAAAATAAGTAAATGATATATATATATATATATATATATATATATATATATATATATATATATATATATATATATATATATATATATATATATATTTATATATATATATATTTATATATATATATATATTTATATATATGTATATATATATATTTATATATATATATATTTATATATATGTATATATATATATATATATATATATATATATATATATATATATATATATATATATATATAGTAATATTTTTACAAAATATTAGACGTGTAACTGTGGCGAACTACTACATGAGAAAAGCTCAATTTTCTTTGTTTTTAAATTTATGTTTCTTATAAATAGCTAACAGCATTTCTTTAAAGGTATTACCATTTAACTACGTATGTACTAATAATGAATAAATAATTCCTGGGAGAAAATTCGAGGTTTTCAAAATGTTTAAAACTCTGAAATAAAATAAGAAGGAAGTGAAAGAGCATAATGATTAATGTAAACTGCAAATATATGTGGTATTTGAAATCGTTGTCCTTTTTTCACGATCTGGAAGGAATGATAAATGTCCTATTTATGAAAAATATTTTTTTAATTGGGCTAAAATTAGCTCAACAAGCATTTAATTTAAATGACGAATGATCAAATAAGCTTTATGCAACAGTATGATTTAAGTGAAAAACCAACGTAATTATATCAGTTCAATAAAAAATAGCAATTTCAAGGCTACAATGGAGCCGCTTCATCAATGCAAGGACTCACCACACAACCAGAAAGTCTTGTGCGCCTTAAAATAGCTACATGATGCATTTTCTTGAAAATTTGCTTTATTTACGTTGGTTTTTCCCTTTCATCAAACATTTAATTTCAGTCTCCAAATATAAAGCATAGTCCGACAGCGAACAAATGATCCTCGATCATTTGAGAATACTAGTCCATTACGTAAAATAAATAGAGAAGGAAGAAAGGACGCGTGCCATATTTTGGACTTTAGCGACATTTTGGAGACAAGAAAAAAAAAAAGCGCGAACAAACGATCCTTTTTACTCATTTCAGAAAACCAGTCTATCCCTTAAAATGAGTACAGAAGGAAGAAAGGACGCGTGCCATGTTTTGGACTTCAGCGACATTTTGGCAATATGGGGGAAAAATGTGCTCCTGGTATATTTTTATTATGGGATTATTTCGACCCGAAACATTTAATTTGCAATAATAGCTGCATTGAGTTGGTGAAAAAGTAAAAATGACAAGCTTTGCGTCATTTATTGTAACCCTCCTCTCGCCAATTTTCAATTGAAATTAGCTATAAGAAGTGATATTGCTCAAACTTTTATTGCAATTAAACTATAGATTTTCCAACTAAATTTTCAATACACCTTTCTCACTTTTTGGCAGTTAAACACTTAACCCTTTTATATTTCTGCCTAAGCAGTACATATATCAGTTGAGATCCTTTCTGCCCTGAGCAGGTTGAGAGGCAGTATTTGCAGGAATGACATTTCGATACATATTTGAAGAATACGTTTTGGATTCAATACTAATAATAGGAAAATAAGGGAGTTAGCCTTTTTTTTTCAGCTTAAACTAAGTAAGCTTGTACAACAAAGCTTTAACGTACAATAGATGACGGAAATACAAAACAAATGAATAATGGCAAACTTGCAGTCACAGAGCTTTACTTGCCCACGGCAGCATTGCACTGTTGGATGCTATGCATGGAGCAAATCAGTATTTTGCTTCTAGTTTGACCTTTTTATTTTTGCTTTAATTTGTTAATTGTACTTTGTCAAATACTTACTCTGTTTTATTAGCCAAAAAAAGGGGGGGGGGATTCAGAAAGTATGTTTTCCGAATTTGTTTACGATGTTGCTGCTAGATGAAATAGGTTTAAAATAACATCAAAGAAGGGTGATTACTTGATTTAGATTTTAAAAAATTATTACATTGCAATAACTACATACAATTAATGCAACGTATTTGTGTATGCTACAATAATTATATTGCGTTAAAAGATTTCAAAATTTTATTGATAAAAAGTTTTAGATAGTAACTAAACATCTTTTAGGATTTGTTTTAATGACTTTTTTGTATAACAATTTCTAACACACAACTTAAGTCAAATATACATGAATATATATTTAAAGTGACGACTAATGAAATGTATAAAGTCAATAATATTTTTTATGTTTCCTTTCAGTGTAAGGAAAAAGCAGCAATAATTGCTTTTTAAATATTCATTTAAACACGTGAAATCATTAATTTAATAAAACACAACATTATGTTTTCCCATAAGAAAATCATTTAGCGTTTCATTACCTATAGAATAACTCACTTCCCAAGTGTACATTAAAAGTAAAAATATTCTCTTGCAAAATACTTTGATGTAAAAGAACAAAACGGCTTCGTTAGAAAAATCGTAGCAGTGAAAAATAAACTAGAGGAACTTTTTTCTTGACTAAGAAACATTATACGTGTTGGCGGGAAATATAATTTCTTCTAGTAGCGTTTTCCGAAACAACAAAAATACTCTTCTTAAATTCTCTAGCGGCAGTTCATTTTTGTTTGATTCTTAGTGCAGAAAGCTTGTTTTGCACATTTTATAAGTACAAATTCTATATATATATAGAGAGAAATAGAAAAAAGATGTCGCTTTTGAGAAAACCTTTTAAAGCGTATTATTATTTGTTTTGTAATAATTAGTAATGTTTAACTTGTTGAGAAAAACTCAAAATATTTTTTATTTCTGGTTTTTGTTGTGTTTTTTAATGTTAAGGAAATCTCTGTTTGAGGCAATTTGCTTAAGATCATATTCCACTTATAATTCACTTGCGCACAACGTTTCCCGTAGTAAAAAAATTAAAAGATCATTTGGTTCGCCTGTATAATTACAAATAATGGATGATGAATTTATCGCCATTTTGCTATAGTAATTTGCTCGTCCATGTTATGGTAATTTGCTCGGTTAAATGTTCTTAAATTTGGAATAGAAAGAGAACAAAATCGAATTTTCGAAAAATCGCTTCAATGTGCACACCGCCATGCTACAAACTAGTTTTGTTCCAAATTTCATGAAAATCGGATGAACGGCCTAGGCGCTATGCGCGTCACAGATATCTGGACATATATCTAGACGTTCAACTTTATTATTAGTAAATATAATAATAAAAATACATCTGAGAAGCAAACAAACTAAATCACTAACAAATGTGTAGATGTGTGCCATGCGACTTATTATACTTGGAACTGTGATAATCCTAGATACAAAACCAAATGAATTTTTAAATTTATCTATTAGAGTCAATTGAAGATAAATTAATAGAGTACAAACATCGTAGAATAAATGAAACAAAATATCAAAATTACATTAAAATATGAGTTTGTCATTATAATGTCTGGCCTATTTTTGAATAAGTTTTTGAGGTAATTTCTTGAAAATTGTACGTTTTGATGTATTTACAGTCTGCTGGCTTATTTTTGATGCTGCTTTGAAAGTAAGTCTCTGTTAAAGTTTTGCAAGGAGCCAAAAACAAAGTATTTACTTGATAACTGTTGGGGAAATGCTAAAAATGAGTAGAGATTGCAACGAATGTAGCTTCAAGTTTTCATTATCTAACTACCAAACGGCACGAACTTGAGGGTCACGGATTCGGACAAAATTAAAGATAGATATCCATTCCCACTAGGTATGAGCCCAGGAAAAGGGGTTTGACTGCATAGGCCCTAGTTCGGCTACAACGGGGGTCCGAAGATGGTAATTTGGGCCCAGAAATGCAATGGAGTTTCCTTCAGAATTACAATCTTTACAACTTTTTTTCGCTATTGTGCTGCAGTATGAGCCATTTGTATGCACTTACCTTTGAATTAATAACTTTGAATACTAGATTTTAAAAAGTGTTTCTCAAATTTAAATTGGATACTACTTTTAATTCAATATTTTGAATGCCGAAATAACGTAGTTTCAGGATATTTATCGTTTGCAAAGAAAACTAAGTATTTCGTTTTATATTAATCGTCTGCTAGTAAAAAGTATTTATCGTTTGCTAATTGAAACATTTACTGGATATTTATCGTCGGCTATCATACATGTTCCACAACGATAAGCAAAAAATAGCAGAGGGGGGAAAAGCTCTAATTTATTGCACATGACACAATATAAAAAACAAAAATAATAGGTCATTTCGACTTTTCAAGATACTTAAATAATGCACATAAATAGCTAGGTGTTTCCCCTTCCACTCATTTTACTGAAGAAAGATGCCAAACATGTTGGAAGATCGAAAATAGCGTTGAAGTAAAATTCCAATGGAAACACCATTGCATTTTTATGGCCAAACTAGCAACTTTGGACACTTATTGCAGCCAAACTAGGACCTATTCAGTCAAACCGCTTTACCTTGGCTCATATCTAGTGGGAATGGACCTATATCTAGAATTTTGTCCTAATCCGTGACCTTCAAGGTCGTGCCGTTTGGTCGTAAGAATTAATCATTTAAAAAACTTTCATTTTTTGAATTTGTTTTTCAATAATTTTTCAAAAAAAAAAAAAAAAGGATAATTTCTTTTCTCTCTTTTTACGTTTTTTTATAATAACTATCAAAATTAATTATTTCATTCAAATAAATTATCGAAAAATGTTTGCAGAATATGTGAGTTTATAACTCAGATGTACTGAATAAATTACAGTTAATTGACAACTTCGAACTTTGATTTCAAGTTTTTGCCAAAACTCTCTGAATTATTGTTATAGTATGGAGGTTAATGTGCGCTAATGATGCAAATACACATGTTTACGGTTTATTAGCTCTGATATTTTTTAATTCGATAAAATTTCGCACATTTATTCAGGTATAAATCATTTAAATTTTCTTGTTCTTTCAGGTCATCAAAATGCTGTCTATCGTAGTTGCACTCTTTGGAATATGCTGGTTGCCATTTCAGACGTATAATGTTTTGCAAGAAATGATGCCGCAGATAAATGAGTAAGTTTCAAAACTTAATACATTTCAATTTTAAACAGTTCAAAAAGCTTATCAAAAGCGCCTACGGGGAAATTCAAGGCAAATATAAATCCCGAACTTCAAAAGCGAATTTGCTTTAAACAAACTTTGTAGGTAAAAGTTTTCTTTTTGATTTGAACAATTTTGCGTTCAATTTGAACAGTTCAAATCCCTTAACATCAGTTTCTATGTCGAATCTAAGAATCAATACAAATCCCGAACTTAATGGCGGATTTGCTTCAAACAAACTTTGTTGGAAATTGCTCTTGATGACCAATTCCCAACTTTAACTCCTGTAATTTCAGGGCAATCTACTCCGAATCCGACACCTGTACCCAAAAATTAGTTGGACTCCGACCCCTCGGCTCTGACTAGCATTGGCAAAAATGTAGACATGGAGGGGAATTGACTGAATCCGATTCTTGTAAATTTAAAGTCTTTGACTCCAACTCCGACTCTTTTATCTCAAAATAAGTCCGACTCCATCAACATTGAGAGAGTTGCGGACTTTGAGGAAAAAATGACCGATTCTTAAATTTGACATTTTGTTGTTTCTTATTTATTTTGAAAGTATATTTATTCAGTTTTTAAATTTTTGTTTTGGCAACAGGGGATAAATAAAGTTTTTTTTTTTGACATAATGTATTTGTTGTAATGAGCTTATTATTTTTCATTCTTTTTTTTTTTCCTTTTTGAAAGTGATTAAAGATTTTTTTTTTTTTTTTTTGAATGGAAAAAAAAGTTATTAGCTTAT
This sequence comes from Uloborus diversus, assembly GCF_026930045.1. Classification (NCBI taxonomy): domain Eukaryota; kingdom Metazoa; phylum Arthropoda; class Arachnida; order Araneae; family Uloboridae; genus Uloborus; species Uloborus diversus. The sequence goes on from NC_072732.1 coordinate 46,442,415, forward strand.
TTGTTTAAAAGGTGCTACTACTTTATTTGTTCGTTAATTTTTTTATGCATCAATTTCTCAGATGAGTGAGTCATATTTTATTTTTAAAGATCAGGTTAAAATGTTAAAAAGTTACGTGTGAAAAAATTCTGAGAAAGAGATTTTAGTTAATTTTGAGAATATCAATCAGATACTAGAAAGTCGATATTGTTACACAGGGGTAAGTAGTTTTGTTTAGTTCTGGACAGAACTTCCCGTTTAATTTCCAGAATAAAGGAGGAAAAATGTCCTACTATGAAATGCACTTTAAAGATTTTGAGACAAAAAAGTTCACTGAAGATTGAGAAGACAAAAAAAAAAAGTTCACTGGTTGCGAAATGTATAAAATTAAGACTTTATCTGGTCATTTAAACTTATCCTGGCGTTTAAAAATAACTGTTAACATAATTTCTGATTATGAATATGTCGGAAAAAAGCTATATTTGTATTTACAAAATAAATTTTCTTATCAAGCTAAACAAAACTTTGTGAATTTTTTTCAGGATATATAATTCGAATATTGCTTATTCACTCTTTATGTCAAAAACATAAAAAGAAGGAATTATTCTTTGTTTTTTTTTTAATTATTTCTTGGATTCAAACTATTGATTTTCTGTGTATTGGATATTCAGTGTTCACTCTAGAAAATGGGTCTAAATGAATATCATTTCTTCTTCTTCCGCCTGACAAAATTGAATTTTTTTTAAATTTACATATTTGTGATTACGTCCGCGAAAAAATAATTTCTCCTATGTTAATCGTTATAGTTTTCCTACCAAAACATTTTAGGCTACAAGAATAATCTTTGCAATACTGGAATAGTACTTTATCTTTAACAAATCGTATGTTTTTAAAAGAAAAAGTGTTATTTCAGCAGCATATCATTAGAAACGAACTTTTTTTGCGAAGATAAATCCCTATAGCAACGGAGAAAATGTTACCTTTTATGGCGTCATGAAATTTCAAGAATATCTGATTTTTCTCTAAATGTTGCCCAAATTTGAAAGGCTTCCCTGCATTACATTTTATTCGTAATTCCTGGAATCAAGTGTAATTGTACATTTCAACGTCGTAAAACTCATTTATTTTTCATCTCCTTATATTTAAACACACTTCCTAATTTATTTTTCAGCTGTTTACTTGCAAACTTACTTATTCGCTTTGAGTGCGAGAATTTTATTTACATTCGCTAACAATTACAACATCTATATACATAGCGATAATGTGGGCGAGATGTCGAACAAATGCATAAAATCCTGGTTGGAAAAAATACTTAAACTCTCGAAAATGTATAAAAAGCATATTTGAACTCAGTATATCAAAGGAAATACGAGAATTTAAATAAATAATATAGATTTTGCAGAAACCTTAGGAGTTAATGTAAACAACGATTCTTTCAGAGGAAATAAGATGGCATAAAATTTAGTTGATTCTGATTTTTCGTGTTTCCACGTGAAATTTGTCATTTGACATTTTGAAGGTGGGGGAACGTAAGTTAATTTGAAATAGTTAGACAATTCACGTTATCTAAATTTAGCAGATTGGAAATTTATTTACCAAGTACATAAAGATATAACAATGTATTTAAAAAAAACTTTTGAAACGTGATTTTTTAATTTTTTTGAGAACGAATTTTCACCTTGAAAAAATAAAAAAAGGGAAATTATCACTTTTTGCCTTTACACACTTTGGGGACATACATTATTTGTGCACATTTTCATTTTGAAAATGAAGGGTTTTACTTAGTTCCTCGTTATTATTTATATTTTTTTTGCTGAGTTTTATGCTGCTCGAAAGTCTCACACGTGACTTGGCTGTTCAGGCTTTCATTCTAATGTGTTCAGAAACGCGTGAATAGATGTAGGGGAATGTGGGGCAAAGTGAAATAGTTAATATGACATAACTTTTTCAAAATGAGTAAATTGGAAATTTGTTTTGAAAATTACAGTGCTTAAAGAAAGAACGTTGCATTTTATGGTAAAATTTGCATTGAAACAGTATTTTTAATTTTTTGCAGTAAATCAGTGCCCTAAAAAATGGAAAAAAATATTTTTTTTTTTCATGGAGCAGTAGGAATTTTCTACTGAAATATTTTCTATTCAATTATAAAAATATTTTTGATCAAATAAATCAGTAAAGTAACTAATAATTCAGACTGAATGAATGAATGAAAAGATAATGAAACTGCATATGAATAATAATTAAAAAAAATAATTAACTAAAAAAATTAACTAAATTTAAATAAGCTTAATATTAACTAACCAAGTACTGCACCGAATATTAAAATTTCTCAATTAATACTTAAAATGTTAATAACAATAACATCATTTTATAATAGCAAAAATAATGCTTTACTTACAACAAAATATTACACTAGCATCATTTTTTGAAAACTGTTTGTATCATCATATTCTTTGATTTTCAGGTGTAACTTTTCCCTGTCTGGAATACACTACATTTGTCCCTACATAGTTAAAATATTGCTAAATTGGTGGCGCTAAAAGCAAAGTAAAGTTGTGTTTAAATTGGTACGTTGGAATAAATTGTTAATAGGACAAATGCATTTAAAATTACACTCGAAATTAACTTTCGTAAAAGGAAAAATGAGTGATCAGGGAAATGGAAAAAATAAAAACATGGTGCACAAAAGCACACGAAAACGTAATTCATCTCACCATGTAGTAATGACAATATCATTTTGCAATCTTCCTGCTGCTTTTCTTTAATGATATTTTATTAGTTCGTGTTTTTGAAGCCCAATTTTTACATCACTAGATTGATTGACTTGGGTTCTGTATAATGGTAAAAGAAATGCCCATTAAAAATATTAGTAGATTTTTGATAAGTTAAATTGAAAATTCTTTAATTAAAACTATTCATTATTTTCAGCTAATACCGAAAATACCGGTATTTTGCTTGAGCAAATACCGGTATTGCAAAATTACAAATTTGCTTGAAATACCGGTATTTGGTATACCGGTATTGCAATCACTATATCTAGGCAGATAATTTGCGTATATGTATAGATGCTTTTAAACACATTGCTTTTCGACTTATGCGTCATTTCATTATCTTAATGCTAATAAAAATTATCTTTCACAGGTACAAGTATATAAACGTCATTTGGTTTTTTGCACATTGGCTAGCCATGAGCAATTCCTGCTACAACCCTTTCATCTATGCTATCTACAATGTAAGTATGAATACTTTTTGATACAGGGGTTGAAAAAATAAATGTTTGATTAAGTTCTCTACAGGATATATGGTTATTTTACGACTATAGCATTTCAGGAGTCAGGGATAATATCCTCAGCTCTTACAAAGGCTAAATAATTTTCAGAATGCTGTTAAAACTATCGAAACTTACTTATTTTTTTATTTTTAAACAAATACACTGTGGAGTTGAAATCAAATGCTACATATACTGTGATACGTCTACTGGTTGAGCACTTTGGGTTTACGTTCTCCCTCGTTGTTCTGGCAAGGGGTCTCAGATTAAATAATAGGGAAAAGAAATTCTTGTCAATTCGATACTATCAATCCACCTCTTCGTAGAAATTTTTCAAAGATTTGCTAGAAATGTCATAACTTCAATGTGGTTTGGCATGAAAAGTTCTATAATAAGATTATGCATGGTATGATTTTTATACATGAAATACACCGCCAGCTCAGTCATTTCCAGCCGAGGACTGCAGTTTCGTGCTTATTAGCACTCATCAGCCCGGCATAGGAAAGTGACTAAGCCGAAGATGGAAAACCTCTTAAGGAAGCCAAGCGTGCCAAACAAACTGGTAGCTAATATAGAATTAGCACATACCAGACGAGTGACCGAAGCAATGGTTCGGTTCAACTCGAAGATTGAAGGCAAGGCATGGTATATTCTTGATATGAATAGGGCTGATGAGTGCTAATAAGCACGAAACTGCAGTCTTCGGCTGGAAATGATTGAACTGGTGGTGTCTTTCATGTATTTCTGCTTTAGCCCTGGCTGATGGGTGGTAATTTAATGAATATGGTTTTTATATTTGAGCAAATTTTAAGAACTAGTATGTATACATCGTAATCGCGCTACATACTTCTCAATGGATCCTGGGTGCCCTAGGTTTTCCCACGGTAAATAACAGCAAGCAGGGGCTTGCTGTCATTTTCGGAGCACATTTTTATTGCATAACCATTTTCTCCCACAGCGAAAGCCTAGCGTGATTTGAGACGCATATAGTGAAGTTCAATATAAGCATGCACGAGCCCTCCAGGAACAAAATGCAGGATCAGATGGAATTGCTGTTTCAAAATGCATGATTTGAATAAATATAACTAGCTAAGATTTTGCTATCGCTTTTATTCTGTGATTTAATATTTGGCTACAAGGATCAAGTTTCTAATATGATAATACTATTTGATGGAACACATTTGAAAAGCAAATATCTTCTCCGTAAGCTTGCAATCTGAGGAGTCGGGGGAGAATAATCTTGCTTTTTCAAAGCAGGATCTGTTTTGCATATTGTCATCATTTGAAGATATATTTGTATGATCAAACAATTTAACGATAAGAAATAAGAGTTTTTTTAAGTCTCCAGACATTTTTTTTTTCAAATCGAATGCATAATGGATATCCTGATGAATATGCAAAAGTCTCGAAATCATTTATCCGCATATAATTGCAAAAGCGAAATGTTTTAATTACTTTCTTAAATAATGGATGGGATACGTAATAAAGCGATATATCAACTGCATTTCAGGTGCTTCGATAAAAACATTTTAAAACGTAGGCAGTGAAAATCGCGTTAGTGTTTAATTGATTTCGCAGCTGGCAACATTTTCCTTTTGATTATTCTCTAGAGAAAAACATTTTAGTCATTAACTTTATCAGATGAATATCTCCCATGCGTCTTTATTTTACTTGATGATTAAAATATATTGAGATGAATTGTTGCTCTCAGTCGAAATTGAAAATTCATTGGAATGGAAAAATTGGATTCCATTATTTATTTTAAAGTTTTAAAGTTGAATGAGGAGTAATTAAAATGGATTCGTTTTGTGTAAAAGTTATCTTTACTGTCAAAAAATTACAATTTACGGAAGACGGTCTCAATGTCTAAATTTTCGTATTATTTCAATGCGACTTCAGAGTAGTTTTCCATATTTTTGAAAATATTGTTCGCCTTTTTCTTTTTACAGAGATTTTAAATCAGTTTTTTCTACAGTCGTCTGAAATGTGCAACACAATTGTGCAAATAATTTGTGCAATATAACAACAAAATGAAAAACTGCCCTTTGCCTTTCCTAAAGCAAATCCTGAACTTCTATTTAATGCGGTTTCCAGAAAAAGTTTTATTTAAGTAGAAACTGTCAGCTAAAATTACGGTCTCAATAGTTTTATTAAATCTTTATTCATAAATTAACTTCTAATTAAAAGCAAACAGAGAAACAAATATTTCATTCGTGCAATTACTGTTGTTAATTTTTTTCTAAAACTGAACTTTAGGTGCTGTACGGTAATTTTCTCTGGCAAAAGATTCATGAAGTAAAGGTTCATTAGTTAAAACTATTCTGAAAATATGTCTTTATTCACGAACTTTAATCAAAACGTATAATATAATCTATACAAAAGCACACAAAATTTGTTCGATTGTGTGCAATTACTAAATGAATAATTAATTTGATACGTCTTTTATTTTATTTTGGTTAATTATATTTATAGCTAGTTGCTTTCAGCGAATAATTTATTTTACTCTTTCGTTTCTTGAGTTACATTTTGTTATTTTGAATCAAAGCATAAAACTGCGATGAAAATGCGCCAAAAAAGGCCAACCAAAAGTTCGGCGCCAAATTTCCTCGTTAATTTATAATTAAAATTGGCTAGCATTGTTGTACATTCATCAAATGACCCGTAAAAAATAAGGACACAAGCATTCCATGAAAACTTTAAGCTTAAGTTACGTTTGTCAGCAGTTCAACAAAAAATAGCAAGTTGACTTTATCACAAGTTGACACTGTTTAAACGATTTCAGAAACGTTCTGGAAAATGATGGATAGCTAACATGCCCAATTTATGCCAGTAACATATCTTACTAAAACCAGGATCGTTTTCCGTAAAAAGTCAGTAATCTTCCTGAAATTGTCCTTGAATCTTTTTGAAAAACTTGGAAATATCCTCTGTCATGCAAGTCATGACTCTGAATTCTTCAAGGGAAATCAAGTATATTTAATGTAACTTATAAGAACCTTTCTGAATTACTAAGAAAGCTGCAGAAGCATCGATGCAACCATGGCCATCGATCCTGTATGAGACAGATTTGCAGATAAGAGTCGAGCATCCTTGAATGCAATTCTTACCTTGCAAAGCTGCAGCAGTCCAGAGACTTATTCGCTTCTCTTGGGAGCTTTGTCAATCTGGACGGGCCGTACTTGAACCAAAGCCGATATCACCATAACACGATTTCTTGCTATAAGCTTGTTTTAACTTTAATCCACTTCTCTCGTTGCCTTCCACCTTTTCCCTTTTGGCTCGCACTCAAAGGCTTTCTACTTGTGTTTTGGCTGACCCTCCACAAAACTTCTTGAAAGATATGCAGTACGAAACCCCCTTCAAGTTCAAAGTGGCAACTTCATTCTCCTCATCATCAGCACCATAACACGGTTACTTGCTTTAACCTTAATCCACTTCCCTCGCTTCCTTCTACATTTTACATGCGTGTAAAATGTAGAACGCAGTGAGAGAATGCTAAGTGGTTATAAGCCTGTATCGGTCTTAATTCACTTCTCTGCTCCCCTCCACCTTCTCTCATCTGATTTGTACTCTAGGGCGTGCGTTCTACATGTGTGTTGGATTAACTTCCACTAAGCTTCTTGAAAGATATCCAATACGAAACCTTACATTAAGTTCAAAGTGTATATTTCATAATCATCATAACCCCTTTTTGGCTTGTAATCGAGGGCTATCTTTAGTATCATCTATATCAGGGCTGTCCAACAGGCAGCCCGCGGGCCGCATGTGGCCCGGCAACACATATTGTGCGGCCCGCCAACTTCTTATTCATCAATGTTGACATTCCTGCCCTTGTAAAGAAGGCGGATGGGCCTCAGTTTTCCCATTAAAATGTAAGCAAATTGCTTTATAATCCTTCTGTTTCAATGTTTTATTATTAATAATTCAACTATTAATTGTTATTGTATAAGAGGAAAGAGGTTATTGTTAAACATTTTCAAACTGCGGCCCGACAGGTGATTAGTGACCGGAATTCTGTCCCGTGGGCTCTTGGCAGTTGGACAGCCCTGATCTATATATATCCGTATTAAGATGCGTTTCTCCTTATCTCGGTAGTTCTTTACCTTATATATTATATTGTCATCACTTTCATTTCTCTCCTTATATCAACATTTCGTACGTTGTTCATTATTCAGCATCCTTTCATACTCCTTAAAATTTCATGTCCGGAAAATGGGTTTCTCTTTCATCACTCTTTATGAGTGCCGCAGCTCCACTTTGATGCAGTAGCGCTGCAGCTGTTACAACTATTTCGACGAACTTTATTGTGTCTTTTCTTTGGTATTTCCTAATGCTGTTTTTATATTCCCACAGATCTAAAAGGACTTGAGGAAATCAAATTACCATTGCCTCGTCTCAGTTCCCTTGGTTATTTCACTTGTTACATAATGTTTCTAAAAATGATCTTTATTCTATTTATTATTTCAGTAATGAAAATAAATACAATTCTGATAACTGCTAAGTTTTTTTTTTAAATTTGAACTCGAAAATGAATATGAAGCGTTTAAAGGTATGACATAAAAGAAAGCATACAGCAGTTTTGTCCGATACGTGGACAAAATTATCAAAATATTAATGGTACAGATTTTGTATTAACACTGCTTATATTTGTCTTTTTTTCTTTTTTTTGCATTTAATAGCAAGAAGGCGGTGAGACTAAGATAAGATACTTTTGTCGCTGCTGTTTCCGAACTGAGGTGTTAAGGTTGAGTTTTGATGGTTTGGAGCGGCGATCGGGAATTATTGGCTGATTGTGATCGATTAAAAATTGATGTACCAAAACTTTTTTGAAAGCATAATTTACACAAACAAATTACTTTAGAATATTCTTCTGTAAATAACATTACCTTTGGGTGGTTAAATTACTTTAAAATGTTCTTTTGTGGTAGCAATACCTTCTGTTATCATCCTTATCATTATTTTTAATGCACCATAGTTCGGACAACCTAACCTGGCAGTATCGTGAAGGCAACGAAGATCTTAATCTTAATATTGCTACGCTGCCAGGTTATGTTTGTCTCAATTAGTTTTCTAGTTCATCATGTTTTTTACATTGATTGTCTGATTTGAGCCCTTTACTTAGTTATCATGTAAAGCTCACATGATACTTTTGAGAAACTTTTAAGGAAAAAATATAGCTCAGAACTTACGGCGCCTACCTGAAACACACAGTCTTTAAATAAGCAAACTGCTCCTTGTGTGAACCTCACTTGCAAAATCTCAAACCGTTAAAGTATTTTTTTCCGTTGATTTTTAAATACAAAGATGGTAACGGCACCAGTAACAGACAGTCATAAATTTGGATTTAAACAATAAGAACTTTAGGTTGGTTAAAATGAGGTTACTGTGGCCCATAAATACGTCGCAATCATCTAGTATTATCAAAGTGAATTTTAAGAGCCAGTTGGTATTTACAAAGCTGTGGTGGAAGGTTATGTACAGCTAACATGAGGTCTGCTGGTGTTTGAAAGTGCATTTGAAGTTCATTTGAATTCAACATGGCTTTAGTTCAAAAATACTGAACGTTTGCAAATTTTGAAGAGAAAAAAGGATTTTTGTTCATTACTCATCCTTTACTCATCCTGTCTTTTACTAAGTATCATTAGCTTTTTTGGTGTCTGTTACCCGGGGGGGTCGGACCTTTTTTCGAAACTGAGAAAATACAAAATAGAATTATCTAACTCGGAGGATTCAGAAAGAGTCAAACGTTGGATTAGGTGTAGTTGCATGAGAGAAGAATAATTTAAAAAGTCAAAATACATTGAAAGACTCAGAAAATTTAGTTAACCTGAGAGTGATAATAATTTTGGAGTCCAAACTGAAGGTAAAGAATTGCAAGGCATTTTTTTCGCCTGGACCTTTTTGAAAAGTTTTCGAAAGCATTGGGATCCTACTTAAAATGACCTCCGACCCCTGGTTTGGAGGGTACAGTTTTCGACTGCCAGAACTAGAGCCGCTATATAGATAGGCTGACGCATCAGCTTAAGTTTAGCCATTTTGGATCGGATTTTTCAATGTTGCTGAGCTAGGGTTACCACACCAATGTCTCGGGTTTCGCTAAATTTGACCAAAAATAATATTTTATTTAATAAACAATTCACGTGTCGCTAATTCGCAACTCCAGAGCTTGAATACGCTACCTTGCGGTGATTAATAATACTAAAGAAAAAGGCAAAGCATTCCATTCCACGTGTTTTCTTTGGGGTAAATTACAGGCTTCAGAGAGTTTGTGGTATAATGTAATTTCAGAAGAATAGAAAAGAAAATTTCCCACAAACACGATGAAAAAATACTGTCATTCACTAAGTGTCAAAGCAAGTTATAAGTTACGACATGAGTTTGTTTAACCTTTTTCATCCGCCATTAGACTGTGGCTATAGCGCCCCCTATAGTTTATTGGAGTTGGGAATAATTGATCGCAGTGAAAAATCACCAAACGCGATAACTTGCGAGAAAAGACAACCACGCAAACACGCGCTCCGATCCAAAATGGCTGACCTAAAGCTGATGCGTCGACTCATATATATATTGGCCTTAGCCAGAACAAACCTGTACCTCAGAGCCAGAACGACGTATGTCACATTATGATAATTTTACAGCAAAGAGGAAAACCTTTTTTCTGGCCCATGCAAAGGATGGGACGCGCGCTCATTTAACCCTGACCCCCCCCCCCCCCAAAAAAAAAAAAAAAAAAAAAAAAAATCAAAAGGATTTTTTTTTTTTAAAGAATAACGTTCACATGGCTTGATGCGGCATTGGCTTCTACATACAGTGCACTAATAAACAGAAAACCGCTTTTTTTTGGACTTACGTCCCTCTGGCTCTGAGGCACAGAAATCATATAATCATATACACCTTTGTCATCAAACTATATTCAGGAGCTACAAGGTTCATTATTTTTTTCAATATCGGCCCTGTAAATAACTAAGCATCTATTCATATAAGTAAAAGAATTTGTGCAATAAAATATGATTTGAATAAACTTACGTTACCTACTTCATAATTCAGTTTTAATGTTAAATCGAAAATGTGTTGATTTCAGATAATTAAAAATGTATTGGTGAAAGATAATTCTTAAAGAAAAAAAAATAACAATCTGGTAGATGGGAAATCCTACTTACATATAAAATAAACACTGTAACTAAATTTTTCCCATTGTGTTTAATTTATGTTCACGAATAGTAAAGAAAATTTTAATTTAGCCGTATACGAAGATATTTTTAAATTCTGCATCAATACCACATCTAATTGTGATGAATTTTAATCCAATATCTTACATTTAAGCTTTCTTTAAGTAGATTTCAAATTTTCTTGCTTAAATTGAAATTAGTTATTCTTGAGGATTATTTTGTTTAACATTTTCTTCATCGGGGGGGGGGGGGAGTTATCGTTAAAATTACCATACAACCATTGCAATTTGAATACTTGATGAGCAGTAATGAAATTCAGCTCCTCTTCGTTATTTGATAAATTTTCATGTACAAGGCAAAAATATTTCTTTATAGGTTCATTGCTATGTATTTTACATTAAATAACAATATATTTTGCATAAAATTTAATTTTTGAAGGAGTAGCATTTAATTTAAAACTATACCTTAAAGAACATATAAGGTGAACTTTGTAAAAAATTAAACAGTAGTTTCTATCTTTTTGATTAGATTCTGCAGTATCTTTATTGAATACTAGCAGTACCCTCACAGCGATGCCCGTGCTAAACATGTAATGGAAGTCCGTTGAATAAAAAAAATTGACGCCCCCTCCCCCTCTTATGAGAAATGATCATGTTCTTTGTATAAAATGCGTACACACCTTTTCAAAAAAAAAAAAAAAAATATTGAAGTTTCTTTGGAATTTAAAACTTTTCGTCAAATCATTAAATTAGATTTACAGTTGCTTTAAAACTCTATTTAGCGAGTGAAGCGGTTTTTACTGCAATTTAAAATATTTCGCCAAATAAATAAAAAAAAAGACATCAAATAATACCTTTCAAATGTAAAAATAGTTCCGCAACTCTATTGTTTATCGCCAAACTCGCCCAGCAATCATGCTATCATACTCCATCCGTCTAACGGAAAAAAAAAGAAAAAAAAACATCCTGTGTAACATTCAAAAATCATCGTCAGAAAAAAAAGAAAAAAATGTCGTACATTTCACTCAGCTAAAAACAAATCAAAAGTTTCTTTTCTTTCAAAAAAAAATCAAAATCGCCAAAACAATAAATTACATTAACGGTTGCTTTAAAACAATAATCCTAGACTGAACTGCTCAGCGCCTAACGCGCCAAGCGCCTACACTACCGGAACCCCTTTTGCGAGTGAAGTTGGTGTTTTTTCTTTGGTTCGCTAAACAAATAAAAAAATATAAAATCATATTAACAGTAGCTTTCAAATCTTTATATATTAAGAGCTGCGTTGCTCGGTCTACCTTGAGAATAAAAATTGTGTCAAGTGACAAAAATTCAACAATTAGGCTTTAAAAAAAAAAAAAAAAAAAAAAAAAAAAAAAAAAAAAAAAACACCATGCAACATTACCCTTCCAAAAAATGACGACAGATATTAAAATACTTTTAAGAAATTAAAATGCGAAAGACAGATTTTGAAAGCGTAACCATAGAAACACGAAAAAAAATAAGTTAAAGAAATTAAATGCATAATAGGGAAAGAAACAATGGATTCAAAAAGCGTAACCGTGGGAACGCGAAAATAAATTGGTTGACAACCTGAATGAAAATAACATTTTTCGAATTTGATTCAAAAACGCTTTTTTTCTTTGAAGGTAGAAGCTAAGTTTTTCGACCAAAGGTCGGGAGAGATCTAGAGTAAAATATGTCGCTTTTTCCAATGTCGTCAAAAAGAAAACTATGGGACAATTTCTTCACTTTTTATTGATAGATTTAATGAAGAAAGTAGTGCCTAAATTTCAGCTAAGCCAAAACAAGTTCGAGCTAAAAACATAAATTACTCCCGTCGTAATTAAGTTAGAGCATTGAAACATTGTTTAGAACGCAAACAATTCTACCCTTTTTAACGATATATAATATTAATATGTGCAAGTAATTTTTCACTCCCATATTTGGGAATTTATGTGAAATTTGGACCTAAATTGGAATAAGAAAAAGAACTATTTAATAGATTTGTTTCGAATTATAGCCTATGTCACTCAGTAAGAAAGCACCTTTCATATAATGAAGGACTTTTTCAAATAGTTGCAGTGGTTCCGGAGATTACCTGGAACATATAAACACACAAAAATCCGCCCTCTCTCTTTATAATATTAGTATAGAAAATATCTGAATAAATTTATTTACCATCCCTTTTGTCATGCGCTGGTTTATTTTTCACGTCTCGTGTTCTTTTTCTTTCTATCGCAAGGAATGAGCTGAAATGATTGATATTCTTGGCGTTTTACAATCTGAAGAAAATAATTTTTTTTTTTTATTTCAAATTTTTTTTTCAGCTTCTTATTGTTTATTTCTTCGCTGATTTTTATTTTCTATGGAAAGGTTTCCATATTTTTCAAAATGAATTTCACCAAATCATTAATAAATTTGTTTTTGGATATGTATGTATAAAGTAGAAATTAGGTATAAGAAATGTAATAAAAACGATATGAAAATATGATTGACTTGTTCTTAAGTATTTATTTACATTACACGTTCAACGCTTATAACAACTGCTTCATGAAATGCTTACTTATAATATTGAAAGTTGAGCAGTGTCGAAGAGTTTTGCTTGATTTTTTTCTAATCATAAAAGTTCTTCAAAATCAATATTTCAGTGTTATTGAAAGAGTACGAAAATAATACATAATTAAGCTAGTAGGTTAGACTCAACCTCAAAATCTTCTGTGATTTTCATGTAGTGATCTGCAGTTACCTGCAGAATCTCGGCGCTTAGTGGTACATCTTTGAGGGGGGGGGGGGCGTTCTGAGAGGAAAAATTTAGAACTGAAGAAGAAAACATATGAAGCACTCACACTAGATGGTGAATTCCAGCAAAAAGGCGACATGACACTTGAATTTTAAAACTTAATATTCTGTCACTTGCCATATATCATTCTCTTCAGAAATAAATGAACTTCTTGAATCTTAACCTGTTTTCTCCGAATAGTTTGATGACTTCCAGAAAATCAAAGGCAAAATCAAGTTTTCTCTTTGTATTTTTACAGAGCAAAAAATCTCTTTTTTGTTACATACTGTAATTTTAATACACTTATTATGAGAATATGATATATAGGTTAACTTTTGTCTTTTGAATGTCTAGTTACATTTTTTGTTAAGTAATTTAAAAATTCTTTATTTTTCAACCATGAAATAGGCCTATTTCTAAGGTGACAATTTGATGTCCTTCCGCTACCAAAATACTACATTTCAGTTAGTTTACCAATAACCTATTGGGTATAGTAACTCATGTTTTTTTATGCAAAGCAGAATTATGCCTCCTCGTCAAGAAGGCATAGCTATAATTTTAATGGATATTTAATTTATATGGTTTTTAATGATAACGGAAGGACAAAAAAATACGGTAACGGAAGGATATTTAACTGTTAGCGGATACGGGGTAAAATTTTAGAATACTAGTATAAAACTATTGTTCAAAGTTAGTAGTCACATTTAAAACATATATAAGTAATATTTGTACAAAAATTATGTGTGCTTTTGATTAAAAAAACTTTCAGCCATTTTTTTTAAAAATGTTTCGTGATTTTATTTTTTCTATTGTATGTAATGAAAATCATAAAAACTACACTTAAAACTCCTATGCATAAGAAAATCATTTTTGTGACATGTTTGTGATATGACAAGCCAATTTAAGCAGAAACATATCCTTAAAAACTTGAAATTTACATTGGAACAATACAATATTGAAACTGCTTTAAGATTTGTTGTCACAAGTCACAGGAAAGGACTGTTGAGAGCACTGATTTAACCGTTAAACGCACTGCAAAGAGATCAGTAAATTCATAGATCAACTGTCAAAAAGATGGAGGAAAAAGGATACAAAAAGATCGATTCTCATCCTGACACAAAAAATGTGCACTATTTGAATCCTGTAACAAGTTATGTTATTGAATATAGTAAGTACTTCAACAAATCGAACGAGATTTCAATTCAAAGTCAACAGATTCTCAGTTATAAATAATGTTAAAAATGAAGATACTGCTAAATCTAAAACACCAAATCATAAGAATGTGCCAAATGTTTCTAGTTGGATGGAAGGGAAAGAAATTAACAAACAGCAATGTTGGACAGCAATGCATAATAATGTGGGAATGATTTTTTGTATTCCATGAGAAAGAAGATAAATGTTCTACGGTTTATGATAAAATTATTGAATTGTTAAAGAATTCAGAATTATAACAAATGGCTCAGGCATTAGATATCTTTGTTTCAGACCGCTGAATCAGCTGAATAAATGTTTGTAAGTTGAAATTTTCCAAGTTATTTGCTTTGGACTTCTTGTCCTTCCGTTACCCTTAACAAATACATAATTTATATGCTTATAATAATTATTTTTTTAAACTAAAGGTAGAATTGTAACGACTTAACGCTCCTATATGTGCTCTAATTTTTATAGAATTTTCCCTTTTACATTTTGACTGAACTTTTGGGAAGAACATGATAGCGTGAAAATCATGTCGCAAAAATGTCCTTCCGTTACCGTTTTTAAAATTTGATTTAAAAACAGTTACTAGCGAAAAATTCTCGGCTTTGGCTTTTTTAGCAACTTACTATGATGTGTATAAAAATCTTTGCATCAGTTTTTGAAAAAATATGTACTTTGATATGCTCACAGACAGAAATGCATCGATTTTTTTTGTAAAACTGTCCTTCTGTTACTGTTGGAATTCATAAGTTGATTAATGTTTGTTAAATAAATTCTATAAAAAGAGTAAATATGAATGGGGTTGTTTCAAAAACTTTAAAATTACTTCTTTCTGAAAGAGTATGCTTAAAAACATAGGATCTGACCATTTTTTTAAAATAATTTGTTTAATTTTAATATTTGTAAAAAAAAAAATCCTTAAATCGGGCCGCTTTCATTGTTTACGGCTTCTGCTGATGATATCACAAATGATGAAATGCCAGTCTATGTTGCCATTCACAGAGCAAAATATTCATTCGCATCTTTACTCACGTGTATTGGCAAGGATATGGTTGATAGCAAGCGTAGAACGCAATTTTAATGCGGTTGTTTCCTTTAGTCAAAATTAGTACTTTTTGTCACTGAAATTGATAGAATAAGCAAAAAAAAAAAAAAAAGAGAAAAGCATGGACCCAGAAAATATTTTTATTTTCCCAACAGTTCTTTTTTAATTAATTTTTTAAAATGTTCACTTTTTCAAACAAGGCGTGGTCTTGATGACATCATAAATGGTGCTCTTTGGCGCATCTTTCTACAGCGTTTCCACGTTATGATAATCAAGAAGCGAATTAAAATTGCGCTCTACACTTGCTATCAACTACATCGTTGCCAATACAAGTAAGTAAAGATGAGAATTAAATACCACTACACTGAATAGAATTTCATCATTTGTGATGTCATCGGCAGAAAGCGTAAACAATGAAAGCGCACCGATTTAAGTATTTTTTTAAAAATATTAAACTTAAACAAATTATTTAAAAAAATGGTCAGATCTTATGTTTTCAAGCATTCTCTTTCAGAAAATATACTTTTAAAATTTTTGAAACAACCCCATTCTCTTCTTGATTATCGTAAGTTGGAATCGCGGCAAACATATAAGCCAAAAGTATATCATTTGTGACGTCATAAAGACCACGAATTCTTTAAAAAATCGGACATTTCAAGAAATTTATTAAAAAATAACTGTTGGGAAAATGAAAGAATTTTCTGTGTCCATTTTATTTATTTATTTATTTATTTTTTTGCTTATTCTATCAATTTCATTGACTAAAAGTACTACTTTGACTGAAGAAAACAACCCCATCATTAAAAAATCATGCAAACGTTTACTTTTAGAATTTTACAGCCTCTTTTTTTAAACCACTTCATTTTAATTCGTGTGCTTGACGGAAAATGTGAAGTGAAAAATTTGAAGACATATGCTAAAAAGTTAAACAAGTTCAATACATAGGGTCATTGAAACATTTGAAGAAAACAAATAAAAATAAATAAAAAAAGGCTATTACTTTCATTAATACGCTTTAGCTGGTAAATTTAATTAAAGCCACTGAAGTGTTATGAACGTATAGATGAGAGATCATGATGTCACGTAGCCGTTGGAATTGAAATGCTGTTTGGAATCTTGCCAGTTCAAAGCACATACGTGATGAAGATCTTCACGAGGTTTCCAATAACTTAGAAAAAGAAATAAATCAATCTGACTGTGTACATTAAATGAATCAGTTCTTTCAATTGGCTATTGACTTATTGCGGCATTTATACCAAAAAAAAAAATCAAGGAGTGTTTATGGGTTAGTTTTTGGACCAAAATTACATGTAAAAATCTACCCCATATCATATTTACTACAAAAAAAACAATGGTTTTTTCACCTTTCCTTACATTCAGAAATCATTTGTTCTCTACTTGACGTCTTCCAAAACTAAGAAGCATAGAAACCACGTGAGGTTGTTGTTAATAAAGTACTTAGTCAGAATACGCTTTTAAAACAAAAATTGGAGGTTGCGTCACTGAAAAAATAAATCAAGCTCTTGACCCGTCTCAGCCACTCGTACAACGTTTAGTTTCATAAAAAGTTATAGGAAAATAATTTTAATGCCTGCGGTTGAAATTAAACCGTCCCTCAATTTTAGCAGCTTCAATTGTTTTAAACTTTTTGTCTCTCATTTTTTCAAGAAATAACCTTAATATTTTGAATTAGTAACGTTAAATGTGAAATGATCTGGAATATGGAATAAACAGGCATCAAGAAACTAAATATTCTTTCGAGGGGGAAAACTGCTTTTCCTTTTATTTCATATTCTGGCCATAATATATTGGCGCACAACTACCCACTCACACACACAAACACACATGTCTACACACACATACACATATCCCCACACACAGAAGCAAACATACCCCCACCCCCCCACACACACACAAACACACACGCCTACACACACACACACACTCGTGATTGCGGAAAACATAATTTGAATTCAAGATGTAAAAGTTCAAATCATTATTATTTTTTATTTCAAATATTCGAGTATTTTGTTAACAAGTCTCGCATTCACTCAGATACATAACTATTATAATATCGGGAGCTTAGGGTCACACAAACGTAACTACATTTTTACTTCCTTTTACAAAAAAAAGGAAGTATTGTATTCGCGAAAAAATTTCCACTCAAAAATCGACCTTAATTTCAATTTTATTCACCCCCGAATAAATATTAAGTTTTTTTTCGACTCAACCAGATGTGGATAAGTGCCTAAGAACATATAGACACGCGAAATAGCCATAATGACGATTCTCGAGTTAATTACAACGAATTTTCTCGTTACGTCTGTATGTGCATATGTATGTCGCATAACTCAAGAACGGTATATCCTAGACAGTTGAAATTTGGTATGTAGACTCCTAGTGGAGTCTAGTTGTGCACCTCCTCTTTTGGTTGCAATCCGGTGTCTCTAATGGGGGTTTTTGCCCCTTTTTTTGGGGGAAATATTGTTAATTTCGATGCAAACTCAAGTGGTGTTATAATTTGGCGAACACTTGGCGATACATTGCCAGTCTTTTGGCCGTCAAGTTTTGTTGCCAACATTAACATTGCCTATAATGGAGAAATAACATTATGTTGATGTAAAAGGAAGTCATGTGATGCATGCATCAACTTGTTTTATTTCCTTTTACTTTTGGATACAGGCATATCCGACTTCAACTTATTTAAGAGTCACAAGAGCGTAAGCCTACCTGGCTCAAGCTCTGATTTGTGCATGCGTATCTACGTATACTCTTGATCTTGTTTAGAGAACACAATCGTAACGGCTGATACAACTTTGTGTCATCAACCAAATGAGAGTGGGTGTAGTTTTCTTCAACCAAAGTGCGTGTACACCCTTTCAAAAACCTATTTAATTATCTTTGGAACTTAAAACTATTCGCCAAAACACATAGAAAGATTAACAATAGCTTTAAAACTCAAAAAAATCCTTCAACTGTATAGTTCATCGCTTAACACGCCATGTAACCACGCCACCGTAATCCGGCCCTTTAGCGACTGAAGCGGTTTTTTTTTTCTGAAATTTAAAATGTTTCGCCAAATAATCACTACTGTAATACAAACGTTATAAATAACAATCACAATTGCATAATATAAAAATTAAATAATTTACTTAGATAAGTCACTATCTTCAACAATAAGAACGAAAAGAAACTTTGAAGAAATAAGAAAAAAGAAAACACAATGGAAAAATCCTGCAAAATCAAATTATGTACCTGAATATCGAAAAAAAAAAACGCATTCGAAAATTAGTTCGCTGACCACAACAGTCCTACAATAGCGTAGCATCTGAGCAACGTGGCATGGTTCCTCGCAGCTATCGACACTGTCAGTCAGTGCCCTCTCCATAAGTCAACTTATCCCACCATCTATTTTGAATCCATAGAACTAAACAATTACTTAAATATTTAAATTAGTAAAATACTTCGGTCAGTCTGTTTTTTCAAAGAAAAAAAAAAGCCTATAGACTTCTTCAATAAGTAGTCTATACAACACAAAAAGAATTTTTCAAGTCAAACCAGTAAATCCTGCGATTAGCACGTTCAAACAAACAAACTCTTCGGCTTTATATTATTAGTATAGATTTCCAGACATTTAATTCATGTTTGATATTTATTTCATTTCTTAGTCATACAGAGTAGCTTTCTCAAAAATGAAGTTAGAGACTAAATACTATCCATGGTTTCTTTTCACCATTTACCAGTAGAAACATCATTTCTATATTAAAAAAAAATACTGTTCCTTACATGAACGAATAATGTTTAAGGTATAAATTTGAAGTTTTATACTAGTTAAAAAAATATGCACTTAAGTGACCGTGTTTTAGAAAACGAGAATATTTTTATGAAACTTACATTTGCGTACAGAAAAAGCAGTGCAGAATTAAAAATTTCGATTAGGGACTTATTGAGTTTAATAAATAAATAAAATTCTATATACATGACTTTCCGTAATATATTTGGCAGGAAAGTGCTTATCCAACGTTTAGGTATGAGCAAAAATGTTTAAAGGCTTCAAAATCAAATTTGCATCACAAAATGCATTAAGATTTTAAGGGAAAAATTCATGAATTTAAAGTACTCAAGATAAATTTATGACTCTTTAAAGATGCTCTTTATTCATTCTGTTTTCATTAATTTCACGTTATTTTATCAATATACACACGTATTATACATTTTGTGCAAAAAGCAAACTGAACAAACAAAAAAAAAAAAAAAAAAAGAAAAGAAAAGAGAATTTTCAGGTTTCAAAAAAGAACGTTTTCGAGAAACATATTTTTTTTTTTTTTTTCACTTTTATGCATCATAAAAAGTTCGGCAGAAAATAATGATTTTTCTAAAGCTAGTTTTATCCTTAATGGACGGAATAATATTATACCTCAGTCTCATAGTTATTTATATTTGAGACTTATTATAAAATGGAGAATTTGTAGTAACATCAACAGAGCTATTTTATTGGCTCTCGTAACCAGCTTACCTTTTACTAAATTAAAAGTACTAACCCAAGTAACCTAATAGATAACACTTTCATCTTGTACTTTAACATAGATTCTTAAAGTTCGTAGAATTTTCGTTACCCTAACGTTCTATAGCTAATAGTTTGTTATTTACGTAAATGAAAACTTCCGATACATTTATGAAAGTCATTTTTTTATGAAAAAAAAGTGATTGCCATGCTTGTAAGTTATAAGTAAGGAGTTGTAAGGATAAGTAAGGATTTGGCGGATTGGAAGAACGAATTATTAGTTGATATCACTATGTCGTTACTTCAAAGCATTATTAGGATATCTTACTGTTGCTCTCGGGATTAGGTGTCTTACTGTTTCTCTGAGGCGACGATATCAAACATTTTCAGAAAAATTCTGCTTCTGGTT
The DNA here is from genome assembly GCF_026930045.1 of Uloborus diversus. Taxonomy (NCBI): domain Eukaryota; kingdom Metazoa; phylum Arthropoda; class Arachnida; order Araneae; family Uloboridae; genus Uloborus; species Uloborus diversus. Next base: position 46,462,764 of record NC_072732.1, read on the forward strand.
TGACATTTTTTTTAAAACATTGAGCAACGAGTACTTAGGCACAATTTTTGCTACTTTCCTAGAATTTTGCCTTTGAAACTCTTACTGTGGTATTAACACAAGCGCCATCTTTTATGTACTCTTTTCTTGCTACTTTTCCACTTCTCTTTTTTGCTACTTTTTCTCTTCTCTTTTCTTGCTACTTTTCTTCTTCACTTTATGTATTCTTTTCTTGCTACTTTTCGACTTCCCTTTTTTCTTTGGTAATATAATTTAATCATCGAAAAGTCTTTTAGAATACACATCATTTGTCTTTAAGAGAGCAGAAACTCTAAAGTACATAATCATAAACGATACTGGCCTGAAATACTGAATTAACTGCGGCGAAACACAACCCTAAATGTCACCCTTGAGAAGTACAAATGCAACTTATTGTGTATAAAACTTGGACTTGCTAGGTTATTTGAGACAGCATTGAGGGACGAATATAAACCAGTCAAGCATCGATAATATTTGTTCCCATGCTTTCAAAGCAGAAGTTAAAGCTCTTATTTTCGTTGCATAAGAGCGTTAGGCCGTGGTGGCCCCATCGGTAAGGCAGTGACTTGGAACTGTAGAGTACCGGGTTCGATACCAGCTTGTCAAAGATCCCCCATGTTCGCAAATGGTGACTAGAGCATATTAAATATGCTCATGGTCACATAGTCCCTCAATTTCCCATTCCAAATAAATACCTCTCGAGGGTGCTGTGCTAGGGGTTGTTCCTCTTCTAGTCTAGATCAAAACACAGAGCTGCCTTCAGGGCCCCATTCAACCAGTTGAAAACGTATTTGAAAATATAGTAAAATAATCTAGTTGATTATTTATGAAATTAAACAGAAGTAGTGCTAATATAAGTGATCAAACGCAATGTAAAATACGGAGAATTTAAAATGTTTTAGTTTTTCCTTCATTTTCAAGAATCAATATTTTTAAAACACTTTTTCAAAACCTATAGTTCAGAAATTGCGTCTGACATTTAAAAATTTCGATAATCTATACTAGTAATATTATCTATCTATACTAATATTATAAAGAGAGAGGACAGATTTTTTTGTGTTTATATGTTCGAGGTAATCTCCGGAACCACTGCACCTATTTGTAAAATTCCTTCACTATATGAAAGGTGCTTTCTTACTGAGTACCATAGGCAATAATTTGAAAAAAAAATCCGATAAATAGCTCTTTTTTTATTCCACTTTAGGCCCAAATTTCACGTAAATTGCCTATTATTGGATATTAAAGAGGTGAAAAGTTACTTGCACATATTAATATGATGTATCGGTGAAAAGGGTAGAATTTTCCGCGTTCTAAACAATTTGTTTCAATGCTCTAACTTAATTACGTTGTTGTGTTTTTAGCTCAAACTTTTGTAGGCTTAGCTGAAATTTAGGCACTACTTTCTTCATTAAATCTATCAATAAAAAGTGGAGGAATTGTCCCACAGTTTTCTTTTTGAGACCATTAGCAAAAGCGACATTTTTTACTCCAGATCTCTCTCGACCTTTGGTCGAAAAAATTAGCTTCTATCTTCAAAGGAAAAAAAGTTACAAGCGTTTTTAAATCAATTTCGAAATATGTCATTTTGATTCGAGTTGCCAAACCATTTCGTTTTCGCGTTTCCATGGTTACGCTGTTTGAATCCATTGTTTATTTCCTTATTTTGCATTTAATTTCTTAAACTTATTTTATTGCATATTTCCATGGTTACGCTTTTAAAATCCATCTTTCGCATTTTAATTTCTTAAAAGTATTTTAATATTTGTCGTCATTATTTGGAAGGGTAATTTTACATGATGTTTTTTTTTCTTTTATTTAAGCATGATTGTGGAATATATGTCACTTGACACAATTTGTATTCTCAAGGTAGACCGAGCAAAGCCGGGCAACGCAGCTCTTAATATATAAATATTTGAAAGCTACTGTTAATGTGATTTTATACCTTTTTGTTTGTTTGGCGAAACATTTATTATTGCCAAAGAAAAAACATCCGCTTCACACGCAAAGGGGCTGGGTTCCGGTAGCCTGGTCGCTCGGCGCTGACCAGTTCAGTCTATGATTATTGCTTTAAAGCAACCGTAAATGTAATTCATTGTTCTGAGGATTTGTTTTGAAAGAAAAGAAACTTGATTTGTTTTTATCTGAGGGAAATGTACGACATTTTTTCTTCTTGATTTTCGAATGTTCCACGGGATGTTTTTTTTTCGTTAGACGGATTGATTATGATAGCGTGGTTGCTGGGCGAGTTTAGCGATAAACAATAGAGTTGCGGAATTATTTTTACATTTGAAAGATATTATTTGTTGTCTTTTTTTGTTTATTTGGCGAAATATTTTAAATTGCAGTAAAAACCGCTTCACTCGCTAAATAGAATTTTAAAGCAACTGTAAATCTAATTTAATGATTTTACGAAAAGTTTTAAATTCCAAAGAAACTTTGATAAATTGTTTTTTTGAAAAGGTGTGTACACGTTTTATACAAAGAAAAATGATTATTTCACATTAGAGGGAGAGGGGGTGTCATTTTTTTTTATTTTTATTATTCAACAGATTTCCATTGACTTTTTAACAGGGGCATCGCTTTGCGGGTACTGCTAGTTATTTATAAAAGGAACATAATGTCCTGTTGCCGTTAGTGAGTCTAGCAACCCTGTAATAAAATCACTACACATGTGTAGGTGTTATTCACACGAATAAGTACACACATATAAATAAAACCACACACACATTGTTTATAAACATGTCTTTTTCATTCTGAAAATATTTGTGAAGGCACATCAGTAGATTTTAAAGTTGAACACAAGAGACTTCCAGAAAAATGAAGCAAAAAAACACAATTTACAGTTATGTAGATCTAAAGCGCCTATGATTACGTCGACGTATTTGCAGCAATGGATTAAATATTTCGTTTTTATGCTCTTTATAAATATGTGTTGTACCAAAAGAAAAAAACGTTAAGTTTTATAAAATGATCTCTTTTAGACGCTTAAAACGATAATTTTCAGGAAATGCCAAAAATATTTTTTATCCCTAAAATTAAGATAATTTCAGTATTTATCGCTTTTTTCTTTACTCATTTTACTACCTTAACATTATTTTTAGTTTTCATTTGATATTTTTAATCTAACTCCTAAGTATTCATTTTGGTTTTAAAGTTTTTTTTTTTTAAATTGACCGCAATCAAAAAGTAGTAAGGGATTTATAGTAGAGCTAGATAGAATATATTATCTTTTTAAATGAAGATTTTATTTTAAATTAACCATACAAATACAATTGCATGAAGTTAAATTTTCTTATTGGTAGATTCGGAGCCAACCCGAAGATAAGGCTGCTCGGAACAACGTATCATATCCATGAACTGAAAGGCTCCTTCTTCTGTTGAGGTACGATTATAAATATTTAAAATTATTAAAAGATAACGTTAAACAATGTAACCCATATTAAATTACTAGATTTTATACTCATTTTCATAGAAGTATTTAAAGCCTATCCGTTAGATTATATGACTTAAATATACTACAACTGTTCTAAAACAACTGACGAAATTTTGGAGGACAAAAAATTTTTTTTTCGCAAAAGCTAGCATTTTTTTCAATAGTATTGCATTGTAGTATTATTTATTTTTTGGTTTCAAAAAATCTAAAAATTTTCTGTTATCTGTAACCCTAAAAATTCTGTAAAACTTTCCGTTATCCAGTCAGATCTTTTCGTTTTTAAATAAAAAGTAACTTAAAGGAAAAGCTGTTGACAAACGTAGTCTCTACTAAGGTTTTTTTTTTGAGCAATCACGATTGCTTATTGTTCTCATTTGACCGTTTTTGATGTTCCGTGCCTTTTTCAGCTTGGACCAGAAGCCTCTGCAGCACCACCGCCCACCCTCCTCTGCAGGCGGCGCGGCGCGGCTGCTCCGGTCCTGAGCTATCCGCTCCTCCTGGTCAGAGGCGTCCATGTCCTACACACATGCACGCTCACACACACATACACACACACGCGCCTACGTGCATACACACAGGTCGACGCACACACACAAGCCTACACACTTACACGCACAACTATGCACACGTAATCGCCCAGGAGGAGAGGCAGGCTTGGTGGGGGGGGGGGGGGGGACAGGAGCTGTTTCTAGAAACAATAACTCCAATGAGTAGGGTCCTGTCTCAGTTCGTGATTGCGAAAAACATAATTTGAATTCAAAATTTCAGAATTCAAATTAATTTTGAATTTTTTTTTTATTTTCAGTCGATTGGAGTCACGAATTTAATAATCAGCTATTGCATCTTACGTAATAGTGGTCCAAAGGGTTTTTTCAAAATGCTGCATCATCTAGTTAATCGCTTAGAGTGGTTCTCTTTCAATGCAGTAGCTCTACCTGCTGCCAACTTTGATACTCTCTTCAAAAATAGACGCATGAATTTCTTCCAATCCATTGATATGCAACCAACTTAATTCCTTACAATAAGTTATTTGCGACACTTTACAACGTGAAACCGTAAGACAGATGCTTTAGCATCCTTACAGTTTTCTTTAATCCACATCAGAGAATATGGCATTGGTATATTTTTGTTTAAGGGGGTCCGGGACACAAAAATCGTCAAATTTTGCAATTTTTTTTTTATCATGTGGAAAATTAATCCGTTTTTTTCTGTTTAAAAGGACGTTAGAATTTTGTTTCTATCTTAAATAGAACGAAAGATATAATTATTTTTGTTGCATGCACCTAACTAATGAGTACTTAACTTTAAAACTTTAAACGCGTTTTTCTCCATGATGCACTTTTTCCCGATTTCTTGCATTCAATTTCTTATAAGTCAGGAACCGATAAAGATAAAGTAATGAAACTTGGAGCATATCTTTTTCAAACAGTTTACTTTAATTTTTATGCGGCGAATTAAAAAAAACTTTTACTGCAAGAATTATGATTTAAAAAAAAAGTATCTTCAAATTTTTCTTAATTTTTATTCAAATATTTTTTATTTTTTATTGAATCAATATTTTTAAAATCGCCGAATAAAAATTAAAGATTAGATATTTGTGCGTAATTTATTTTAAAAAAAATGAAAATTGATCAAGAATGTTTTGAGTTATAGCAATTTAAAGCAACCCTCTTTAAAAAAAAAAAACTAATTAAATTTAAATAATTTTTTTTTTCATATTTATGTAATGGTTTTGCTTATTAAATAAATGATGATCCAGTGCAAAAATTTTCAAAACTGTAAAGTATATAATTAAAAAAAATTTCAAAATGTGTCCCGGACCGCCTTAAAACAAGTTTTCTTCTGAGACTGCAATTGATCCTACTGGCTGGAACACCCTAAAGCAATGTTCAATATTTTTCTAGTAATAAGTACGATTTAAAAATATCCTTTCCTCGGTAGCTATATTTAACGAAATTTAATCCATGCACTTACCTTAAATATGTATCTAGTAGATAAAGGTAACTACATGTATGTCCACTTTTTTTTTAAACTGAGATTTAAGTACCATCTTTTTCAACTATTTACACTCTATTTAGAGTAGGGTCGCCAATGATGATAGTTTTGCCGAACAGAATTCCAAATTTTTCAAATGAAGCTGCAAATTTTGCCAAATGATGATAGTATGATAGTTTCGTCGAATAGAGGTCCAATTTTTGCCGAATGATGTTGATTTTGCCGAGTCGTCGGATAAAATTTACCGAATAAGGAATTTTTCGGAAGGAATTTTTCACCTCCCATCAGTGTGCCCCGATTAGACACGAAACACTAAGATTTTGACCAAAAAAAAAAAAAAAAGCTCATTTTATAATCACATTAATGACAAGTCAGTGATGAAAATCCTCACGAAAGAAGAATCTTAAACTCCTTTCCTGGATAATTTTATTTTAGAGACTTCGTGTCAATTACTTTCCAAATATAGAAGTGTGTCTTCAAAAGTCGTAGAAAGTTCGACAGGTTTCACCAAGACATTTCTCAGTCACTTCAGAACATTTTGTGAAACTTTTTTAAAGGCAGGGAAATTACTTACGATTTGTCTGTTGAAAAATAATAAGGTTTCAGTACAGCAAACATACCCGTCTGTTTGATTTATATTTTATGTATCGATTTTACTTTTTTAAGCATTACAAGTAAATTTACTGAATAGCTTAATGTTAGTGGTTCAAATAAGCACAATGCGGATGAAGTAACATATTTTAGTTCATTCAAACTACCTATTAAGTTTAGGATAAAGTTAAGAAGTTTTCCTAATGCTACTGATATGTTAAAAATAATAATATTACCACTAATATCACCTCAACAGTATTTCTAATACTGAGCTCCGTTAGGTCATTTAGTTCTGAACGTATTTATTTTAAATATGAAACTGTTTAGGAGTAAGTAATTTTTGAACGTTATTAAAGTTTCGCAATTTTAATAACTTTATATAAATGCTTTACTTTTGGATATTCATTATATCTGAGAATTCTTCCTCTCACAGTAGCTATATATTTCCATACAGAGGTTCTTAGTTGGATGAAAATATTCGAAGGAAAAAATACTGTAATAGAATATTTGCATTTCTTTTGATGAAAATATTAGTATTAAAAAATACTGTAATAGAATACTTGCCTTTTTTTGATGAAAATATTAGTAGGAAAAAATACTGTTATAGAATACTCGCATTTTTTGGTGAAAATATTAGTAGAAAGAAAAACACTTTAGTAGATCATTTGCATTTTTTTTAAATTGCAGCTAGCACACATTTCCAAGTTACATAAGGAATATAACGAACACGCAATTCAAAGAAGGAAGAATGTAAATCAATTTCAACAATTTCAATTTGAGTTTCTGTGAAAAACATCAAAAATTGTGAGAGTGACTTGAGATCAGGACAACTGAAAATTGCTAAAACCGAGTACTTTCTTGCACCAAATTCTTTGCATAAGGTCTCTTTTTCTGCCTTTATTGTTGTTTTCTCCTCATAGTTATATCATTATAATTTATTTATTTATTTTACTGATACTCTTCCTTAGTCCTCTAACACACTCATTCTGAAAGAAAGGGTTCTGTGTTTTTGAAACTTTTACACGGAAAATTTTATTAAGAATTAAAGTAGAAATTTACTGCGAATTTTACTTTTGTGTGTGTGTGTGAGAGAGAGAGAGAGAGGGGGGGGGGGCATCGTGGCTAGTGACAAACTTGAGTTACTGACGGGAGAGTTCTAGCTTGCGTCATGATAGCTTTAATATTAAATTTAATATTCAAACAAAAACCGCCTTTTATCCAATCGTATTGCATAAACATCCTTTTTGTAAAAACCGCACACGTATCACATTTAGTTTTACCTTTGTAATACTAATTCTTAACATTTTATCACCAAATAAAAATATTAGTGTTTTCCGTTTATAGCTGCTGCTGGTGCAATTAATAATACATTTTGAGAGCAATCGCAAAACATAAAAATATCTTCATCGTATTTTCTTTTGTGCCAATAACATAAATTGTAGTTAATGGTCGTAAAAAATGATCCAAACCCTTTCTTGTACGTTCTTTGAAATCAAATTGTGAGCACTTTATCCGAAACGTTTTGGCTTACCATTTATCTTTCCTATACTTTCCAAACTGAATTAATTTTAGATTAACGTTTCGTTGAAAAAATAATAATGCCGGAAGAAGAAAAAGAAAACAGTAGAATTTTCCGCTACAAGCAAATGCTACTGATGATAGGAGGTAACATTTGTCAAGAGACAAAGAAAATGGTTGCTAATGGGTTTTCAAATAAAGGTACAGGTGCAAGTGTCATTTTCTATAAAAATCGAAAAGCAGCGGCACGATTTTGAAGCAAAAAAAGATATTGATACATCCATACAAAATAAATAAGTAAATAAATAATAATGATAAGTAAAACGAGAAAAGTGTGAATAAAAATAATAAACAAATAAATAAACGAAGTTTCTTTTGTGTACGTTTTGATTAAATTTTAACATTGAAAAAATGAACCATTGTTTTAACCAATGTACTTTGAGGCATTGAGAAAAGCTAAAATGTAGGGAGTTAAGAACTCCTTCGTGAGTTTCTGTCGTGAAGCCAATTCCCCAAGTTTCGTGGTAGATTTGAAAGTAAAGCATTGGAAGAAATCAGGTTTCTTTCACTTTTCCCGCAAAAATGTAACGTGGCAACCATTTGTCGTTGTATAGTCAGGTGACTTTGGGTCTTTGGATCAGCTTTTGCTAAGCCAATGATTTGACTCGCTCCCTCCATTTTAATTCCGACTTTAAGGTTTGAGGCCACTCTAACTTATTTTTTCAAGTTCTTTAAGAAAGTCATAATCTCAAGCCTATTGTAAACGTATAATGTAGAATTAAAGAAGACTTCATAACTCTTAAATGTGTATCTGAACTTAAAGCTAGTGAGTCAAATAAGTAAATTAATTCATTAAGAAAAGAAGTCGACTTACATTTACTAGGAAATTATAAGTTGAAAGTGTGGTTATGGGGTGAGGGGAAAATGTTTCTCTCGATCTGTTTCTTTTCCCCGCCTATTAACAGAGTGGATAATCTGTTCGATTATACCAATTGGTTGATTTCCATATTCTGCCCGGAATTCGAACCCGGGCCTTCAGCAAAAGGACCGTATGCTCTATCAACTACACTAAAAAAATCCGAAATGTTACTGATTCCTGCCGGGTAACGTTTCGGGATTTTAAAGGCTTACACCAATTTCCTTGAAAAACGAGTTTTTTCACGAAAAAGTGTCCTGTATCACAATAAGTTCTATGAATGCCGATTTTATAATGTGATGAAAAACATTTTTAGCAACTAGTTTAAAAATATATTAGGCTTCTTCATTATGAGCTTCACCTTCAACTTAGTTTCGGATTATCTGGACTGACTGAGCCGCAATCAAGGGTTTGCTGCAGTCTTCTGATTTTGTAACTTAAAAGGAATTCATTGCAATTCTGTCTTAGCTGAGGCCGTATTTGTTTTGGAAGTTTTTCTGGTAAATCAAGAAGGTGCCAAGCAATTACTATAATTCCTGAGATTTCACTGACGGTTCCTTGGTCAGTCTAAATATATGACTAGCTTTAATTGAGAAAGTTTCTCATTTTTCAGAAAGATTCCAGGCTAAAATCAGAATTGTTACTTACTCTTAGCGTAAAACTTTCCTCTATTTTGGAAAATATGTTACAGGCAGAAATTGAGCATATTAGTTGCCCATTATTTTTCCAAGAACGTTTTTAAGTTTATTTTACAGTATGCACTTGTCGAAACATAAAAGTATGGTAGGCTTTTATAGTGAATCATTATTGCGATCATATGATTTTCTTTATAAAATCCTTTACTTATCCAAGAAAAAAAATAATACTTAGAAAATTTGACAATCTCGTTCAGTATATGAGTTCTGGAAACTTATTTTTTGCTTTTTACGTATACCAATAAAATTGCAAACAATTAACTTTTTTGATAAAATTCTTACTAAACTGCAAATCTTAGATTCAATCTGAATTTAATTAATTTTTTGGTATATTTTCTTTCCTTTACAATTAATTTTTTTTTCTAATGTAATGAACAACTTTATTTCATAAATCCCATAAATTCCCATCACCCAATTATCATAAACAGTAAATGGGTACATTTGTAAAAGTTTTAAAAAGTGTATTTTTTATTTATTTCTTACAATAGTCAAGTTTAAATTTTATTAAAGAAGTCTTACAATAGCATATTTCGACAGTTAAAAATTCTTGTGTTTGCGTGCTTGAAAAAAATGTGTTTGAAATGTAATGTTTCTTAGAAAAAACAACATAAATATTTAGAGCAATTTTAGAGCAATATATATATATATATATATATATATATATATATATATATATATATAAAGGACACGCAGATCCAATTTTTTTTTAGAAAAAAAAATTCAATATTTAAAAATACAATTTTCATATTCAGAAATTGAGAAACATGTATCTAATGTTGCAAAATTCATGTTGGTTTTGCGCTAAAATACTTTTGTTTACAGCCCTGAACGAACTTCTTTTTTAGTTCTTTTACGATTCTATTATACTTTCCTGCAGGTTGAAAATGCCTTCTGTTATCTCAAAAAAAAAAAAAAAAAAATAGCGATCGATAACTTTTAACTCACATGGAAATTGGAAACCAGCTTTGAAAATCTTCTGGCATTTTTAGCAAGGAACTGCAGCATACATTTTAAAATCCATCGAAAATTGTATTTTTCGCCACTGTATAATATTTTACATTTATGATGCAATAAATTATTTCTTAGCTATGTACTTCATATTCAAAATATTGTGTATGGGGAGAGGGTGGGGGACAGAGATAATGGTGGAATTTCTAGATAGGTCGTTCATCAGACTTATAGTTTTCATCGTCAAACACAATATTTATGGACTGAAGAATCAAATTTTAAACCCTCGTGAAGCAACTATAATCAAAAAAAACAATCCCGAATTTTTTTTAACAAATCTTTTGCAAATATTTCATCTTGTTTCTTTTTAACTGCCGATGATATTTATAAAACTGTCTGGTCCCAAGGCAAAGAAAATTGAAGGAAAGTGAGTGCAATTTTATTTTCAATGTCAATACTTTTAGCATTTAAAAAAGCCCTTCAAAGTAGTTATAATTGCAATGCATTAATTGGGTATTTAGTTACATATTACAGATTGAACTCTCATTTAATAGTTGTTTTATAAACTATTTAAACTATAGTCTTTGATGGCACCACTTTGGTTATAGTAACGTTTTACTTACACTGAAAACAAAATAAAGTTTGATAAATAAATACCTTTGTGCTGTACAGTAGAGTAAGAAATAAACAACGTCAGAAAAGCACAAATTCTCAGATAACTACAGACACGTGTTTCGGCGTTATAGGGAATGCCTTTTTCAATGCAAAAAGTAATGAGTTTTTGGTTGAAAAGACATGAAGGATGTCTTTTCAACCAAAAACTCATTACTTTTTGCATTGAAAAAGACGTTCCCTGTAACGCCGAACCACGTGTCTGTAGTTATCTGAGAATTTGTGCTTTTCTGACGTTGTTTATTTCTTACTCTAAAATCTTGTTAAAAAATTAATCAAACAATATAAATATATCAATGTAATCAAATAATAATTCATGTCTAAACATAATTATCAATAAACTAGAACGAAAAATTGAGTTCATATTGAGGAAGGGGCAGTAATTGTTTTAATACTGTATGTATATTTTGGGATTTTCCTTCCAAAGTTTTAGCCCCAGGGGGTCAGAGGGAGGTAGAGTTCCCTTGGCACATCGGTAGAACGGAAACCCAATAACGGCGGACACAATGTTATCAAGTTTTCTTGATAGTTTTTCTAAGTTCCCAGATAAAACGCTTTTGTGCTTCAAAATAATTAGCAAGAAGGACACCGTTATAAATGCGCAAATTAGCAGCAAGTTGTAGACGCGTGTTTCAGTTTCGGTTCTTTTATTGGATGCCTTTACATTCGGATAATCGTTCTATTCTTTTTCAATCTCTTTAAACCCATTTTGACGAGAAAAAAAATCTTACCTTTTTCTAGGCTTTGCATTAAGTCCTAATCCAATAAATCTTGTAAATAATTCGCACATAACTAATAAAATTACTTCCAAACGGGATTTCCTAGCCATAAAAAGAAATGGTTACGTTTCCCACAACAAATAACAGCTAAATTTAATATTAAGAAAATGGGTCTAATTCAACTCGTTACATATGTATATGTTAACAAATTACATTAAGTATTATTTCCGATTAAGGAAGTTCTTAAAAGTCCCTAACTCCGGCATGTCTCGCTGGTTTTATGGTTCAGAGGCATCTGACATGTTCCCAGAGTTCAGGGAGGGAAGAGGGGGAGGGAATTACGCTGCTGCGCCACCTGTAATTCTATAATTATCTACAACATCTATATGGTCGAACACTTTTCAGCAGTTAAAAAGGGGTTCCTTGAAATTATGAAACACGTATCTGTAATTGGTTGCAAATTTGTGCATTTACTTTTTCTTACTCTATTCCTAACTCTTTTTACCCGACTGCTCGGCGCGACGCAAAGAAGTGTAATGTGTTTATGAGCCTATGTATGTATGTATGTATGTATGTATGTTTGTTCCAATGTGGCGTTCTAGAGGCTAAACGCCTTGGCCAATTTTGATGATTCTTATGTCAATCGATTTGTCTTACCATTTGTGGTGTCACTAAACACATGACGGTAATTAAAATTCAACTATCAACTATCATCAATCATCGGGACCTCTAGCCCTCAAACAATAAAGGACTGCGTGCCAGGCGCCTTGCCTTCGGAAGACAACACAATAGATGGTAGTGCCATCTATGGACAGTTCGAGAATTTAGAATCAGGCCAGGAGCCGAATAACTTTCTGGTCTGGCACCCTCAGAGGTATCGTTTCGCATGGAGGACATTGTGACCACGAGCATATTTAATATCGCCCAGTCACCATTAATGACGACGGTGGATCTTCAACCAGCGAGAATCGAACCCGTGACCCTTCGACCCTTAGACCAATGCTTTACCGATCAGGCCTCCACGACCCTTAATTAAAATTCACCACAACAATAAACATTCGCCATATTGTCAGTTCGGGATCGTGTCGCACGCAACCTGCATGCGACACAGTCTGCGACAAATGCAGGTAGCGTTTTCGCTACCTGAATTTTTTGTTTACTAAGTCTACTAATTCGATTTTCATCTCCAACATGATGCATTTCTTTTTGTCGTGATTCAGGGGACTGAGTTTCGCGACTTTTAGTTTCTTGATGGGCTCTTTTAGTTTTGCGAGAAAAATTTGTCTGACGACGTTATCGAGCTCGCGTTATCATTAGTTATACAGGCTGTTCATATAGCTATGGTTGACATAAGTTTGCACATTTTTGCTAAAGGTCAAGCATATGTAGCTATAAGTCGAGGTAGGTCTCTAGAGGGACCTAATGATCAGTAGTTTAAAACACAGCAAGTTACTTAATAATGCTCACGATGTAAACTCTCTCAATAAAAAGACAAGATTGCGAAATTTACCGTGTTATCTTCTTCTTTACAAGTAATAAAGCTAAAAGTCTGCATCTCTGTCTGGATGTCTGAATGTCTGTGACGCTCATTGCACCTAGACCGTTCGGCCGATTTTCATGAAATTTGGCACAAAATTAATTTGTACTATGGGGATGTGCACCTTGAAGCGGTTTTTCGAAAACTCGATTTTGTTCTTTTTCTATTTCAATTTTAGACCAAGAACATTTTACCGAGCAAATTATCATAACATGGACGAGTAAATTATCATAACGTGGACGAGAAAGTTACCATAACGTGGGCAAGCAAATAAACATAGTCATATTAGCGAGAAATCCATTGTTTGTAAATAGGCGAACCAAATGACCTTTTAATTTTCTACTACGGGCAAAGCTGTGCGGGTACCACTAGTAATCATAGTAACTAAGGCAATAAAAACTAACTAAAAAGTGTAAAATAAAAAATGATTATTAAAAAAATAATAGTTAAAAAAACCAAAAAAAAAAAAAAAAACCCACGCTTTAGAAGTAAAATGAACTAAAAAGTTAAAAATAATCTTTGGATGACAAGTATATAAAGTAATTGACCAAACACTTAATTTTACTGTAATAAAAAAAGCGTAGGGGGCTTCCTATTTACATTTTTGAAAAAATATAAGACAACTGATAAGAAGCCCCCCACCCTTTTTTTCTATTACAGTAAAATTAAGTGTTTGGTCAATTACTTTATATTACTTGTCATCCAAAGGTTATTTTTAACTTTTTAGTTCATTTTGCTACTTAAGTGTGTTTTTTAGTTATATAAACTATTATTTTATTATAATGGAATGTATCTTAGTATTCTATTGCATTATTTGCTTCAGACATTTTGAATGCTTTCTGGTAAATTCATGTGCAAACATTGTTACACTCCGCAACTCTGATTTGTACGTTGTAAGTAATTCTAGTATGCCAGTGGCTATTTGTCCAAAGGTAAGTTTGACCCACAAACATACAAGTTTAGCTAATAAAAGCGTCTTAATTAGAATAAACTATTAACTTATCCTTAATAAATTAATTTGATTATAGAATATTGCATTCTTATCGGATCTGAGGTTGCATTCCAAATTTTAAAAGAATCCGATCACAAAATGTGGGCGATAATTGAGTTGCAAGATTATAAATTTAATTTCGGTGTAGACGGGACTAGAACGCATGCCCAATGCTTCCTGGAGGTGGACGTCAGCGAAGACCCGCGTCTTAGACCGCTCGGCCACGAACGCTCATAAAGTGGTGGAATGTACTAACAGTAATAAGGCACTAGCTCTTAGTCCAAAAAAGAGTTACTCACAAACATACAAGTGAAGCTAATAAAAGCATGTTAAAAAAAAACCTCAACTACGTAAAAACGAAACAAACTAAAAAGAAAAAAATATAAGCCCAGTAGTTTGGAATGTAAGGTAACGCACCAGTAGGGGCCACAGTTAAGGACATTTTGTGTGTTTTTTAAACTGTGGATCTACAATATCAATACTAATTTCAAAACTCAATGAGCGTATTATAGCCCAACTCTCCTTTAATCGTCCCATTTTACAAAAATGCCAGAATTTCAATTTGTTCAATTTTTTATTATTTTTTTCCTAAATCTCAAATTTGATCCATTAGTGGCCACTTCAAAATCTGAGATTTTCAGTAGTGGCCACATGCATGAGTCAGTAGTGGCCATCTGACATCCTTTCGTTAGAATTTACATTACTTGCTTTAAATTCAAATAACTGATGAATAAAATTGATTCAATATGATAGTTGCATTAAGTACCAATGTACAGTGAAATCCCATCACAACGAATACCAATACAACGAAATATTCGTTTTAGCGAAAGAACTTTTCAGTCCCGACTACATTTCTATTGCCCTACAGAAATTCCATTACAACGAAATTCCCGTTACAACGAACAAATTTTGCGGTTCCTTGAAGCTCGTTATAACGGGATTTCACTGTACTAATCACATTTTTATAGTACATTTCTTTCTTCAAAGTACATAAGTACTTAGGATAAAAGAAACAGTTTTTAATAGAAAATTTACATTTGTAATTTTTGTACGTTAATTTAAAATATAAATTAAAAGAAAATGTATGTACTTATATAAGTATTATACATATGAACTTTGGTAAGTATGAACTGAATAATTACCATCACTTCAAAATCATTCATAATTAATAATAAGGTAAGCACACTATTCAATGTAATTCTAGGACAATTTGTTTCCTACAACTTACGAAGGCACATCAATGGATATCGGATATTGGTAGCATAAGTTTTCAATATTAAATGCAGGGTGTCCGCGTACCTGGAAAATCATGGAATTCGGCTATGATCGAAAATGTTCATGGAAAGCCATGATTTTCGGCAAAAAATGCTCAAAAATCATGGAATTGTCTATTGGTCATGGATTTTGAGTTCAAGAACATTTTGAATATTTATCGAATTCTACACTTTAGATTAAACATACACATCATGGCTATTTTTTACGCTGTTACTCGTCAATCCCAATTTTTCACACATTTCGAAATCCGATTGCATCCACTTTTCTAATACTCACTCGTTTTTCTTTTCATGAGATTTTACCATTTGGACATTTATAATTATGTACTTAGCATTATTTTTAACCCTCCTTATATGTCTCATTTGATGACTTTTAGACTTCTAGTTTTTGCCGATCGCATTCAATGAGAAAATGTTAATTCATCCGTTTTGATTCAAGAGACTCATAAAAATTATCATTAATTGTCAGCTGTGTCTTGAGTTAATGAAGATTTTAGGAAATAAAATCGGTCTAAAGAATTAATTACGGACGGTTTGGACATCGATAAAATACAGAAATCAGGGAATTTTCAAAGGTAATTTTTTTAAAAAGTCCGTAAATGTTACATATTTTACATATTCGGAAATTTTACAATATTTGTAACCTATCCTAATACTTTGGCGGTAAGTATTTGGCATTGTCTGGTAAATTAATTTTTAAGTACTTTGATTTAATATTTTATTTTTTTCTGACTATTTATGTTATTTATTGTAAACATAATTTTAGTAAGCACTAAATTATTGCTAGTCACAGATATTTTAGAAAATTACTAGTAGTACAATGCTCGCATTTTGTTATTCGGTATTCGGTTCGTCCCCCTTCCCAAAAATTTTGAATTTCGGGTGTTCCTTACTATTAGCAGTCATCAATAAATATGAATCAATAGAATATTAATTGCAAAACGCATACTTACTGACATGATTTAAAGACTTCCAAGAGAAAAATGGTTCCTTAAACAAGCTTCATAACTGAAAATTTTATCTATCATGGCTTTTACTAATTTTACGTTGTGTGACTTACTTCTAATAAGAAAATCTGTGTTTTCAAAAAGTAATTTCTTAAACCTAAGAAATTCAAAATTATCTGCTTTGATTACAAAAGGGATTACCTCGATCAAATATTAGGCCCTTCCCCCAGCATTTTTTTACCTGCTCAGCAGGCAAGTTGCAATCGGTTCTAGTTGAATTTTTCTCCTCTATATATACTAGCGCGCCAAACTCCTGTTTCTTTTTTTTTATACCAACAAGCTATTTAATAATTTTTTTTCTCTGTGATATGCGCCCCTAGGCTGGGGCCTAGGGGATGGCGTAATGAGTAATCCTGGCCTGTTCATACAAGAGGTAAACGCACCTAGCAGTTGATACAGTGGAGCATATTTTGTGGCTTCTTTAAACTGTGGGGATACAGAATTAATTACCATATTTGAAATTCAATGAGCATATTATAGCCCTATTCTTCCTCAATTGTCCCATTTTTTAAAAATTCCAGAATGTCGATTTGTTCAAGTTTTTCCCAAACCTGAAATTTGATCCATCAGTGACCATTGTACATGAGTCAGTAGTGGCCATATTGTTGTTTAGAAGTAGCCACCGAGTGGCCACTACTAGATCACACAATAATTTTACATTAGAAATGAGGCAGGTTATTATGTTAAGGTATTACAACCTATTAAAAGGAAAATCGAGATGATTTATGAAAAATCTTCCTGATTCAGTAGTGGCCACTCGGTGGCCACTTTTGAATTTCCTAACATTTTTGGTACCAGTAGTGGCCACATAAACTGTCAGCAAAGAAAACAACTATTTGGAGTTGAAAACGTTCCAAACATGATCTTTCACATTTCATAACATGGTTACAGCTCTAAAAATATTATTTTTGAGCTTGGTTCTATTCATAACACAACACAATGTTTTTATAACTCGTTATGGAGAAGCGTTAGAAGACAGCTGAAAAAACATGGAAAATCCAGACGACCGTACTAAATAATTTATAACAGTTTTCCATGATGCTCTACCTACTCCTCCTTAAACTGCTCACTACAATATATCCTGAACTTTACCTCCTGCAAATTTGAATCCATTGGGAGACCTGGAATCCTTATTTTTCAAATTTAAACGTTGAAGTGGCCACTACTGGAGCAGTGGCCACTACTGGTGCATTTACCTTACTACTGATTAACTAATTAACCTGATTACATTAACATTACTGATTAACCATTGAAATAGTTTTATAATCGATACACACATAAGACAAATCATAAATTCAAAAGCAGAATAGAAGGATCAACAGTCGGGGCCCATTCCTTTTTGACCGATCAGTGAACCCCGTGAAATTTGAATGGGCTCCGACTATTGATCCTTCTATTCTGCTTTTGAAATTATGATTTGTCTAATGTGTGTGCATCGGTTATAAAACTATTTAAATGGTGTAGTTTTTCAGTAGTACTTAGTAACATTTTAAACTACTGCGCTTACTTTTTTTTCTTTTTAGTTTGTTTGGTTTTTACGCAGTCGGGTTTTTTGTTTTTATTTAATAATTATTTTTTATTACTTTAGTATCTATGAAAAACTTTCTTTACTGTTTCAGGAACGATTCAAGAATGAGTTCAAGTTCCAAGTGCTCTGTCATAAACACAAGAAAAGGCTGACTTTCGACTCGGAAACTTACGAATTCTCCATGCCCAGCTCTTCAGGAAGATACCGACGTAGCATTCTGGTTCAAAGTTTCATTGGTGATTTAGAGGAAAGATTAAAAGAAGATAACTTCCAAAACTATGTCAGGTCTTAAGGACTTTTGACTTTACCTATTATTGCATTAACTTGCAAAAGATTACATTTCGACAACTCTATTTTAATTGAAATATCATTTGTTGTACAAAACACTCCATAAAGACCAGGGTTGCCTCGATGAGAGGTTGCAGGAAGTCACTGTGACCGCCACAAATTATTATTCGGGAAATTTGGACACAATATCGCACCGTCGTATTTTTTTTTCTCTCTTTCATTCATTGAATCTCTTCTCATTAGATTTTGGTACGGATATCTGATTAGATATTGGCTCATTAGTAGCTAAGCACAAAAGTCGTATCTGCATCTGAGTTCAAAATCAGAAATAGCAGTTAAAAGTTGTATGCCTCCATTTATTTGATACGGATGCAACTTTTTCAGTTTTTCTTTTTTTTTTAAATATTTCCCATTCACAAATGACCATGAAACGTTATATTTAGGTAAAATATGTGAGAAAGAATCACTAGGTGACCGTAACTCATTTCATTCTGTACACTAGTATGTGCTTGGCTTATTCTGTAAAGTTTGGAGTTTCATTCAGTAAGTTGAGAATTTACCCCCTTTCACAAAGTTAAGCTCGGGGCGCCCAAGATGAAGAATTGCAATAAGTTAGATCATTGATTCATAGCATGAACTGTATGAAAAACATGGGCTTACTTTAAAAAATGTAATAATATTTTGAAAAATTTCGAGTAATAATATGTATGTATTTTTTTTGTGTCTGTAACGGACGCTTTTGACGAGATATGCCTGTTACTGAGAGAAAAATGATATTTAAATATTGTTTCCGAAAATCTTCAAAATTTAATAGCAGTTTATCGAAGTAGAGTTAATGTGCGTCATTAAGTTACTGCAATGAAAAACTATCGAAAATACTTGGGGTCTTTCCAGGATATTTCATGCAAAATTTATGCGTCTGTTACAACAGAATTGCCAATTCCGTGCTTTCAAGTTTTAAGAATACCTATTAAGGCAGTAGCCGTAACGAAATTTCGTTTTAATATAAGTATGTAATAAACAAAAATGACTCAAAATGAAGAATGTTGAAGGTTTTTATATTAAAACATAGCTAAGGAAAGCTAGTAAAAAGCTATGTCTAACACGCTTTATATCACTGCTATTTCATCATTAAAAAACATGTTTTTCATCTTTAAAATGTCGTTTATGTGTTGCTTTGAAAACACAGCATAAGAGACTATTGTTTTCTAAAAGTTTTAACGTTTTTTCTACGTGCTTACTAAGAATAAATTCGTAAATCCAGAGCTCGAATACGCTACCTTGTGGTGATTGAGAATGCTACCGAAAAAGGTAAAACATTCCATTCCACGTGTTTTCTTTGCGGTAAATTACAGGTTTCAGACAGGTGTAATGTAAATTCAGAAGTATAGAAAAGAAAGCTTCCTACAAACACGATGAAAAATTACTGTCATTCACTAAGCGTCAAAGCAAGTTATAAGTTATGGCGTTTGTTTCTTTTACCTTTTTCATCCGCCATTAGACAGTTGTTGCAGCGTCCCCTATAGTTTATTGGAGTTGCGAATTGCATTTGTTTTAGTTTGAGTAAAACGATTAAATATTTTTAATGATATTTCAGACACGCTTTTCAATGAAATATTCAATTACGGAGAGCTTTGTTGAACTTAAATCAAAAGATGAAAATGAAAAAGTAGAGTTGCGGTTTAGATGCATTTAGACAATAACACACATAAAAATCCTTGAAAGAGAAATTAAGAACTCATTATTTGAATGTGCAAGAATTTAGAGAGCGACTCATAAAAAAGTCCTTTTCACACTGGGCTACCTACGGTCCCCTGATTTTGACAACAACAGCTACAAGTGTTGGCTACGAGAAAACTAATTAAATATGAATTAGTCGAATAAGTGGTTGCATCCCTTGTCATGAAGGCATTTGTAAGTATAATAACTAGTTTCTGAAATAAATAATCCACAATTTTAATCCAATTCTGCTTTACAGAGGGTAGCCATATTATTATACTCAAACTTTTCAGTATTTTTATTATTTTTTTAAAAATGTTTTTTACATAGTTTTATTATTTGAATCTAACACATTAAAAGTAAAGTACCTTCTAATCGATACTATAATTAGGTAAAAAAAAAATTCTTAAATATTTAGTAACTCCGCCTATTGCTGCTATCAAGGCTTGAATGCTCCGTGGAATGCTTTCAATGCATGATATAGCTACTTGAGTACCTTAATATTATATATAAAATCTTTATTTACTTATTTTTAAATCACATTCACTAGAAGGAGCTTGTAAGTTGAAACTTTAACGGAATCTGTTACTGACGTCTATCACATTTAAAATATTTAAAAAAAAATCGTGAACTGTTGCCATAATAAACTTTAAACTTTTAAATAAATTGTGAAATGTGTTCAAATAATAAAACCATGTAACAACAATAAAGAAAAAAACAATTTATAATACAGAAAAGTTTGTTTGACTTGGCCAGCCTCTGTAAACTCGATTATTCCAAGAGAAATATTTTTCATGATTTCATTTTATCACTGAAGGAAAATTTTCCTAAAAAATATTTTAAATAAACGTTTAAGAAGTGAAAGTTATTCGTTGGTGCTATATGTGGTGCTCTGTGAATTTATAACTTATGTGCTAGTGGTATATGTGTAACTGATTATTATTATAGGTGTCCTGATAATTTGAGTCAGTTGAATAATGTTTACTGCAAATGAGCTTCATAGTAGTGTGTAATTTTAGAAAACACGATTGAATGAAATTGAATCTTTGTGTGTGCATTGTGATATTTACTGACCTATTAATGTTAAACTTCTTTGTATAACAATAATTTATTCGTGAGGTATTGGTCGACTGAAGTAAAATGGATGGTTAAAAGGAGAACGTTATTTTATTTATTTTCTTTTAAACATTTTTTGTCTTTGCATGTCAGTTATTGCTGAGTTTGGACATACCTTGCTTAATGAAAAAATCTTAAACAAAAGTACGAACTAAGTTTAAAAAAAAAATCTCATAAAAATACGGTATCGAATGCAAAAATTGTTTCAGTAACGAGAAAATTGGAAGCTCTTAAACTGAAGTTTATTAGATTCGAAAATTAAACTTAAAAAAAGTCTACGTTGTAGATTTTTTTGCGTATTCTTCTTCTTATCCTACTTTATAATAGACTAACGTCAAACATAATTAAAATTATTTTTCTCGTGAAATTATTTTCTCGTTATATGGTTTACTGGAGATTAACTATTTGCAATGCTCCACAAAATGAAATGTCTGCGATCTTTTCCCTTATCTTTCAAAATATTTTAATTTTAATATTCTGCTCATCTTTTAAAAAAGACGTAATTGTAATATGTTGCTCAAATTTATTACTAATATCTGATTCATTTAGATTTTACTGGGAGATTAAATTGAGTATCCAAATTTTTGAAGCAATCCTTTTGGAAAGTGAATCTAAATTTTTTCATGATTGGATGGCTTTGTGTTCTTGAGATACTATTCCAAATATTGATTTTTTGGGGGGTTATAAAGCAATTTTAAACATGTTGAAGAATAATTCATTAAGAGATAAATGACGATTTACTTGAAAAACTTTACCTTGTGAAAAAAACAGCTTATGTGGCAACACTGATAATGCTGCAACTAGTTCTCATAGATTTAACTTTTGTCATCTTCATGTCGATCATGGGACGTCATGTTCTTCAAAAATAGTTATCATCATGTAAAATTAATATAATGCTTATTTGTGTTTCTTAATATAATACACATAACTTAATTTAATACACATAACATAACTATGAAAATAAGAGGTAAAGAATGCTTAGAGGCGTTTCAAATGGAGCCTGAATGATTTGAAATTTTCCCTTTCATGGTTAAGGAGTTAACTATAAATACAAATTTAAGAAAACGCTGGGTTATCTGACCCGTGCGAATGGTAATTCAAAGAGGGAGTTTTTTTCAACGTTAATTTTTCGAAAAGTAGCCATAACATAAAAGCAATGTTTAGTAAATAAAACACAGTAAACAGATTTTTTTTTATTTTTTTATTTTTTGAAAAACCGCCGCAATGTGAGGGGCTTGCTGATTCTGCGCCAAAAGCGGTGAAAAAATTCTTTAATATAATGCCTTACATATGAAATTTTATAAATTATTGAGGAAATTATGACGTTCTCACCAAAAAAAAACACCTTTCAGAAAATGTGTTTATTTGATTATGTGTTCGATAAATTAACTAGCACTTGAAATCTTCATCAATAAATAGCTTGAGAATCTCACATTCTAAATTATCTTTCATGAAAAAAAAATGACGAACTTGAAAAAATGATGAATATAAACAAAGGACAGATGTTCACTCAAAATAAGCTTATGTAACTTTTATCGCTAGACGCTCTCAAAAAAAGGAACAAATTCTCTATAAGAGTTTTCTCCACGTCGCCCACCTCTTAGCGTTACGCATTTTCATAGGATCAATTCTCTATAAGACGGATAGTAGTAATTAATCGAGGGAGTGTTATCGGTCAATCCACCCCCCAGAACATTTGTTTTTACCATTTATTGCTCGTTAAAAATACTTTAGATTTTATACACGTCAGGAGTGTTATACCCCACCCTTCCCTTTCTACTCCAAAAACAAATTCTGGAACATAGAATTAAAAAAAAAAAAAAAAGAAATTAAAAAACGAAATAATTGTTGGCTCTATGCTTATTAAACCATGTAATTCTTAGAAAATTAATATCATAGACAAAATAACAAAAACTTTACAAGAATTTTGAAACCCAGGTAACTTTTTTTGGGTTCTGGACAACCTGTTACTATCTACATTATCTCTGATTTTTAGCTCAATATTCATTTTAGAAATATTTAAAAATGACGACAATTTTAATCAATATACAGCTTCAGGAAATAACATCCCATTGACAAATGTTTGTACCATTAAAAACAATGATAACTTTATTTTTAAAAAAAGCAAGGCAGAAAATGAAAATAAGATTTTAGTCCGCTTTCTTTCTAAAATCTGTGATTTCCCATTGTTTTAGCTATTTTACGCAAGCCATTCGCAAATGTTTGCATAATTTAAGAAAATTAGTGCGTCTATGCCGCATAATTTTCAACAACATATTGCATAATGTATTAAGCATTAATTATAAAAGACGGAAAATTGTTTGATGTTATCTGTACTGAAACATGTATAATTAAAATTAAAATTTACCTCTAAGCATGTTAAAATTTGGAACATGTATGTGTTTTGAAACATGTATTGTACTTTTTATTCTTAGTGAACTAAACACATTTGTACAATAAGATATATCATTTTAATAAAACGTGTGGACCATAAAACTATTTCAAGTATTTTATAAATGTTCATAATTTATAAATTAATTTGATGTTTCAAATATATGAAACTAATAAAGATATATGTGTGTGACTGCTGTTGTGTTTCTGTTTCTCTCCACAGCGACTATTAAGTACAATAAATATGTGTAGAGGAGCAATGCTTCTCTTTTAAATACACAAAGTTGTATATTACATTGTAAAGTCAACAATTTTAGATGGTTTAGTAACGTCATAATTGTAGTTCATAATAAACGCGTTTATTCCTTTTTAAAACGTCATTTCAAGACAAGTAATACACAATGTAGACTTTTTTACAGTACACACCTTGAGAAAAATGAAGTTTTCAAAAATGAGTAGGGGAGATCGGGGCAAGATGACGAATGTCTTATTTTTTCCGTTTTCCTCTAGGAAGCACAATCAACGGGATACTATTGGCTCTCCTATCGGCTGTTCGTTCAGTAATAATATAAAGACGCTGAAATAACCTTTTTTTTTGTTAGTTCTGAAGCTCAGATTGTTTACCGCTCTCACGTTATACCTTTTATGCATGTGTAAATAAGCTCTGCTACAGATACAAGCATGATAGATCGTTTCTTTTTAGCATTTATGAGTAACTTAACTTACGTACTGTCTATTACCATGAATAAACGCCAATTAATCGTCTTCCTTTATGGCAATGAAGGTGAATCCTTTCAAAAAGGCAGTCAGGGGCACGATGAGGGGCTGAAACTCGGGGCAAAATGACAAGACTTCTCTTTACAAGTCCTGCTTGAAAAGAGGAATACTCGTATTGTGACTCTTTAACAGAAAAATGGATCCAATGCTCCAATGTCAAGACTGGTGGCATGTAGAATGTTCCAGTTATGAAAGTGGCATTTTTATTTGTAACTGTTGCTAGCTGCAAAACTAAACATTACATTGCAATGCTTTACGCTTAATTTGATAATTTGTAAGATGTAAAAACACAGTTATTATTTGTTAAACTATGTAATATAATTCAAAAGATAAAGTATGTTCAACCTTTTTCTGTGTTGTCATCTTGCCGCAAGGTCAAAGTCATCTTGCCCCAGTACTGGGGCACGATGACAATTTGTTAAGGTCATGAAAAATAAAAATATCCTTCATTTTTTTTATTTGAAAAAATAAATAGTAATATATGTATACATAATACTACAAAAGACTATTCTAATTGCTCATGTAAAATTTATTTTATTATCCTTAAAAACAAATTAATAAACAAAAAAAATTGTCAGCATAGTCATCTTGCCCCGGTCTCCCTACGTTCATGCTTTCAAATCTTCTTGAAATTTTTTGTTTTAAATATGAGTACCCATGATTTCAAGTAGTGTTCTGAATCATTTCATACTCAAAAAAAAGTACATAATTCGGTTAGTACTAAATTTTGAGATAGTTACATGCTTAAAAATGAGCGCATATTTTTTCATTTCTGAATAAGTGCAAGGTTTCAAAAATGGGTATTTTGTTGCTTCAAATTTGAAAGCCACATTGTTGGAATCATATCGACTTTTTTATATGCTCAAATTTGAATACATTTTCGTTGTTTTTGAAATGCTGTTTTTAGAGTGCATGTTTTGCTTTATAAAAAATTTAAGTCGTTATTTTTCTGAAATTATTCCATTGCTTTAACCAATCATATTTCAAAAGTATTGCGGTACTGTTATCCAAACTTTTGATGCTGTCAATAACTTTAACGTGTATGACTAAAGGGTGGTGTGCACACACGTTGATCATATCTAAATTATACTTCAGATATAAACACAATGTATGTTTTTTTTAAGTTCTTGTCCCAAAAAGTTTGTTTGACAGCAGCAATGCACTTCTGCTTGTGCACTTTTCGTAGCTCTGAGAATATTTAGCAGATTTTGAGCTTTCCGCACCGCACTATAGCACAGCCAGAATTTAACTTTTGAGAGGTGAGGGTTTAGACACATAAATCCTTATCTGGATATAAACTGTCACATTAGAACTGGCCGTATTTGTTAAAACAAGAGTTTAATGGGTTGACCCTGAAAACCCACTCGTAGCGTTTTTATGAGTTTTTTCACAGACGTAATTTTTAGTTTTCGATGTTAGAGCCACCTAAATCGTTCAGCTTTTAACTGATATTATACTAATGAGGATAGAAAAGCTTGATGATATTGTGATCAAAATAAAAAGAATTATGTTCAAAACTTAAATAGGTTTTAAAATTAATTTTCTTTATCAGCCCAAGACTTCATAACTAATTGTAGATGTAGACTAACCCCGTAATAAGTCCATCGATAATATTTTTGTCTAATGTTCTGCATGGTGTAACTTAATCTTCTCCAGACGCAAGTTATTTTAAAGGAGAAATGGTACAAAAATCAAAATAATTTCTCGTAATTTTTTTAGGCAGGGCACCAATCTCAGATTTGATGGTCTGCTTATAATGGACTCAACGTCTCTCGTCTCGAGGGAGCATTTTACTGGTTTATCCTCTTTGATCATGGGAGGATACTTGATTGGATCACTTTGAAACATTGTCACCTTTAATCCCTTGTATGTTAAACTTTACTTGATTCTCCTAGTGGCGCATGATACCACTGGCATGGCGTTTCATCCAGCCCGGTCTCTCTGGCACTACCCCAGTTTGAACAACCAAAGGCATTAGTTCGTTAGACTTTAGCATACAAAGGCTGACTTTGAATGTTAAAGTTATTTGAAAATTTATAAGTGCACGTTTATTTTAGTAGGTGAAAGCCTTAGACATGTCAGGTGAAAAATCTACCTGATAGCCAAACAAGGTGAGAGCTATGAGAACTTTGAGAACTCAAATGTCCAAACAACTTGAGGCTAGCCTAAACAACTTGACAATAGTTATACTACTGATGCTGACAATACAGACCTTAAAATAAATTTAAATTATTGTTCCTTTTCAATTGGTAGTTCAGTGCTGTTGTCGTATATTTATGTTCACGTAACGGGAGTTGAAGGACTTGTGTGTCATCTATCGCCCGCTTTATAACAGAACACATGCTTTTCTCAGTCATTAGATTTAACCTCAATTAATGTCTTTCCATGCATAATATATGCTTCCCATTTAAAAAAAGTCAAATACAGTATGAGTGGATTGAATCGAGTTGTTTTTTTTTAAACTGGCAAGTACCTATTGTCCGTTCCCGAAAGCAAAGACTAGCACTTGGGATAGATTCCATTTTAAAAAACTGGCGACAGGTTGAGGATGGGCATTTTCCACTCGCAATTGCTTTCTGTCTCTTTTGACGCAACTTCGGATGAATTGATACTTACTTTATTTTTCACCTTTTTTTTCCTATTTCAATAAAACCAGAGCAGACCTGACGCATGCGCAAATTTGAGGAAGGTCTCAGCTTAGGAAAACAGGCAGTATGCTTTTCTTTTTAAGACACAAAAACAAGTTTAATGATATTAAAATTTCTTCTTTGTTTACGGTGTGCTAATTTTGAACGTCTTTCTTGGTCTACTCTACTTTTCACTGACATTTAAAATCTCCTCCTCCCTTAAATATATCCCAAGGTAAGCTTGAAAATGAAAAACAGGGCGAAAGGAAATTATTTATTCTGTGTCGGCGAAAAGTATGGGAAACTTCTATTTAACTAGCGATCAGAACAACAATCAGAATGACAAGTGAATTAGTTTTAATGAGCATTTTAAACAAATAAGGAAACCTTTTTTATTTTACGCTTATTTTAATGAAAAACAAAAGAATGCTTTTTTTTATTCAATTAAATTGCTATTTACAAAAAAGGAAAGAGCATTTTAATCCGCATTCTTCTTCTGTTTGCTGTTTTGTCATATATTCTTTCATTTGTCTATTTACTTTATTTAACTTTGTTTTTCCGGTGCTTCTGGTTTAAATATATATAATAACTGCGTTACCTGCTTGAAATGTAAGCTCAGGAAAATAATTAAAGTTTGAACAAATACAGTTCTGTTTTTTTTTATGTATCAGTTAAAAAGAATTAACTCTCCAAAGGGGAAAACAATAATTATTGCTTACATTTTTAGTGAGCTCAACATTTTAACGGTTGAAAAAGAAGCTAGGTAAGAAAAAAGTAGGTGGCTAAAATGTTTTAAAAAGAACGAAACAAGCAAACTATGGACAGAAACAAAAATACAGAAAGATAACTAAACGGTTTCTACTCTGTCGTAAATAATTGTAACAAAAATTAATTGAAATATTATTTTTTTCAAACTTAATTATCCTATCTTTTTCTTACCTATACCTTTTCACAAAATCCGAAGTAATGAAATATTGGGTTTATAAGCTAATCTTTCTGTAGTAAAAGCTATACAGATTAACTATACTTTTTGCTTATAAATATATTATAACTAACTAGGTAAACACGTTAATTAATAACAATGTGATTAACGTCTTGGAAAATTGTGTTATTTTAGTGATGTGAAAAAATAAAAGTTGCAGAAATGCTTAATTTTTTTTTAAATCTGCTAATATGGTTTATTTAGTTTTTTTCTTCAGAAATATTTTCATGCTTTTTGCTACAGTTGATTGAATTAAGAGTTACATTAATTTTATTATTTTATGACTTTCAGCGTAAAGCCCACTGTAAAACTATTTCTTTGTTTTTAAAATTTTCAGTTTGAAAAAGATAAAAGAGTTCAATCGTTCTTTTTATTACAGAAACCATCTTTAACTCATGAGAAGAAATAGATGCACATTAGATGGATCAGTAAAATAACATATCCGTCTATAGTTTGGGCAAACCTAACCTGGCAGCATTATGAAGGTAACGCAGACTATACTGCGCCAAACAGTTCTTTATTTTATACTATTTATTTATTATACGTAACTCAGTTTAGTTTTAATTCGCTAGAATAAAGATGGATAATTGAAAAAATAGTCCTAAATCCAACTCAGTTCAGAAGTTAAATCAAACTATTTAATTAGTTGAAAATATTTTAACTTGGACAGTTAATCACTGCTTGAAATCTGGTCAAAATTATAGACTCAAAGGTTAAAAAAATCCTTAATTACAGTAATATTTTGTTCGAATATGTCCATTCAAAGCTTTAAGCTGATGTATTGTTGCCATTAGTAATCTTAACAGCTTATTTTTTCAAAACTAAGGACAAACAATAAAAATAAGAACGAAAAAATAACTCTTTCGTATTAAATTCTAAATTTCTTGTTTACTGCCAACAAATGAGTTTTCTGTTTGAAAAAAAAAAAAAAGAAAGAAAGAAAGAAAACAATTAATTTTAAACTGCGAGTTTCTGTAACACAAACGTTATTTCCCCATTGTGTATTTCTCTTTCAATGAATTGTTGAATGAAAACTCATTGCCTGATTTTGTGCCCTGAATTATTTAAGGTTCTTAAACGAACGATTTACCGATTTCACTTTTTTTAAGTCTTAAAATGTTTTCCTTAGATTGAAATTCCAAGTATTTTGAAATTTATGGACACCAATGGGTTAATAATATTGCCTTAACACATGTTGAAGACCTCCAATGTGAAATTGCTACTTTAGTTAATTGTTCAAAGGAGCTTAAAAACTTTGTCGTAGGATCTAGTCGCTTGTGGGGAAGAAAAGGGTGTAACCGGTAGTTGGAAAAAAAAACCGGGATCGCGCATCAATTTTAAGCACAGCGTCAAACACCAAATTATTTTCTAACCGAATTGTAACATCATTAAATGTGTGTGTTGGACTATTAAAGTACGACCGCGAAGAGTTGAGCCTTGGTTCTGCCTTGTTTCAGAAGTGTCCATTTTCGTGAAGGGGCGATATGGAGAGGAACGTTGAAACGAAATTTGAAAGTGCGTCATTGGTTCTAGAGCTAGCCAAAGACGTAAAACATTTTAATTTTGTGTGTCAATGCAGATGTCTCATTGGACATGTCACATCCTATGTAAGAGGGTGGGTCTTGGTTTTACTTCTTTCAGCAGTCATTGGTCAGAGGTAACAAATCCTCCTATAATTAATTTGAACTGATAATTGACGAGTGTACGGTAGCAATAAAGAATGCAAAGCTCGTCATTTTGATTTTTGCGCCAATTCAATGCATTTATTGCTGCAACTTAAACTTTTCAGATCGAAAAAATTACATAACAAAAATGTACTAGAAGTTCATTTATTATTATTATTATTATTTTCCATATCGCCAAAATTTTGCTAAATTCGAAAATATGGCACTCGTCCTTTCTTCCTTCTCTACCTATTTTAAAGAATGGACTCGTTTTCTCAAAAGATTGACAAATGTCATTTGTTCGTGGTCGGACCAGACACGATTTAACAACCCTGACACCACCACGGAAATTTTGGAGAAGTAGTTGCGCTCTTTTGCTGGAACTTTTGATAAAATGACATTTGTAAATAAAATAGCAATTTGCTGAATTTTCTTTATAAAGCCACATTTTATGATTTGGAAATATTCTTACGAAAAGAAACTAACATTATCTAAAGAGGATATTAATTGTTTATTACTCTTATTAGTATTAGCTGCGTCGCTCGGCGCTGCAAAGTGTACTTCAAAAATAAAACTTATGTCAAGTGACGCATGGTAAAAATCAGGTGCAAATAAAAGAAAAACAAATAGTGTAAAAATTTTCGCAAGAATAATAACGACAGTCCTTATAAATTCCCCCGTAACAATCCCAATCCCCGATAGATTGTGTCGGGCGCTTTGTTAGATACCTTCACTGTAGCACCGAACAAAAAATCTTAGGGCAGGTGAATCATGCGATTTTTTTTTTCATATGAACAAATAAGGAGAAATATAGCTAAAAGGGTCATTAAAATCAAAACAACATTCTCAAAATAGCGACAAAGGCTTTAAATCCTCTTCAGCATTTCGACAAGTCTCGAAAATCCCCAGTACAATCTCGACATTAGCCCTCAAAAAATCGTTACTCGACTAAGGAAAACAGTTATTTAAAATCCCCAACACAGTAAAGAAAACAATCCTTGAAAACTCCCGTTCAAGCGAGGATTAGTCCCCAAAAGCTGTCCGTAAGATAAAGGAAAACGTTCCCTAAAATAACCTATTAGAATTAGGACAGTTTCTAAAAATCCCTTACAGATTTAAATAGCATCAACAGTCCTCAAAAAATCTATCTAAATAAGGAAAATGGTTCCAAAATCCCTTTTCAGAATGAAAAACTAATAATTAGCTAATAAACAAGAGGAAAACTTTTAATTCCACCATTACAAAAACAAGAATTTTATTTGTTCGAACTCAATTAAAAAATGGTAACAGATATTTCTTTTCAATGATTTTGTCACGCCTATTAAAACTATTATATACATTCCATTATATAATAGTTTTAATAGAATAGAATATAGACAATAAATATTCCATTTAAAATTGATTTTTACTTCATTAAAAATGCTTCAATGTCCCTACTACCCTTTCCGGATCCAGAAGTAACTATGTGCCAAATTTGACCGAGATCCGACGTAAACTGGATTTGTATAGGGAACATGCATATATACACGCACACATATAAAAATATTGTTTTTTTTTCTTGAATTGATTATTATTATTATTCAACCATAAAAAGCATTTTTGAAGAGAAAACGAGAATTACAAAATTTCAGGAATAGGAACTTTCTTTAATAATTTATATTTTTGTTTTTGTCATTAGTTTTCAAAACTAAAATAATAAAAAAATCACTAAAGGCAAATTCATTCATTTTATTGCTTCAAATAGATTGTTTTCGAGCAAAATGTTGCTACACAATCCAGGATTTTATACTTTCGACTTTATATTTTTTTCCATGTTTCACGTAATGATAAAATATTGAAGTTAGATTTTTTTAAAGCTAAAAACTTGTAAAATTGGATGAATTAGGCAAGCTAAATTAAAGAGTATTTTTCAATTATGCATTTTTATTTTAATTAAGCAAAACTAAAGTGAAATAAGTTATAATTAAGGCTAAAATTTAAAAATTTGAACCCATATATTTGTCCCGCGTTTTAGTTTTCTGTCTGTCCTTTCTTGTACTGAAATTACTGGCACTTTATTGGTTAAAGTTTTCTAACAAAACTTTTCTTCAGAATTTTATAAAACATTTTCAGTGACTGAACGCAAAAAACAATCACGTAGGTCGCATGGGAGCTGCCTATCTTTCATCTTCCTCCTCAAATTCGTAAAATAGGTTTTAAAAATGACAGCTTGGTACTTATCAAGTAAAAGTTGGAGCTTAACTAGTAAATATTAATGTAGAAATTTGATCTTCTCCAGACGAAGATAATTTAGCGAAAATCTTAATTTGAGTTTTGATGGTGTTTTATGAAACTATGTCATTGCTTCTAAAACGATAATTATCAGGCAACTTCGTCTTAACTATGAGGTAAAATTATACCGTAAAATTAACTGCTTTTTTATAAGCGAAGAAGAATAATTATTTTACAAGACGGATAGATGTTGGAGCTAAGCCTCTAATGTGAGGTTGGATAATGTTGGTTGGAGTGAACTGTAAAATAATAATAATAATAATAATAATAATAATAATAATAATAATAATAATCGTATGGAAAAGCGTTCAACCGGCTTTCGCGTAGAGCTTTGTTTGTCTAAAACCAAGTTTGGTAGTTCAAGATCACCGGAGAAAGTAATATATTTTTTAATATAAAACAAGTTCCGTTAAGAACAAAACGAGCCTATTTTCCCCAGGGGCGGATAAAGACTACCATTTGGGGAGGGGGGTGCTAGAATGACTCCCCCTCTTCCCCCATGAATGAACCTGCGGTTTTGGGCACGAAAAATTTCTGAAACTACTTGGGGGCCAATAAAAAGCTCCAAATCAGTCAATCAGGCTCAGACACTTAGTAAAGCATAAATAAACTAATTGATTACATAAACATTGAAAGAAAATAATATTTCAAATATTAACTTTTAAAAATAATTAATTAATTGAAATGAAAACTGAAATCGTTTGCATGTTATTCATAAACTGTTTGCACAAAATGTGGACGCATAATATTGTTCACGATTTAAGGGGGGGGGGGATGGACATTTCCACCATGATCCTCCTCTTGTACCCGCCACCGATTTTCCTGTATGCCAACATCGATTTTATAGAATCTAATCAATATTCTCTTCTTTCCTAAATTTTTTTTGCAAATTATGTAAAATATACCTTCTTGACAATTTGAACTTCTCTATAGAAACAAAATATGTATTTCTTATCAAATGAAATAGATACGTATAAAATAATTAAACGAACAAATAAAGTAGTAGTACCTTTTAAATTATGCAGTTAATATATATATTTACATAACAAATTCTTTAATCGCTTTCAAAAAGAAAAAAAAAGAATTAAACTCGGTCACCACTTTCTTTATTAAATCTATCAATAAAAAATGAAGGAATTGTCTCAGTTTTCTTTTTGACACCATTGGAAAAAGCGACATTTTTCACTAAGCTTCCATCTCGAAGGAAAAAAAAAAAAACGTTACAAGCTTTTAAAATCAAGTTCGAAAAATCTCATCTCCATTCAAGATTTCAGCCGTTTTATTTTCGCGTTTCCACGGTTACACTTCTTGAATCCATTGTTTCTTTCCAACAATCTCAATTTCATTTCTTAAACTTGTTTTAGTTCGTGTTTCCATGTGGTTACGCTTTTTAAACCCATCTCTCTTATTCTAATTTCTTAAAAGTATTTTAACATCTGTCGTCATTGTTTGGAAAGAAATTTTCCATAAGTTCTTTTTTCTTTTATTTAAGCCTAATTGTTGAATATACGTCACTTGACCCAATTTTCATCTTTAGGGTGGACCGGGCAAAGCGGGGCAATGCAGCTAGTTCTGGAATAAAGGAGTAGGATTGGGAGTCGGTAGTACGAGGCTTAAAATTCCAAGAGTCGGAGCTTAGAGCAGGAATTAGTGAATGGAGGGAGCAAGTCCGCTTAGCAAAAGTTGAAGCAGAGACACCAAGTCACGTGACTCAACAACGACGGATGTATGACACGTTTTGTATGGAACTAGCGAAAGAAACCTGATTTCTTCCAATGCTTTTGCTTCAAAACCTATCCCGTGACTTGGGTATCTTACATCATGAATTAAAGTCTTCACTTCCTCCATTTTAGCTCTTCCCAATGAGTCGCAGTTGGTCATTTTCAATTAAAGTCCGTCTGCGAGTGCTTGCAGATTCGGAGTGTTTTTAAGGTAAAGTAGTCGGAGTCGGAGTCCGGAGGCTGTAAAATTTCCGGATTCGGAGCCGCTCATTTTCCCTCTGACCCGGTTTTGTACCAGGGGTGCGACGTCGGGGGGAACACGAAAATGAGGTTTCTTCGCCGAGATCTTTCAAACAGAAAAAGTCTGTGTGAATCGGGCACAAAAGTAATTAGGAAGGGGGGGGGGAGGGCAGACAGACAGAGATAGAGGCATGAAATAGTTTAAAACTGAAATAGTTTAAAATTTTAAAAAAATCGCTAGCAGTCTAATTTTAAAAGCCAAAGTTTATCATACAACCATTAGATAAAAAAAAAAAAAAAAAAAAAAAAAAACCTTAATGTGCGCACATTTTCTTTCTTTATAAGCTGCAAAGATATTTTCTCTTCTTGACACTTTTGAAAGCCTGTGCATTTTTTATGGAATTAATTTTCTCAAAATTTTCTTTCCATAAAAAAATCCCACTCTTTTCCGTTTTCTGTAAGTGTTCTTTTGTTGGATAAGAACGTGAAGCATTTTTTGAAGAACCTTTTATGTTTAAGTGTAGTAGCAGGATGGATCAGTACGCCTTACTACTTTCGTATTGGAGATAAAAGCAATATTTTATTGGCACTCAAAAGCAATAGCTTCTTTTATTGTATGCTTTCATCTCTTTTCTTCTATTCTAAAAAAAAAGTTAAAATTTTCAATTTGTCCAACACCATAGTAAATAAAGAATGTAAATTGAAATCTTCCATTTGATCTTCAAAGTGAAAAATGTCACAGTAAGCGTGCTAGTTTCAGCTTAAAAAATGTATTTTACATTAGCTATAGGACTTATTATTATTTTAGCTTTTTAAAGTTTCAAGCCAATTTCTTGCATGTATAAATAAGTTGCAATTAAATACTGTTTCTGATAGATTACGAAATACTATTCTATAACTGTGCATTGTAGTTAATTTCTATTACACTTAAACATAGATTATGTCAGAATTTCCAAGGTTTTTTCCGTAATACAGTATTAAAAACGCATTTGAGGAAAAAAAACCGTTCTTGTAACGTTTTCTTTTGTTTAACCGCTTTCTTTCTACTAAATCTATTCAATGGATTATGGCTCTTCTTCTGGTGGCATTGTTTCATGTAAATCCCACCTGGCTTTTGCTATGTTAAAAAAATACTAAAAAATTAAAAGCGTAAAGCAAAATATTTTTACTCAAATTAATTTTACTAACCGTTTGTCTTAGTAGAAAATTTAAGTTTAACTGATCCCCATCAGTTTGTATCTTTCCAATTTTTAAATACATTCTTAAATATTTACGTTTAATCTTCATGACGCTTTTGGAGTCTCTTAAGTTACTAAAAAATGGTACAGTTATTGACAATATAATACTGCTCAAATTTTGGAATTTGAAAGATATCATAACTAATTTTATATGTAAAATCTTATGGCGTGATTCATAAACTGACCATGAATATGGCACTCAATTTAACTGTATTTATTTGATATAAAGTGTTTGCCTTTTATCTAACTTTTTAGTTCAGGTCTATATGCACTTATGTTTGAAATGTTTTATACCTTATATTAACTGTGAAAAAAAATTCATGTACTTTAAACCGATAACTGCTGACAACCCCGAATGCCAAGAACTTGCTGTGCTTGTAGGATTTGCAGCAGTGTGTTTCGATATTCACAGCATTGTAAGACACAGCATCTTGTAAATTTGCAGCAATGGATTGTAATGTTTCACGCAATTAGAAGTGTGTGCACCATGTGAAATGAACAGCAAGTTGATGGCAGCCATTGTAGTAATACCTTTTGCTATTAAGTTCGTTAGATTTTTTTCACAATGTAGAACGCTCTTGTGCTAACTCAAAAGAGAAATGCTTTATGTTTAACGAACAACGTAAAAACCATGAAATTAAGTATGTGAAGAGAAAAAAAAAACAGAATGATTATAAGAACAAGAAATTATTACGTTTACATTATTAGAAAAAAAATATTTTATGTAAGGATGGAAATCTGGCTTTAGCGATGTAAAGTACATGAGGAACAGACAGGAAATATGTGAAACAAATTGACATGCGATTAGACAGGGTAAAGCGTGGTTCCTTAATCTAAAAAATATCAAGCGTTCTGTTAAATAATTAATAATTAATAAATAAAAACAAAAAACCCGACTACATGAAAACCAAAAAAGAAAAAAAAAACTAAAAAGAAAAATATATAATCGCAGTAGCTTAGAATGTTATTAAGTACTTCCATAGCGCATTCCTCTTTGACCAGTCAAAGAACCCCGTGCAATTTGAATGGGTCCCGACTGTTGATCATAGTGAATATATATGTAACGCCTGTTTACATATATCTTCTTTTCTATTCCAAATTTCATATCCAGAACGTAGTATTACGTCTTGAGATATGGCACTCACAATGGGAAAAAAAAAGAACTTTCGATTGCGCCCTTTTTCAGCTATTGACGCCAAAATAGAATCAGCTCTTATACCCTCTAAGGGCTACTTGTCGATAAAATTTTGTTTGATTCCGTTCATTATTTCTTGAGATACAGCAGTCACAATTGACGACAAAAAACGTTCTATAACTCAACCCCCGTTTGAGCTATTGACACCAAAATTGAATCAGCACCTACTCCTGTTAGGGGCAACATATGGACTAAATTTTGTTTGATTCCGCCAGTTACTTCCTGAGAAATAGCAAGCACGCGTAACTCAAAAAACGTCCCATTGCTCCACCCCCTTGGAGGAATTCGCGCCAAAAACCAATGGGCACAATTTCATAGGGGCACATATGTGTACCAAATTTCGTTCAATTTCATGCGGTAGTTTTTGCTGTAGAACGGCCAAAAATAACTGGTCACATACATACGTGACACACACACACACACACACAGACAGACAGACAGGCAGACATTTTCCAAAAATGGTTGAAATGGACTCAGCACACCTCAAAACGTTCAAATTCGTCAAAATTCGAAATTTGAAAATTTGTCGAAACCAATACTTTCTTCTATATATTAGATATAGAAGAAAGTAAAAAAACCCGTCAAGAGAGTACACGTCGCGAAACTCAGTTCGCTGATCACGATAAAAACAAATGCAACATGTTAGAGACGAAAATCAAATTAGTAGACTTAGTAAACAAAAAATTCAAACAGTGAAAACGCTACCTGCATTTGTCACATGCTGTGCAGCACGCAGGTAGCGTGCGACCCGATCCTGAACTGACAATATGACAACTGTTTGCTGATCTGGTTAATTTTGATTACTGTCATGTGTTTAATGACACTCCCAAGGTTAAGAAAATCAGTTGACGTAAGATTTATCATAATCGGCCAAGGGGTTTGGCCTGTACAACGCCACATAGGATCACACATACATACATAGACTCATGAACACATTACCCTCCTTTGCGTCGCGCACCCGCAGTCGGGTAAAAAATACATTTTCTGTTGAGCAACCGTCATCGATTTTTAACAAATAATTTTTGAGTTATAAAAAGTAGATGAACTTCTCTAGAAACTTTTATTGTGAACAATATTTTTACCTTAAACAAATTGATTTCAAGTTGATAGCTGTTATTATTTTTCCGAATTGTGTCAACGATTTTCAATTCGTGAAACTTCTGAATGTCACCATGTCAACTGATAATCATCTCTCATTAGGGAGTTGACTTCGAAAGGATATCAAGACTGAAAGCTGAATCATGATTAAAATATGGTCACCCTGTCAAAGTTTTCGGCGAAGTTGGAAATCATTTCTCCTGGAAAGCTTTGCACTTTGTTAGCATTTTGTGAAACGACGCTTAAGAGAATGTAATAAGCGTAAGGTCATAAATCATTATGAGAAAAACCACTTGTCTTCCAACCTCAGTTGTATAAAGAAAATTTAAGAACCAATTAAAGAACCGAAATGCCAAATGAAGTAGATTCTGAAATATCTTCTACTCGTTGTATAAAAATATCATCATTTAAAGTATTGCTGCAAGCATTAACTCAAACATATGAAGCAGTAAGAAGCAAAGGGACGTAAGTGCCAAAATTTAAATTTTGGAGACAACCAATACAAATAATAGCGGAACATCTCCTCTGGTTTGGGGTAAGGAATGGTACTAGTAGCTCTGGAGAATACAGCTATACCTCATGATTTAGAAAAAAAAAAAAAAGCAATGAAGGCCTACTCAATCATCTGAACTTAAAGTGCGCTTTGTAAGAAACTTAAAGTCCATTTTCATCCCTTTGCTTCTCACTGTCTT
The DNA here is from genome assembly GCF_026930045.1 of Uloborus diversus. Taxonomy (NCBI): domain Eukaryota; kingdom Metazoa; phylum Arthropoda; class Arachnida; order Araneae; family Uloboridae; genus Uloborus; species Uloborus diversus. The sequence continues at coordinate 46,500,625 of NC_072732.1, forward strand.
ATATGACTAGGGGAAAATTTAAACCATAGAAAATTCTTATGGATAGTGCTAGATAAAGATTGCTTATAATTCAAAGTTAAAAAATAACAACTTTTCTTGCAATTCGTTATTATAAATTATTGCAGCGTGGAGTTTTTCCAGCCGAACAGGATCATGTTGACAAGATTAGAACATAATGCAAAATTCTTGCTGAGTAGTAATAAAAATAACACCATTACAAATATACTTCCCCACAACACTCGTCGATGCTCACTGTGCCATACTGTTGCTACTACTGCAAAACTGTCCAAGTTGCAATGATCACTGTGCAGGAATTTTCTCACATTTTTGTTACAAAATCTCTGGATAGTTGTACGTTTATGTGTCAAATGCTTTGGAGATTCCCGGATGGACGCTTTTCCGATTGCCAAATTTTTTCTGCATTCTAATGGTCTGAAGTCCGTTAGGAGTTTCCGTTTTCAGTGCAGTACCTGTGACTCTAAAGTTTAATACGCGAACATGAGTTTTTCTCTCTGGGACAGGATCATGTCTTCCAAATGGAACCGAACACTAAAGACCTGCTGGGTAGTAACAAGAAACCAAAATTAATGATGTTCTCCTCCATAACACATGACGATACTCACTAGGCCATGTCATTGCTATTACTGCAAATCGCGCGTATACTGCTGTCTACCGATACCACTTCCGCTACCATATCACCACCACATCTCGCACGACTCCCTCTACAAACTCGGGAGGTTGATGTGCCGGCAGTGGCGTACCTAGGAGTTGGCAAGAGTGGCTCTCCCCATGGGCGTAACTGTGAGAAAGGCGGCAATTTGCCAAGATTATGCCAAAAAAATTCAATGACTTTTACGTTAATGATTTTTCGGAAGAAAAATTACTAATGATACAGTTAGGAGGGAAAAAGCAGCAATCTCTAATGCTCACAAATTAAAAGAATTTTACATGTATGGAGCGTTCTCTGGGTCAGCTGCTGATGTTCCCAAATGGGAAAAATTTTTTGTGAATTTTTTTAATAACCTAATTATTTGTTTACAGTTGTTATATTTTTCGAAATGACACGTCACAGTATGAATTTATTTTAGGTTTTTTAATTTTTTGAAAAATGTTTAACCTTTACATAGAAATTAAAGTCAAATTTACTGAATTTCTGAACTTGGAATTTGTTTAAGTTTTTCTGTCTCTGCTTTTAAAGAAAAAATTGCAAAAAAAAAATATATATATATATATATTATTGACGTTATTTAGTAGCCAGTGGACATATGTTTAATTTCAATTTAACAAAATATTTCCAATTATTATTTCTTGGGAGATATTTCCTTAAGAATCGACACGTTCCCATTTGGGAACATCGGCGTTTAGAGCATAATAATTGAGGGGGGTTTTCGTCAATCGCAGATTCCTCTTTCTTTCGCAAATATTTTTTTGTGAAAGACCTGTTTTGTGTTGAATACACATTTTCGGTTCTTCATTCGCGAACGGACAACTGTTATCAATCAGCTTGCCCTTCACACCCCTTTCTATTGTAAACATGACCTTTACACCCGCCTTCACACGCTCTCTCTATCATAAGTGAATCGCGTTTTTGGGGAGTTGGAACTCTTGTTTCCTACCCTATTCAATTTTTAAGAATCGTACGTGTTTTCCATCCCTTAGAAATGTATCTCGTGAGTAACGGGTAGGTAAAGATAATAGCTTTTTGATGAGCTTTGCTTTGACCAGTATTATTTCATCATTTCATTTCACTACTCGACTCCATTACTGAACGACTCTATTCATCTTGATTCCCCCAATACCATGGACAGTAAAGAAGAAAAAAATATAATGGTATGTAAAATAAACAAAAATATTCATATTTTTCATCCATTTCTAATAAGTAAAGTTTCAAGAAAAATCCTTCCGTTTACTTCATTCCAAATGGGAACATTATGAAAACCCTAATTAGAATTTTTTTCGCCAAAATATGTTTAGATTAGCTATACTAGAGGTGCATTGACACACTTAAGCGAAAACTTAAAAATAAAAATTTAAATTACGGCGTTTAAAAGGTTACATCTACAGAACAGTGGTGTATCTGGGAGGGGAGAGGGACAATGGTGGAGAGGAGAGAGAGAGGGAGGAGGAGATTTCCGCCCAAGATGATCCCTCTTTTTGAGAAGGGGGCGGTATTTTAACTCTCGATGGGAAAAGATGTATTGAAACATTTTTCAAACAAAATAAATGCATACAATGTATTATCTATTGCAGTTTAAAATGGAATAAATATCTTGTTGAAGTCTCAATTTCGATAAATTTCCTGAGATTGCTTTAAATTCCTAACATCACGCAAAATCGTCTATAACAGCGTTTTTCAAACTATAATTTCGAAAATTTTCCGTTACATCTATCTCCGCAGCATCTTATTCCTAAGATGGCATTTATTTCGAATTTAATCGACAATTCCTGTTTTATAGTTTCAATTTCGAAAGTTTCCCTAATAACTAATTCGATTGATTGTGTTTTTTTTTTGAATTGATGCGGGGGAAGGCGCAATTTTTAAAGTACGCCGGGGGTGCTAGACCCCATTGGTACGCCACCGTGTGACGGAACCTATTTACAGTGGCCTCAAAAAGTTAAGGTACAACCGGTTTTTTTCATCTAATTTGCAAATGAAGGAATGTAGAAACAAAAAATTTGGAAGATATAGGGGAAGGTCGTTTAGTATCGGACAGCGGGTAGTATCGGACAAGGCTGATTCTTAATTCTGCCGCCAGGGGCAGCACGTACTTTGTCAACATAGTGTGCCGTATTGGGGAAGAAAGCCACAGACGCCATATTGGTTCAAATCAACCGTTCGTTCTGGTGTGCAAAGCTAGTTGTTTGTTTGTTGAGGGAATTGCAGTGCACGAACTTAACTTCTGGGACATATATTTACACATAGAGTAAGTTATTTTGTTTCATTGTTATACCTTTAGACTGATAGTATATTAATCTAAGTATTATGGGCTATAAAAGTGTCTAGCTTAAGTAATAACTTAGTGGTGGTTAAACAACTGTAGCTTTACAGTCGGGTTGTATCGGCCAAACCAATTTCGGGTTGTATCGGACAAAGTTACTGGCACCAAAATAAAATACTGACGTGTTTTTCTCTGTCCAACAGGTTGAAATGGAAAAATCACGACATAAATGGGATGAAACAAATATGAAAGAAGCCATTGAAAAAGTTGGACTTAATAAATAACAATTAGCCAACCATAGGCTATATTTTTCAACTTTTATAAAAAATTATTACTTATTTTCATTTTTAGACATGTATACTATTCTAAATAACCAACTACTTTATTCGTTTCATTTTTTTGCACATTAAAATGTTATTTCTGAACTATTTGTTTTAATTTCAACATTTTAATGTTTTGTCCAATACAACCCTCCAAAATTTAAAATTGGCCAAAAATAGAGTTTGACAAAAATTTGTTTAAAAAATAAGAATCCATGTTTTTTTAACCAAAGTTTACAATCTATGTTAGATAACTTAGTACAACATAATTTAGTGTAAAAACTAATTCCTTACAAATAAAATAAAAAGTGTTATGATTGAAATGGCTTAGGAGTCCGATACTACCCGACCTTCCCCTATGCATTGAATGCTTTTTTTATTGAATGCATCATAGAAATGTGTATAAGTGTATTGCAAAAACGATTTATAACAAAGAAAGCAATCTTTGCGGAAAAGTTCATTCTTGAAGAAAACAGAACATCACAGTGTTATGTAGTAAAACGTAGAGAAACAATACAAAAATGAATTTTAATACGAAATGTGTCCCTCTTTAACTTGAATACATAGACGGCATCGATTTTCCATGGTGTTTACTAAGCTGTCGGACACCGGAATAGGAAGCGAAGAGCAGACACAGAGTAAGCCTTGTTCCAGCTCATGTAACGACCTTGGAGGAGGATATAAAGCATCATCCTGTCTGCCAAAATATTTCTAAAGATATTCTATCGTATTCAGGTCCGGAGATCGAGCTGGCTATTCCATTCGTCCCAAACCGTGATCTTCAATATACTCCTTACAATCCGAGCTCGGTAAGGTAGTGCATTATAATCCATCAGAATGAAGTCATTATCAATAGCACCAGCATATGGGCGGACATTTGAATCAAGGATTTCCTCCTGATATCTCAGAGCAATCAAGAGTTCCTCCATGGAACACACACAGGTCATTGTGACCACCCAGCGAGAGAGAGAGAGATCCCTGCACACAAACCATGATTCCACCACTTCTATAACCAGAATTGCCAACTGCTGCGAAAAAATCGTAGTTTCTACGAATTATAGCTTTAAACTACGACGCTACAAAAGCAGGTCCAAAAACTACGATTTTCTTGTGCTTTTAATTTATAATCTCAAGAACGCAAAAAAAAAAAAAAAAAAAAAAAAAAACTGCATGAAAACTAAATCGGTAAGTTCGAAAAATCACTTCTACGCGTGTGCTGCCGGTTTAGTTTTCCTGCAGTTTATGGGTTCTGCGGCAAAAAAAAGCGGAAAAAACTGCCAAAAATATCGTGAAGAATATAAAAGCACTTGGCCATTCCTTATTTCATCTTTAAAGACGGGTTATGTTAAATTGTGTACTATTTTCAGTAGCGATTTTTCTGTTGAACATGGTGGTCTTAATGATTGCTGCAAGCATGTTACTTTAAAAAGACATGCAAACCGGGTACAAGGTACAGTTAATAATGAAGAATTTATCATCTTAAAATATTCAGTATAAAATCTTTTATTTTGTAATGAAAGTTTTCTGTATTATATTTGAAATGCATTGAGTTTCATTAATTTGTTCATTATATGGACAATTCATCAATGTTTGATTCTGAAGCAGCGGCCACGCCCCCACCCCCCATCCCCCGCCGCAAAATGCAGCTACGATTTTAGATTTTCTAAGGTTGGCAGCACTGTCTATAACTGTAGTCGTTCAACAGTTTTGGATTGATGGTATCTCTTGCACTATTCCCTCTAGATCAGCTGCCGAGTCCAGGAAACATGTTTTCTTGCTTAGCATAAGTGGATATTTCGATGTTGTCCGTTAAGGGGAACACACACAACTGGGCGGTCATTCCAAGCTCGACAGCTTACGAGATCGAGATTTTCGCTCACGTGATCGGTTGTGACGTAGAAATGCCGCAAAGTAGGATTATAATCTACTCCAACCTAGCCGCAAGATACGTTCGAGTAGATTAAAATGCTACTTCGCGACAGTTCTATAAATTAAAACAACCGATCACGTGAGCGAAAACCTCGATCTCGCAAGCTGACGAGCTTGGAATGACCGCCCTGGTCATCTTGCATAGACCTGTATTGTGAAGACGATTTTCCACCGTAGTAGCTGAGAGTTTCCTTCCTGTTGCTACGAAGTGGTTTGCAACGAGCTGCGGCACAGTAGTGATTTTTCTTCTTTGGGTCGAAAGAACTAGAAAACGGTCTTCTGCAGGTGTTCTAGCCCGTGGTTGGCCTAGAATAGGTCTTCTGGACACAGAAACTTCGGATTGTCTTAAGTCACTAAGCAACACTACGAGACACATTGAAACGTCTAGCAGCGTCAGCCTGCGACGATATCCATCTACACTGCAAAAAATAATTGTTGTTTTTACAGTAATATACTGTTTTTTCCTACAGTTTAATACTGCTGTGCTAAATAACAGAGAAAAACTGTAAAAATATTTTAGATTGCGCAAAACGATGCGCAAAAGGTGTTTCTTTCATACGGGAACAGAAACTAATGAATTCAAGATATTGGCAGCCATGTTTTTTGATGATTCGGATGTGCTGAGGCAGAACTGTTCAACTGTAATTCAAGTTAAAGGTAAGTGCTGGTTATATTATATTCATTCCCTTTTCCTCAAAATATAGTTTTCTTTATCATCGAAAATGTATGTAAAATAACAGTTTATTTTGAAATCGCAATTCGTATCCTAATATTCGTTGATGCTGACTTTGCAATTTCTTATAGTTGCTAAGTTGTAGCGATTGCTTTCTAGCAAAAATCCGAGTAGTTGTTGTGATTCTGAATATTTTATTGCACGTGTGATAGTTTTTAAACATTTTCTGAAACTCAAATTTTATTTAAAAATAAATCAATTCCTTTCTTGATCGTATTTAAAGTTATTAGAACATTAAACTTTGTGTACGATTACATTTTGTGTTATATACTATGTCAGTGCTTAAAATTTAAATTTTTATTTTCTCTAGTGAATTTTTAACATATCGCGATTGACTTCTTTCTTCTGTTTTTTTTTTCTTATGTTCAGTTTTAAATTCTTTAACATTTTGCATTTAACCATTCTATTGAAAAACTTTACGTTATAGCATCAGTAGCTTTTATACATAATTCGATGAATAAAATGAAAATAAATAAAATAACAACGTGACAGAGAGACATGCAAACAGTATACAATTTACTGATATTTTTTGCTGAAGAATTTGTCACTGTGGAAATACAATACTCTGATGTCTGAACGACTCAAAATTCTCTGAAATCTGGAGCCAGCTTTCATACTTAACGGTCGAAAGTAAAATAATAATAATTGAAAAAATCATCAATAAAGAACTCAAAAAAAAAAAAAAAAAACTCAAAAAATAAGCATTTTAAAATACAAACACGAAACCCTTGTGTTTTAAAAGTTTTATATTTGCGTCAGCAGGAAATTAAAGTTTTACTTCAGGAAAATTGCACTAGTACCATTGAAACTTGGGAACAAAAAAATAATTTTAGAAACTATATTCAAAGGCACTCGATTGGAGGTCACGGGAAGTCTCTATGACCTCCCCAAAAATGCCATACTGGGAAAATTTTGTCTGGCTATTCGGCAAATTTGGGGACATAATTGTAATGTTGCAATTTTTAAATTCTCGAATGTGCAAATTTCATTAGATATTGTATTTAATTGTGCTTACTTAATGTGTGCATTTACCAGTATTTTATTAATCGGCAAATATTTAAGTTCCATTTGGCAAATTGAGATTATACGCCTTCCCAACATATTTAAGTTCAGGCCATGCCTGGCTATATTTTAAAATTTTCAGCTTTTCATTTCTGATCTGGCAGTGTTTCGTTCTCGTCAAAATTACCGCTTTTAAATTTAAAGTAGAATATTTACATTATTATGCATTGTTTGTCATATTTTATTCGCTTTGAAGGGCATGCTCATTTAGAAAAGTAGATGCTCGAGAAACTACAGTAGAATTTGAAACTCTTACAACCTTGAAACTCCAGTTTCCTTACATTTTAACTTTTAGAACTCTTTGAGTCTTAAATTTTGGCATCAACATGTTCAGGATGAAGACAAAAAGTATATTATAAATAACGAAAAGTGTGATTCTGTACTTCACTGTCTTTCACTGCTTATCAAAAGTAAAAATATGTCAGATTGTTATCCGTGTAAAATGAAAAAATCGGAGAATTTCGTTTAAACCTGTAACGGAGATTCAAGCCAACACCCGGTAAGACCTTTTGCATTTGAATACGATGGGTTCCTTAGCAGTTGAGTTCTTTAAAGCGGGGGGGGGGGGGCGATTATTTTCACAATAATAGACGATTTTTCAAGAAACTCTCCAGTTTATTTCTTTAAGAAGAAAAGAGAGGTTTAAGAACATTTTGTCAGGTTTCAAAAGATAAGAGAGATTTGTGGCAAAGCTCCGATAACGGAAAGGAATTTCTGAACTCCTGGTTTGAAATTTACCTTAGCGACCAAAGCATAATAATCGAAAAAACCAACAAATCCTCTAGTTAACAAAGTAGCGTCATAGAACACTATAAGTCAACATTAATTGAATGGAAACTTTGAAATGAATCGGGTTTGCCTCAGCAGTTCTGAGCCGAAGCAGCTATGTACTTCCACTGCTTACGGACTAGAGCGGCTTTAAAAGGAAAAACCAAACCCTTTTTGAGCTTTTTGGGGGAAGAAAGCCATCTATTAAACAAAACCTATTTTGAGCTATTTGGGGTAAGAAAGCCATCTATTAAACACTCCCGAAGTTTTTTTGGATGCATTTCGTATATTGGACTTCCAAAACAGAAAATAAACAAATTGGATATGAGAACTCAACAAGGAGTTATGGTAGGATATGCGTTTCATACCAAAAGGTTACAGAATTTGGGATCTCAAAAATCGCGAAGTGACAGAAACGCTGAATGTTAAATTCGATGAAAATAAATTCTGGACGACCCCCCCCCCCCCCTCAGGAACGAGAAACAGAGGAACACAGTTTTATTTCACTACTGAGTAAATCTGAAGTAGCAGAAGAATATCCTGAAAATCATAAAATAGCATGTTGAGAATTAAATGGGTTAAAGCAAGTCCAAGGCAAAATAAAGAATACAGGGATAAGTATTATTCTATTGACACGACGGTTCTAAAGTCCGAATCGTGAAGCCGAGGTTTATTGTTCTGAAAATAACATTGAATATGACACAAAATATTTTAATTTCACTTGTGATGATAATTCAAGAAAAGTATAGGATTTTTATGAAGATAGAGGGGGATAATTCAAGTATGCTAGAAGCTAACATTTCCGAGATTTAAATTTGGCAAAACGGAATGGCTCAAGAAATTCAGGTGATATGAGAAAGAAACGTTTACGTATTGGTTCCACTGAATGAAAGTTTTAGAAAGAAAAAAGGGTACAGATGTTTTTTTTTAATTTAAAAACAAATGAGCAGAATGAAATAATGCGCTTCAAGACCAGACTGGTAATTTTAAATACCCACCAGGTGGGGGGGGGGGGGGGGGGGGGGGTACTTTTCGAAAGTGTTTTCTCCAGTAATTTCCTTTCCTTTGATTGAGGCTTTCTTTTCAATTTTTGTGTATAAGCTACATTGAGTCCATTTCCATGTAGATGTTTGCAATGCGTATCTATATGCGGATGTAAAAGAGGAGATTTGTGAGACAACCTGAAAGGTTTGTTCGTCCCTGAAATCTAAATTTTGTCTGTAAATTGAATAAATCATTGTCATTCTGATACAGATTACGCCTCGAATCACGACGACCGGATTTCAATGGGGGGGGGGGGGAGGGGGGCTTGTAGTGTTTTTGGATAGGGTACGAATAATATGGTGGTACATTCAAACAAAAATGCGTACAACTGTCAACGATGGAAGCGGAGTATATTTCAATTAGTGAATAATCTAAGGATGTGGGTTAAAGGAATTTTAAATCAATTGGCTACGAAAAGAGTTCAGAATTTTAGATTGTCACAGTACAGAGTACTATTAATCAATCACTAATGCAATATTATTTCTATGAGTTTAGTGGTACCAGAATTGAATGGGTGATCTCATTTTATCAAGATGGCAATTCGTGGTTGTGTTCCGCTTGGAATTTCAAAGAAGCCTCTAGTCTGAAGGATGTTGCAATGATTCACTTAGTGACATGAATGCCGGTAATGGAAGTTTATAAGTACCTTTTTCATTTATATTTTTATGTTTTAGGATGTAATTTGTAATCAAAAATGCTTTTGAGCTTTAGAGCGTTCTTAGCCACTAAAGCCTATCCTACGGTCTGTGTGCCATATTGGGCCCCTGAAGCTGATTTTTGTGTGCCCGTTGTCAGGTTTTATGTTACAATCAAGAACTATGTATTGGAACAAGATAAACTAAATTTTGTTTTGATTTAAATGTGATGGATCATACAATTCATTTACGTCTGGGTTTTTTAAACTTGTAATTCAATATTGGTTTTTATGGGTAGTTGAAAAATATCATTTCAAGAATCACCGGAATATAGAAATTTCTGTTAGTGCTAAATTAAACGTAATTTATTTCATTATTTATTTATTTTTTTATTTTTATTTTCCAGTAAATTTTGGAGCACTGATTCTTTGTTTTTACATGTTAGTAAAATTGAAGGAACCAAATCAGAATGTTAAGTTCTTTATTATTTATTGTACGTATGTTTGTAAAAATTTAAAGGAACCAAATTTAAAGTCAACTTTATAATGAGAGCAACAATAAAGATTAGAGTTTAAAGTACGATGTATTACAGCGTATGAAACTTTCTTCGTATATTCAGACTTGTGACACTTATCAAACAAAATTATAGATTATTTTTATTATAATGCAAATAAAAAGCAGTTATTTTGCAAATGTGAGCATATTTAAATTTACAGTTAAAAGAGGTGCGGTCCTCTGTCAAGCATTTCCAAAAAGGGTAGCATTGTTTACAACAAGGACGGCGGGCCAAAGTGGACTTACAATTTCTTAATGATTAGAACTGGCAGTATTAGATGTAATCTATTTCTTGACATGTTTGTCGATTTATTCTTTTGTTTAAAACTTTCAACTTTTCTGATCGATTTTCACTTTTTACTGAATTGACTTTAACTAAGTCATCTTGATTTTGGGAATATAGAATTGTTTCTTCCGAGTTTCAGGTAAATTCTGAAAAACTTAAAGATAAATTGTCTAAATCCTATCAAAAGAAGTAGCACTTAAAAAAAAAAGCCGCCGGCGGATTTAATGGGGATATCGATAGCTGTTCAAAACGGGGGGGGGGGGGCACATTTTAAAAGACATAAAATATAAATGAAACATCTTAAATTATGCTCAAATATTAAGACAGATATAAGATAGAATGCTCTTACGGTATTATTTTATTCCAACTCAAATGATTTTTTTATGCAGTTCCTTAGTACTTAGAAAAAAAGCTCCAAAAAATTAAATTTAAACAATATATTAACACAATTGTGGAATAAAATATATGAAACAAAAATATTTTAAAAAATTACAAGTAAAATATTTCATATTAAGTACAGAAATCTAAATTATTTTACATCACACATTGTTTCATATTCAGATTTCTAATAATGGGCAGCTGTCGAAGAAAAAGAATATGAAGCTGGTATCAGTTGAACATAGCTCGAGCTGTTAACAAGTGTTGGAATGGAATATGAGTTAAAGAAAAAGAAAGAAAAAACATCTACGGTTTTCAGTGCTACTATAGCAACTCGGGGAGGGGGGGGCTAAAAGAGGCTAGATACAGTATTCATTATTTTAAATGAATACCTCAATATTTCCCAATTGGTTGTCCTAAACGTCGACCTTGCTCCATTTTCTAAAAAAATAATTCTCTACCGCATCCTAATTATTGTTTTGAAGTAAACATATTGCAATCCAATAATCTGGAGCCTATTATAAGAAGAAACTAGTTTCAAGTTTTATTATCCTTAAGATATATATTCTCCCGTTCACCAATCACTTCAGTTATCCGATCGAAAAAAATAAATATTACTCTTAATCAACGGTCTCCTATGTATTACAAAATCCTTCAAAACTACCGAAAGTTAGAAGGATTTTTTTAAATTGTATTTCAGAAACCAGTATAAGTCTATTTCTTGACATGGAAGATAAAATGTAAGATTATGTTCTTTCTTTTTTCTTTTTTGAGTTCTTATGTAAAGTATTCAGATTAGGTCTATTTCAATTAGACACTAATAAACCACCGTTTCAATTGCGTAGTTTCCAAATTGCTGCACAGCAGTTTTTTTTTTTCTCCTTGAAACAACATATTTCGCGCTTACTGGTTCCTGAAATAAACGATTCAATTACAATTTAGGTATATGTTAAGCGGTTTCAAAATAAAAGCAACTCCCAAGGCAATCTTAATTTCAGATCATTCAGAGTCATAATTTTAATTATTTTAGGGCGTATTTTTATACCTACGTAATTTGATTTTTCCATGAATGTTTTTTGGCGTCCACAAGTTTTATGAGATTCTAACAATTTTTATTTTGACAGATGCTTTCATGATATAAGGCTTAGTGATGGCACCTAAGTCGGCAAAGATGTCACAAAGAAGAATCAAGTTTGTAATGGAAAAATATTGGCCTTGAAAAAATTAGCATTCGGTTTTAAATGAATTTCTGCAATTTCACTGTAAAAACTACTAATCGATATTTACAGGTGATGTATACGAAATAAAATAATTTGGCAATTTTTAATGGTGTGAATGTTTTATTTTTTCTCATGAAAACAGTATAACATAATATAAAGTTATATAATTTTTGGAGTAGTAAAACCAATTTTTAACTTTAATACTAGTACTCATAAACCTGCAGATTTTATTATACTGAGTGAAAAATTGTTTCTGTTTAGTAGCTCTGGAATTTTAAACCGTCACATATTTATAGTTTTCATCTATGTAAACTTTAAAAGGTTAATAGGATAAAGTATTATTTAATCTATAATAATCAGTTTAGAATAAAAACCATTCTGTGCAGTCTAAATGCTGTATACTGCACATATGGTGTGAAATAAAATTAGTTACTAGTATTTCTCAAATAAAGTAGATCCAAATGCAACTTATAACATTAAAAAAAGAAGAAAACCATGAAAATATTCTGTTTTACCATAAAAGAAAAATAAATGCATATAATTGCATGCATCAAGTTAAAATAAACTTAAAGGTTTAATGGATTGCATATTGCAAAACATTTCTCACGTTATGCTGCACATTTTAACATTACAATAATGCTGGAAGTGAAAAAAGTACTTTTAGTGAAGATATGATGTAGTATTTTCAGTTATATATAAAAAACCTTTCTCATTTTTACTACCTCCATGGATCAAAAAGTTTTGTATTATGAAAAAGCTATAACTGTTCTTAAAATAAAGCTTCAGACCATATTTTGCAATTTCCTTCAATTTGAAAACTTTTAAGTCTGCAATAGAGCTAAAAGTTTTTTGTAGAAATGAAAATGCACCACTTTTTCTTCTTTAACATGTGTTTATAAAATATTGAGATGGGGCATTGATTTATTTTGTGTACAAGGAAATTAATATCAATAAAACATATATTTAGCAGCAGTTAACTATTTCTATGGAAAAGTGTTTTATATTTCTTTATTTGTCGCTTTTCATAGCCTAAAACATTATTTTTGTTGTTGAAAAACTTAAGAAAAGGAACAGATTTCGTATGTAGGCTGATTTATACAACGTACATACTGACTCAATTGCTTTACTTTTCGATATTGTTCTTCAGCTGTAAAAGCAGTGATTTCGGCTATGAAAAGAAACGATACGGTGAAAAAACCCTTTTGCATAAGAATTGATAACTTCATTTTATGTTTTACTGCTGTTAATTTTACTGTACAAATCATTTATAAAACCGTATACTACTGCTGCTTTTATGGCACAATTCAGTTGATTCCGCAGCATAATACTGCGAACTTTACAGTTTGATACTGTTGATTTTGCAGGCAATTCCGTTACAAAACAGTATATAACTGTTAATTTTACATATTATCTCTGTTAAATTTACAGGTCAAGTCATTCCTAAAACAGTATATTACTGCTGATTTTACAGTTTGATACTGTAAGTTTTACAGGGCAGTTTTATTAAAAAGCAGTATATTACTGCTAATTTTACAGTTTGATACTGTAAGTTTTACAGGGCAGTTTTATTAAAAAGCAGTATATTACTGCTAATTTTACAGTTTGATACTGTAAGTTTTACAGGGCAGTTCTATTAAAAAGCAGTATATTACTGCTAATTTTACAGTTTATCGCTGTAAATTTCACAGTAAAAGTCTGCTATAAAACAGTATATTACTGCAAATTTTACAGTTTAGAATTGTAATTTTTGCAGTTTTTCTTTGGAATGCGAGCTGCCAGTATTTTACTGTAAAAACAACAGCTTTTTTTTTGCAGTGTAATATATTGGTTTCCTAGAAGCGAATCGCCGATCTTCGACGTCGCTCATCGACGTAACGCTGAAATCAAAGTCAAGTGGATTCCGACGTGACCACTCAGAACGCCGAATTGGCTCGGGCGCGCATGAGCGGAAGAATCAAGTTTTCACCTCGGTGAGGAACGACGCCGACGCTAAGCGTGTTCGCTTCTAGGAAACCAATGCTTAACTGCCCTCCGCCGTAACGAATCGGGTAGACGACGTTTCTGAGACATTTTCTACACTCTATTGACTATGGTCACCGAAACTGCCAAAAACAGTTGAAAATTAACGCACCTTACACACAAAAGTACGAAAGCTCGATATTTGCTTATTTTTTCTCACCCGTAAAAATACGTTCTTTTCTATAAAATAAAAGTGCTAGCAACCTTTTTTTCCATAAATAGATTTAAAGTTCGTTATTATCATTCATGCAAACTATGCATTTTATTGTTACTGCCATTTTTTTTATTGTCAGCTTCAAAAAAAAAAAAAAAAGAAAAAAAAAGAAAAACATGTTGTACCTTAACTTTTTGATGCCAGTTTATTTTCGGAGCATTAACGAAACTGTTCAGACCAATAATTCTTCACTATTTGCGAAACTCGTTGCCTTACCTTGTCATTAGTGAAATCTGCTGCTTATTAAAAGAACCGAAAGCAGTATAACATTTTTTACTAAGAGGAGTAGTACTCTCAGAAAACTCATTTTAGTCATCCTATCCAACCATTATTATTTGCTAGATGCTAGATAAACAGGATTACGAGTGTGTGTTTCGGATGATTCACTTAGTTTTTTATAAAATAAATTCACAGAATAGTTTTGTCTCTTTTTTAAACCAAAAAGCCATGAAATAATATTAAAACTGTATGAAAACAAAAATGTTATACATAAGTTCACCTGTATAGAAATGAACACATGCCATTTTAAAAAGCCTTTTTAGGCCAAATGTCACAAAGCAAAAATGCGATAATATGCAGAACAAAATTAGCTTTGTCTGTTCGTAACAAACTTTTTTCTAAAATATATTTCAATACAATTAACGATCATTTATGTACATTGGAGGTTCTTTTATGTTGAGAGCAAAGTAGTGTGAATAAAATACTAATAATTTTCTTTCACAAAAATGTATCTGATTAAGTCCAATAAGCTAGCACTGATTAAACGATTCTAATTCCCATCAGTTAGAGGTATCGTATATAATAATTCAATATTAGATCGTCTTTCATTTGCTAAAGCAAAGTACATTCACACAAGTTAGTTCACCTGGAAATTCGCCAGTTTTCATTGAATTCTGATAAAGTATTGGATTTTCGTCATAAGATTTATCATTCAGCTTTTGATCTGTGAGCGACTGAGAAGTTTAAGTAGTTCTTAGTTTTGTAAGTTTGGATTGCCCGCAACTTAGAAAATGTCAAAGAATCTGAAAAAATTCTATATTGATATTTTGTAAAAAAATTCCGGATTGTTTTTTTTTTTTTTTGATTCTGTATTGCTGCTTTTATATTTATTTCTTACGCATGAAATTAGAAATTATCTTCCCGAATTTTAAAAAACAAATTAAAAAGTCGTAAAAACATTAAAGGAGGATTTTTTATACGAAATTCATTAAAACTGAAAAGTAAAAATCCGGTCCATCTGTTTGATAAGGTACTGATACAACACTACAAAACGCTTTAGGGAAGATGTGAAGGTCATTCGAAACGAGAAAAGAATTACAAATAGTTGTAATATTCAAAATTCACAGAAATATATTTATCAAAGCATTCAGGAAACATTAAAAAAAAAAGTTTGAAGTTTGAGATCTTAAATTTAAATTCTGTTTTTCGCAGTCACAAATTGCGATAGGTTCCTACTCGTTGGGTTTCTTGTTTCTACTAATGCCTTTTATTGCAAACATAATGTAGTTCAAGATGTCGAAATTAAATAAATGCCAAGGGCTGGATGCCGAATGTTATACAGTGGATGCTGGGTGCTGGGTGCTGGATACTGTTTTCGCGTAAAAAGGATAGTACAAAGTAGAGAAGGTCGTTTCATAAATAATTCGATAGTGATGCACATGAAAGTTAGCATTATAAGCATACAAAAATAAAATCAAAGGACGGATTAATTCAACGGTCATTAAGCAATTTGTGATTTTTCAATATAGTTTCTTTACATCACAAAGATAGTGAATCATTTATAAATGGGAATAAAAGTTAAATGGTCTTAGATACAAAATAGATGAAATACAACAAATAGATTTTTTTTTTCTGCAATGGGGCTGCGGTAGAGGCAGTGCCTTTTTGCAGACCGAGTGCGATCCCCCGGCATGGCAACTACTCTTTCACGTGGCACCACTATCGATAGGATGCCATTGCCAAGAGAAAATTTCGACGCCCAGTTTCTCCACTAGATGGAGGCACCTGAGCTCTATTTGATGCGAACCAGCACTAGGAATTTAATTTTGCCAAGAGATACTCCATGACAAACGAGCCCTCGAGGGATCTTTTACATGCCGCATAATCATACGACATGGACGCTGTCGATTTTCTGCATCTTGAAAATCCACCGACGAGAGCCAGGACTGAGCCTGCGGCTTTGGGCGCAATAGACCAGCGTCTAACCACTACACCACTCTGTCTACCTACAATAAATAGATGAAAGAGATATAATAGTTTGCCATATCCCATATAGCACACTTCGTCTGAGCGATGTTCCAGCGACGTCGCAATGTCCCATTCACGTCACATCACACTGCGCTATTAACAGTACGTCGCTGCGATGTTACAAGCAAACGTAGCTGCAACATCTTGATGCGACATGCTTGAGACGTTTCCCCCTCTCTCGGAACTAGTACACGCATGCGCAAAATGAAGAACATTGCTAGCGAGTGCTGATTAACTGTGACTGTAAATTTTTTAACTGATTGATTCCAATGTGTTTGTTTTTCTGTGGTTTTCCGCTATGATTACTGATTAAACGAGAAAGTTCGTAAACTAATAGTACTATTCTCTTATTGAGTGCAAAAAAAATTTTTGAATAATACTTAAAAAATCCGAATTTATAGCTTTGTTATGGAAGGATATTATTTTTTTCTATGCCTTGTGTTTTAATGTTGTCACACGTGTGCTGGTTTATTTTAAACTTAAGCGGTTAAGCTTCTCTTCAAACATTTGATTTTAAAATTTTGAGTTTTAGTAGGTAATGGATCGTCTTCGATCCATAAAAAAGTTAGCTAATAGAATTATGTGTGAATAGAATGAGTTATGTTAAATTTTATATTCATTACTTTATTTGCATAACGTATGATGAAAACAATTACTCTCCAATGTGTATTTGCTTAGTCTTCAGTATTTCAGCACACATTAAATATTAACTTTTCTGCGCAATACAATTCAATTCAGAAATGGATAGCGAAAGAGGGTAGTAGTGTATTTTCTTACTCTCTCTGCCGTTGTATCTTTTTCTGTCTTCTTAAGCAGTCCCATTCCTTTTGTCAGCAGTTAACTAATTATAGTTGGTACAATGAACTTAGAATGATAAAGCATTCATTATAAATGTCATGAATGCAGACTAAGTAAGTATGAATAGTATTGATGTATATCTCTGTATTGTGCTGTGATTCCATCTATTGTTAGATCCTCCACCAAGTCATGCTGACTTGCAGATATTAAATTTAAAATAAACCCTAATATCTTTAAAATTCTCTTATTTTCATGTATCTCTGTTTAAAAAAAGCTTATATGATTGTGTCAAATATAGTTTTAAAAAATCTTCAAGTTACTCGAGATAATTTCAGTGTAATGACTGACATATAAGATGTGTGAAGTCCTAATAATTGCACAAAATTGTACATAACTTTAAAAATAATCAGGCTCACGCAAGATTACGTAATCCAAAAAGTTATTTTCATTCAGAAAAATAAAGATTTAAACCATATTTTTAAAACATAGTTGAGGTTTCCCCAATTTGTCTATTGTGAACGGCATTAACTTTTCAAATTAAAGATTCAAAATAGTAAAATTATTGCTCAAAATAGGTAGCTTTGAATTAATTTCTTGTTTAATATTTACTGTACTTAATAAACATTTTGCTCGTTTATAAGACTTATTTTATTCATAGTCTACCTTTCTTATTTGTTGTGATTTTAAATAAAATATGCATATACTTTCAAGATTTTGAAACAATGCACAGAAAAATGCTCTACTACACACAGGGTAGGCTTTCTGCTGGCAGAAACCAGTTTTTGCCATGCCATTGGCAGATTTTAATGATTTTTGTACACAATAACTATTCAAAAGTTAAGATAAAAAAGGGGAAACTGGGTGCTTTTTCTAACTGGGGCTCTTGGGAGATGCAATTGAACAGACTGGCGCCGGTAGTAGTCAGCTTTATGGCGCTGTGGTTTCGTTGGGTTATTTAATTTTTAGACATGAAAAAGATTTGCCCATATTCAAGGTCATATTGCCAACTGTTAATAATGCAATAGTGATACTCCAGATAAAATAAATTAGCCATATAAAGTAGAGAATTTTCGGAAGCACTGAAATACAGTAAAGAATTGAAAAACTTTCCTGAGCAAAGGGGACACTGAAAGACTTGCTAAGGTAAATGATTTAAATATTTATGTTGAGAAACAGGCTTGTAATGCAAAAAGGAGATGTCAAACTGTTTTAACTGATTACTTTAATTGATTAAATGCTTTTTGAGACAAGTGTGTGCTGTCAGTATACCTTTATTAAGAAAAAACAGATTAATTACTCTTGACGTAAAATGTAGTAAACCTTTCGCAATCATTTCGATTGTGTTCCACAAAGGCAACAACAGCCCATTTTGAAAAAAGTAAATTAAGTAGTTCCTCCTAATAGCGGACACCTCCCAATAATGGACAAAACTTCTTGTCCCTTGACTGTCCGCTATTCGGAGGTTTCACTGTACTATGTATCAATAAAGCCATGTTTGTCAGCAAGAATATTTTTTACCTTTGGTTGTCCCTCTCTATAGCCTTTTAGCGGTTTGGCCGCGATTTTTGATATCCACTACACTTGTGCCTCTTAACTCCTCATATAATCGGGAGTTTACTGTACAGTTGAACTTAGTTAATGTGAAATGCCAGAAACTCCACAATTTGTTCGATTAGCTGTTATTTATAACAGTTGCATAAATAAGTGAAATAGTGAAAAAAACAAATGAGTGTTGTCTTAAAAAAATGAATTACTACTATTCATTATTACGGTATGAATGTATCTGTTAGTTATTAAGATTTTCCATTTTTTGAAAAGAAGGATGCTAAACAGTGGAGGAACAAGTGATAATCCGCATTAACACATAGAAAGTTCCGAGAAATGTCCACATACAATAGGTATAAGGGCTTAATGCTCCATACAAAAATATTTAACGTATGGTTGACTTTTTAGTCGTACAAAATGATGTATAATTTCGACAAAAAAATGGCGCTCATCACCAAAAGTTTTCAGAGGAGGGGTCAAAAATTTTTGTTTGTTTTAGCCTAAACTTTCATTTGAATGCACCTATTGTGCATAAGATTTTAATTTAATTATGTACAGTGATGGTCCTATCATTTTTTCTGAGAGTATACTCCCAGTAATCAATTATGCACAATATGTGTATGCGATCATATGCATAATATGAAAATTTTTGAAGCTTGAGGGTATAGGATATATGTTGTACTATATGGAGTATACCCTAGGGGGGCACCACTGATTATATATAGTGGACCCTATCTGAACACTCGCTAAAGTGGGCAGTGGCCTGAAACATAAATTTTTGGGAGGGCGGAACACTAGATAGTCTCAGAATACATGTGCATTATCCAATTTTCTCCTATAAAGAACACGTCCATAATCCAAACATTTTTGCTTGGTTCCATGATTGTTTCAAACCAACTTAACTAAGAAAATATTCGTTTTAACCGAGATTTTGTATCAACCGTGAATATTGGGAATTTAACAATATTTTTGCATTAATATTTTATTATTGGGTCTAAATGCTACTAAAATATATATATCGTCACCTCAGAGCAACAGTAGGATATCTTAGTATTATTTCTGGGATTAGATTTCTTACTGTTACTCTGAGGCGACAATATTCTCTTGCTATATTATTTTCTGGGACATTCCAAGGTATTTTTGACATTATGTAGAGTCTGTAACATGACCTTTTTTTGCCATAACTTTTTAATTTTCAGTTTGATTTGCAAATTATTTTAATTTGAGCTGGTGTGTTGGTAGGAAAATATCAAAATAAAATAATATGCTAATCAAACAGAAAATAAAAAAGTTATGGCAAAAAAGGTCACGTTACGGACTCTACATAAATGTCAAAAATACCGTGGAATGCTCCTTCTACTTTTTAAATTGAACAATCACTATTCGAATTCAACAACCAAGGGCATGCACAAAAATTTTGGGGCCCCATCACAAATCTTTCCCGTTACCCTTTATGTTGTTTATCCCTATTTTCATCCCTAGTTTAAAAAATATTTTGTCAACAGGTGTCCTCCCCCCCTTTGCACGCCCCTGGCAATAACTAATCTGAGTTTTTTTTTCTTTTGTACTTCTTAAGTTAGTGTGTACTAACTTGTACAAATTATTTGTGTTATGTGGGAATTTAAATATTTTGTTTGAATGGTTAGCTATACAATTTTAGCAAACATTTAGAATTATTGTGAATGTTACTTGATGAAAAATACAAAATTTTTGTTTTTTCCCAATAAATAAGAAAAGATTTCAGAAATTTTTAGCTGCGAGCTGTCACATTTCCTCAGCAATATCACAAGCCCAATGAATGTGCATGTAACTGAAGTTGGACAATTCCACGTGTCCAGAACATCTCTGGACTGTCGCATTGGGATGAAAACATCACACTGCGACAAACCATACATGTTGCATTGCGACGTAGCTGAAGTTGGGCATTTCCACATCTCCAGAACGTCTCTGGGCTGTCGCATTGCGACAACCCATACATGTCGCATTGCGACGTAACTGAAGTTGGACAATTCCACATCTCCAGAACGTCTCTGGGCTGTCGCATTGCGACAACCCATACATGTCGCATTGTGACGTAACTGAAGTTGGACAATTCCACGTCTCCAGAATGTCTCTGGGCTGTCACATTGCGACAACCCATACATGTCGCATTGCGACGTAACTGAAGTTGGACAATTCCACGTCTCCAGAACGTCTCTGGGCTGTCACATTGCGACAACCCATGCATGTCGCATTGTGACGTAACTGAAGTTGGACAATTCCACGTCTCCAGAATGTCTCTGGGCTGTCACATTGCGACAACCCATACATGTCGCATTGCGATGTAACTGAAGTTGGACAATTCCACGTCTCCAGAACGTCTCTGGGCTGTCGCAATGCGACGACAACATCACATTGCGACGAACCATACACGTCGCATTGCGACGTAACTGAAGTCGGACAATTCCACGTTGCCAGAACATCTCTGGGACGTTTCTGGAATGTGCCGTGATGTGCCCGAGACGTTACAGACGTCGCAGTGCGACGTATTTGCTACGTTGCCGAGATGTGACTGTGCTATGTGGGATGCGACGAAGTCAGAACCATACAAGCATTTTTTATTATGTCATGCATCAAGGTTTAAAGCCTTCGGCCCTAATTATAATAAAAATGAATAGAAAAAATACTCAGGGTAGGAATGTGAAAATACGCACTAAAGTACAAAATACAAAGAGGTAAGTAAAATTCTGGAATACAGTTAGAGGTAAGAAACAATCGTTGAATATAGGAAGACATAAAAATAATATTTTTAACAAAAATCAATTTAATTGCCAATGCTTTTTTTTCTTTTTTTTGCTTGAAAGTATTGTAATCCACTTATAACCGCCTGTATTAGAAATTGTAGCATTAGACTATGAATTAAAGCAGTTAATATGTCATACAGAACTAGTTTGGCTCCAAATATGTTCGTTTGGATTATAACAGCAGGCACATTTAATTTAAAATGAAAAAAAAAAAACTTAAAGTACTATTACCAAAGAAATAACATTATCATGGATGCTCAGAAAATTGCAACTTCAATAAGACCATTCGTCATTTATCTAAAGTTAATTAAAAACAAAATTCATAGCACTAAGAGCTATTTTACGTTTAGAGTTATTTAATTAAGTGGTTTTTATTAAACTAATCGCTCAAAAAACCAATTAAACTTACACTTATTTTCAATTAACCCATTCAGCGGGAAGAAAAGAGATATAAGTGATTAAAGAAAGATTTTAATTGAAACGAAAACGAAGTTTGAACCACTTAGGGGCTTTAATTTAAAGGATTTCTAAATCACGTGGAGCGACAGCACTCGACAGGGTTATCACGATTATCTCCATCCACAAAACAGATTAATGTTTCTCCTAATATTTGTAGTTGTATTATCTCTAAATTTTCAATTTCGGTTTTGACACCACTTTGCCGTTAAGTGCTTCAGTTGAGTTCAAGCTTTTAGAAGACGAAACTGTACACTGCTTCTTCCTCAACGAGGATTATTTCCTCAAAAAGATAATTAAAGTATTGCTTTTGCGATTTGGATGAATCGATTTCAGAAACTTGAAAATTAAGTAATATTATTTATCAATAGATATTTTTTGGATTATTTTGCCACTTTCAGCGCTTGTGTTAACAGATAACAAAGCTTTGAATTATGTAAACTAAGAAAAGGTAATTTCATTCAACTATTTATGGATTTAGTTTTATTACGACACACATATCTGTTATCTTTGCATGAGATTTGACGACGTCTTCTTCTTCTTTTTTTTTTTTTGACAGCTCACTATTAATTTAATACACATTAAGCGTCACTCATTTAAGCGTCAGTGACTTTACGAACTATTCCTTATTATTAAGAACTCGTACATACAAATTGTTGCTTATAAACAAAAATAAATAAATAAATAAATAAATAAAAATAAATAAAAAAATTTTTTAAAAAATGATTGTATTATTTATCAATCTTACAATAATTCTGCTAAAGCAAATTACAGACAGTTTCTTTTTAATTACCCCAGTTTTTTTATTGAATACTGATGAAATACTCGGTTACGTCTTCACAATTATAGTATCGTTTTTGATTTATAAACGATTTATAAAATGTTGATGACTACTGATATTTTAAATGTTGGTTACTATTAAAAATTTCTCTGAATTTTAACTCTCATCTCATTCATATTCCGAAGTAAAGATACGTTGATTTTGTGTAATTTGAACTAATTAAGAAAATTTTTTTGTTAGTTGCCGACGAACTCATTAAATTTGTTTGAATCACCGTGATTTATTGTAGAACAAAATAAAAATGACTATAAGGTTTCTTTATCTCTAATTTTGAAAGTTTAATGGGCAGACAACGAAATGAAAACTTAAACTACACTCATGTCCAAAATTAAGGTCACAAACATGTTGAAGGAGAGAATATTCAATGTACGCAATGATCCTCGAGATCTTCGGGTCTCAGTCCTATTGAACATGTTTGGGATGGTCTGGGAAGAGTCACTGCACAGCGTAATCCTCCTCTTAATATCCTTCAAGAGTTAAAAGCCACGCTTTTGGAAAAATGGGCTTTGCTGCCCCAAATATTTATTGAAACTCTCATAAACAGTATTAAAGCTTAAAATACACCGCCAGTTCAATTATTTCTCTTAGGGCGATGACTTACTGCAAAATACCATGCTTTGCCATCAAACATTGAGTTGAACCGCACTATTGCTGTGGTCATTTATCTGGTGTGCTAATTCTACATTAGCTACCAGTTAGTTTGGCTCTCTTGGCTCCCTTAAGAGGTTTTTCGCCTCCAGCTCAGTTACTTCCTATTCCGAGCTGAGGGGTGCTAAACAGCACGGAACTGCAGTCCTCGGATGGAATAATTGAGTTGGTGGTGTATTTTATGTATTTCTGCCTTAGGCCCAAAGTATTAAAGCTCTTTGTGGAGCTTCTACAGCAACGCACAGTTGTCACATTCCATATTAGACACACTTTTCCTAAGATAAATGCTTTATCTCTGATTCCTAATTTAACACTTTTTGATGTACCCTGTTTCTTAATTCCAATTTAAAATATTTTCAATGTTGTTACGTTTCTATGTTTCTTCTTTCATTGTACTACCATAACCATTGCACTCTGTGCCATATTTCGTGGCAATACAGTGAATAGTTTTACAGTTTTCATGGATTTATGTTTGTGACCTTAGTTGTGGACATTACTATAGTTCGTTGACCACTTTTGAAATAACGTTACTAATTGTTATCCCTATTTCCTTGCTTTTGCATAGCAGAAATGATAATTTTTTACTAAAACGTTATCATATTGTTACAAATTCTGTAAATAGCAATTATTTTTATGATTAATTTGTTGTAATCTGGCTAAATTTGGCGTTTATTCCATTATCTTTCATCTAAAATTGTCTTAGTAACGTAAACTGTAAATAGTTTCTTTCAATGAATATACAACCCCCGTACTTTCGAATGAAGTATATGGTCCCTCCATTTCTGAAAGATAAGATTTGTGAATGAAAAAAAAGGGAAATATGAGAAACTGATAGAACGCACTCTTTCTGGATATTTCTTTGCTTAGTACAAAGCCGTGTGGCATTTGAATGAGAGTTAGTTTTGCCTGTGACCAGGGGCGGCAAATA
The DNA here is from genome assembly GCF_026930045.1 of Uloborus diversus. Taxonomy (NCBI): domain Eukaryota; kingdom Metazoa; phylum Arthropoda; class Arachnida; order Araneae; family Uloboridae; genus Uloborus; species Uloborus diversus. The sequence continues at coordinate 46,524,973 of NC_072732.1, forward strand.
GGGGGAGCGAGAGGGGGCGGTTGCACCCCCAAATTTTCACTAAGAATAATTTTTAAAAAATGGCTAAATTCAATTTAGATAACTTAGAAAATTATTTGCTTGCATTTTAAGAACAGAAAAAACATATGGAGAATAATTGCTAGCCTTAACTAAAGAAATAATCTTTTCATATGGGTTAAGTATTTCAAAATTGTGTACTCTATGTTATGATAGTGCATCTTCTATGAGATGTCCGTACAGTGTTTAGACTGCGCAATTTTTACGAGTAAACTCCCTGTCATTTTACATAAATTTTTATGCTCATATTATAACTTAATGTTTAGCTAATAGATGTTCATTGATTCCTTGTACTAGAAACATTTTAGCAACTCGATGCATTATATGCTTTCTTAGAAACTCTTTGCAAAGATATGCTACGAAAAACATCCCACGTCACAAAATACATCAACAAATATATCTTGAGGCTCTTTACTCGACAATCTCTGAGTGACACACGATGGTATACAAAAATTAAATCTATAAAAGCCCCCTGGAAGAAAGACTGGAAAGCGACCTTTTCAGTGATAGGAAATCTGATGTCATTTTAATATGTATGACTTCGTTTGAATTTCTGTTTACTTTATGTATACTGCGGAGCATTTTTTGAACAATGCTACACTCTGTCACAAAAATTTCAGTCCGCTAACATTAATTCTTGGATTGACATTTGAAACTCTTAGTAATTTTCGCACTAATGCATGCTTGAGCCTTTGAACAAAGTGTAAAACTTTGACAGAACTTTCCATAACAGTTTTTACTTTATGCCAACGAAGAAGTGACAAAACCACACGAAGTTTTAGTCAAAATATTAAATCACTATTTTGAATAAAATGATCAGTTCAGTTTCTCAAGAAATTGAGACAGGATTTGATGAGATATATTTATCATTGGTGTGTTCAATATTATGTAAATCTGTTATAGAAAGCGAAAAAGGAAATATTACACTTATAAGTAAAATTTATAGCATGAGAGAAGAGGAATTGTTTTGTGAATTGCGACCATACTTTTTAATGACGCTAAATAAATACTAGCCCAATTTAAAAAGTTTTCTTTGTTACTTTAAAGAGCGGAATTTGAAGGAAATGTGTTTTTTAATATAAGTTTCTTGCTTCCATTCTTTTTTGACTATTTCAATCAGGTCAGTCATTTTATAGTAGATAACATTTGTGTCTCAACTTCAATATTGCTTTATTGTTCTTAACATTAAAACCATTTTATTATCACTTCCTGTTAACCAATAAGTATTTTATACCGTACTGAGGAAATTCATGCTCAAAAAACCATTGAGAAGGAATACTAATGGAGGGAGCCATAGCAAATGTCTCAGTGAAATAAGCTTGGGACCCAATGTTTCCCAGGTCAGGTGACTTGTTTGGCTGGGAAGTTGTCGCGTTTTAGAACACAATCGCTCTTTTGGCATTAAATATTTTTCAGACGACACAACGGCGCTTATTATGAAGTCGGGGCTACAAATCAGAGCAACTCTGGCTCCAACTCCTTTACTGCATAATAATAAATAAATAACTGATACAAATACAGGCCTATCATTCAAACACCCTCTCCACACTTCTTTCCGGATTTTAAAATATAATGTAACTGCATTTTTCATGTATTTTGATGTTTATTCCCTGAAATGACGGGCATGTACAAATAGTTTAAAGTGTTCTGTTATTGACTGAAAATTTATGGATTCATATGTATTGTAATAAATGTTTTGAAATGATTTCATACGCAGGCATACTAGTATTTAAATTGAAGCATCAAAATAGCAGATCTTTATTCTTGCGCATCTGCTGTTCACAGGAGCTTGGCGAGAAGATACTCGCCAACAAAGCAAATGTACCTAAAATGCTTAAGAGCCGTTAAAATAATTACTAGTTAAGTAAAAAGTGTTTTTATGGAACTAAAATGTTATTTACACTCAAGATATACAATGTTTTATAACTTTTATAGATAAAATAAGTACAAAAATTTAAAAATTACAGGCAACTGTGGAATATGTACTCGTTAAATGCATATAAATGTTATTTTTTCTTTATTTAGAAGTAAAAAACATTCGTACATGCTAGGGAAAAGTTACTGGACCTCCTGGTGTGGCTTTTCCTCACAGTTTACAGTGCTAGAATACTGCACTATTACTATAAATCTAATTTTTCCCTTCTACGGTTAAAGGTTGTTATCATGCATGGCTTCAGCTAAAGAAAACTTCTTTAGCGGTTACGGTCAACTCGAAATTGCTCCCCATGTCACATGGTACTGTTGCTTGCTGTATCGGGATAGTAGGGTTGCACTCTCTCCATCTATTCCTTTTCAATGCAAAAACTCGACCCCCCAAACGAAATGCTGAAATGCCGCCCCTGCCTGTGACTCGTATCAGCCGTGCGCTGGAGAGCATGTATTTAGCTCTGTGTGTATTAGCCTTTGCGCTGCGTTTTTGCGTATTTTGAAATAAATTCTTGTGTGACCATTGAGTTTACGGTGTTAATTGATATTTGCTTAATTGCTGATGATTGATTAACACTTGTAACTACATTTCCTGTACATAGCTGTAAATAAATCTCCTGTGTTTTTCTCAAGGACTGTGTCGTCATTCAAAGAAAGTTTTAAGTTGCTACGAACGCGTAACAATATCTTCATGCCTTCCTAGCATAAACGTTATGTTGAAAACATAAATTTTATAATAGACACTCAGCCAATTAGAAGAGTTGTACAAATATAAATAAAATATTTTATTCTACAATTCCCAAAATTCAAAGCATCAAAATCTAATTGTTTATTAGTTTAAGTATTATTGTATTTTAATGACTTATAGAATTTTTTATATATTTTTTTTTAGTTTAGTTTAAACAGTTCGGCTGTGAAGTGCAACAGATTTTAGAAAGTTTGAACACCTTTTTTATTGATTTTACATGATTTTATATTTATTGGTTTCTTACGCTGGTTTTCCTGTTAAAAAAAGAAATTCCGGATTTTGGAGATTATCTGACAGTTTTAATATGTTTTCTTTCTTATAAAATAGAAGTAAATAGTTTCCTTACGTCATTCAACGAATATACCTGTATGACAAAATATATCTAAGAAACAAAAAATGTGTAGACGTTAAGAAATCGCCAAAAAAAGCTACTTCTTAAATAATCTGTCTTTAAAATTGCATCGGGTAAATGCAAAGAAATTACTAGAATTTCCTATGATAGTAAAGAAGAGTAGCAAACTTTTTTAAAATTTTTTCTTCGGTCTCTTGAATCTGAGTGGGAAAAAAATACCAAAACATTTTTCTGTTGAGAAAATGTAAATTTCGCTATTTTTGTTCCATACTTTTTCAAGAATGTGTAATCAAAACATGAAGTGTGAAGAACTGGAAAGCGTATTTGCGTTTTTTTCTTTTCTTTTTTTTTTACATTCACTTCCTGAAACTCGTTCTGAAAGTTGCGTGATATTTGGCATTAGAAATCAAAAGGAAACTACCTCCGTAGAACCAGCTTCTTCATATGTATACATTATAATGTTTTATGTATTTGTGTATCGTGTTTTTGTAATTTAAAAACGATATAAAAGAGCTGAGACGTGTTATGTACATAATAAATATATTTAAATCATATTCAAATTTACAACAACATTGAATCACATGAGTTTTTTTTTTAACAAAACATAAAAGTTACCGCATACGATTTGAAACTTGTTGACGTTAATAATGTTTATCATGAGTCAAATTAATGTAACTTGCCATTCACAAACATAAAACCTAAAAAAATAAGTGCATAACAATATATACGACATTTCTCAAAGTATATAAGATTAATAGATATCCGAATCCATACCTTAAATAACAGCAGAGCCTCTATCACATAAGACTCCTTTAACCGGAACCTCGTTTAGGGACATCGGTTTACTTAAATATTATTTTATTTATTTCTTTACTTAAATTTATTTCTTGATAAGTAAACAGTATCACTTCAGGCCACCAAAGATGGCCATTTCTACTGCAGACAAAAAGTAACCATGTATTTCTATCACTTTTCTTTTTCTGTGTCAATATTTTTTCAAACTAACACTAAATTTTTAAAAAATTTTATTATTGTAATTTTTAAAGTGTCTTACCTTCGACTAGATCTTGTAGAATAAGCAGCAACAACAACAAAATGTCAATACATTTGAAAGCGATCAAATCCAAGGTTCAGAGATTGTTTTAAAACGGTTTATTTTTTTAACAACGTTCTTATGTTTACAGAAAAAGAACAAAAAATCAAAGCTTGTTCTATTTATAATACACAACAAAAAGTTTAGCCAAATCATGTGTCGTATTATATTTACATTGCATATTCTGACTCATCTCCCATTTATTGAAGAAATTGGTTTATAATTTTAATAATGTATAGGGTGTTTCGTTTTAACCAGCAAGACCTTTATTTTCGCAACCGTTAGTCCTAGATATTTGCTTCCAACTGCAAAAATGTTCAAAATAAGATGTAGAGTTAAGGTATTGAAAGTTTGAAGCAAAAATAAAAACGAGTAAAAAAAATACAAAATTTAACTTTTTATACGGGCCTTAGGTCCCCTCACTAAAATTTTAAGAAATAATCTCCATTGAAAACTATTACTGACACAAAAAACTTGACATTTGTGCGACGAAAAACTAAGGAGATATTCCAGTTCAAAATTTTAAGGGACCATACTGAAGATGAGATTGTAACTTATTGCCCTTTCAGAAGAATGACAGGTCGTCAAAGTATGAAAAATAAAGTATTTATATTATTCATTGCTATACAAAAGTAAATGCAAAGGTTTTGCCTTCATACGCAGAAACACACAATAAAACCTCCAAAAATTTGAAAACCACACTCCATGCACACATATAATTTTTAACACTTGTTAACCGCTATACCCCGCCCCCAAAAGGGTGTTATTTACGGCGAGTGAAAAGTGCTGTAAGTCACAAAACGCTGCGTTTCATATCTCAGTGAATATTGGTCGTACTAATTCCAAATTTTTCGTGCTGGAATTGTTTTTCATTGGAGATTATTTCCCTAAACATAAGTTAGGGGACCTGGGGCCCGTATAAAAAGTTGAATTTTGTATTTTTTGGCCTTTTTTTAATTTTTACTTCAAACTATCAATACCTCAACTCTGCATCTAATTTTAAACATTTTTGCCAATTAAAGTATTTATCTAGGGTGAAATAAAGGTCTTGCAGGTTAAAAATATGTATGTGTAATTAAAACACCATATGTAATAGCATTTGAGGTGCGAATTCTGACAACAGGGCGAGTGAGGTGTCAACGGAGGTAACCCAGTGCTTTACCGTAGAGCCAAAAAGACCATAAGGCTTGGGGGCAAATATTGTTGGACTATGTTCTCTTTGAGTGTACGCCCGTGGTTTTGTGAATGTGAATAGCATGTTTAAAGGAAGATTTTAAATTACTTCTGCCTTCTAAAAATCATTTTTTAGTATTTCTGTCTTCCGGGATTTTCTATTTACCGAAATGATTCGGTCCCACTGGTTTTTCTATGATCTACTGTATATAATAATGACATATATCATACCAAAGATATCATTTCATATCAAGTTCCTTCTATAAAATTTGAGACATAACTTTTCGGGTTTCAAACATATGCTAGTGGATTCCTAGCTAAAAACAAGCTAATCTCTAGTTTTTCCACTTGAAAATTTGCCTAAAAATATTGCTAAACCTAAAATTTTAAACAAAAGAAAAGAAGAGGTAAAATTTTTAAAGTTGCGACAAAAGGCGAAAAGAGTACCATTTCGCTTCTCCAGTAGGAAAATAAATTGAAAGTATTGCGAAATAAATTGGTAAAAAGAGACTGTGTGTTTATCAGTCACGTCATTACTTTTTGTAAATATTTTGAAAAAAAAAATTGGTCATGAAAATTTAAGTCTGATTGGAATTTGTTTTGTATGCCTGAATAATTTGCTCTTTTGTTGTGATTCTAAATTGAGCTCTGTATTTGATTTTTTTTAAATATTATTTTCCAAAGAGGAGTTTTTCGATTTATCACGTCTTTAATGACATAACAAAATAAATTGTAAAAAAATATCGTTTCATCATTTTTTAAAAACATAGTTTCGCTGCTTTGTTCTTTTACGAGATATTTTCACTTTGAATTTTCTCTGCAGCACTTTTAAAACTCATCTTTTTAGTTTTGTATCTTGCAGTTTTCATACGAATTTTCAAGTCGCTAAGGTTACGTTTTCAATCGCCATTTTCAAAGCTTTCAACTTACCTTTTTTATTATATTTAAAAAAACTGACTTGTATTATACTTTAATAAACCTCTCTTTATTTTTAACTTGAATGTACTGCTTTCACTTTTCAGTTAAAACTAATTTTAGAATAACTAATGCCAGTTGTCTTGTTTTCACAATGTGAAACAATCTTTGCATGCAACTCGCATGTAGGCATTTCAAGACTATTTTAACAGTCGTGTTAGAAAGGTTAAAAAGCCAAAAAAAAAAAAAAAATACATTTAGATGTTTTAAAATTAACACAATATGTATATAATCGAAAAAAGTGTTTAAGATCACGTGTCAAAATAGTGAATTTACAGTGAGAATTTTTCAAATTTTCAATTACTGAGATCAAATCCTATATATAATTCACACATTAAATAAATGCATTTACCAACATATTTTTAAAAAGGTAGGACAAATAGCTATTTATGTACTTTAATAAAAGTGGTTAGGCCGTGGATAAAATCGCGTTTTGCATTTTCTATTGTTTTCGAAGCATGGTGTTTTAATTAAAAAAAAGCAGTAAATGAAAATTCCGTTAAAACTCAACCTCGAAGGATTCTATACAAAAAAAATCACTAAGCCTGTTTTACTCTACTGTGAAGTTATGAGACATCCATTTAAATTCGCCTTTTTTTTAAATGTTTTGCAAAAGCTTAAATTTTTTCAAAGAGTTCTGAAACAATTTTGTTTTGTATTTTCCGAAAAGAGAAATTTTGAATGCAATTTTCCTCACGTGATATGAATTTCCAAAATGTACTGCATAATATGTGAGGGGAATCCTTCAGCTAATGGGAAATTTAGCATATTAAGCAACGCTCGTTACAGCTCGTTGCCGCTATTTTGAATTCATTTCAAGACATAATAGAACCTAATGATATGTTGAAACATTGTTAGATAGCTTCGTAGCTCATTTCTTGCAATTTAAAATCTTTTCAAAATTTGTTAAGTAAGGTTGCTCTGAAAAAACGAAAATGTAAGATGAATTGGGGTATTGACCATTTCGTGCTAGTAAGTAGTTCATTAAAGGTTTTTTTCTTACTCCAGCTGCAAAAAATATTTCTTCTAAAGAAACTAATCCTGTACTTTTTGAAATGTTTTTGAAAAAAAAATCTCATTAAAACTCTTCACAGTAAAATACTTCTTAAATGTTTATTCACATTTGGGTTGAATAATTGAATAAACTAAGTTATATAGCAGCTATATTATACACACACACACACACACACACACACACACACACACACACACACACACACACACACACACACACACACATATATATATATATATATATATATATATATAATCACAATTACGATATCACTGATGATGCATTCAAGCTGCAGAAGACAGCCGCAAACAAACAAAAAAAAACATTTATTATTTTCGGCATAATTACAATATAATGTTCGAATGATTAACACACCAACCTCATCATGTCTGCTTCTTTATTTTATGTCATAGTGCAATCAGCAGATGGGCGGTACAAAGTTTTCGTTTTAGAACGAAGCTTTTAGCATTGATCCCATTATCAGTTTAAAAGTGCCTCAAATTTCTATGTTGAGCAGTACTTAAAACTTAAATATATTTTACACAAAATTTATCTCATACAGTAAACTCACGAGGACTCAAGGCCTTCCAACTCGAATGCTCGTTTATTTCGGATATTTAATTGAATCTCTAACTCTCTTGAGAAGACTGGGGTTACTTCCCATCATTCGAACTACCAATAACTCGAAGACTTTAGCCGGACTCATGGAACTGACTGAGCAATACATGAGCAAAATATAATAGTAAATACAAGAAATATACAATTATGTGACGAGCAAGAAGATTATTTTCTGCGAGTTTACTGAGTACTTTTCAATTTGACAATAGAGTTTCAGGTTTAAGTTCCTACACCTACTCCTGTCGCTGATCTGCTTTGAAGTACACTTATCACACATTAAGTCTTAACCATTATAGCTTGTCTTGGAAATCCATTGCTCAAATGAAATACATCATCCTGTTCTTCTGATTTCGAATGGTCTATGGACATAATCTAGAAAAGATTCGGATTCCAAAGATGATTCAAGAATGGTGACGGGTCGTATAGTAGTTGATTTAGTTGTTCTTTGACTTAATTGGGGAGATTTAGTTCCAACATTTGGTTGATGACGAATAAAAGGTATGTATCTCGGCTTTCTTGATGTAGCTTTCGGTAGCAGAGCAGGTGTTGTCGATGTGGTCTCTGAATTGATTTGCGTAGAAGGAAGTCTCTTCGGGGAGCGGGAAACTGCTGGGTTTTTGTTGGAACTGTTGTCAAGCTGTCGATGTCGTGATCTTCTAGAAGAACTTTCATAAATATTAGCTGTAGAAATAGAATGAATGTTAGTATTGAAAACAAAGATTTGTCTCTGTAAATCATCTTGTTAAAAAATATACAGTATACTCCCGATTAGGGTGACCCCCATAAGGTGGCACGGTAACTGCAGAAAAGCGAACTCTATTCTTAAATCCCGATTTAAAATTTGTGTGATTTGAGAAATTAGAACAAAAAATAATGACAAGTAGAAACCCAATTGTACAAATAAAGATTGTATAAATGTACATTCCACTGAAAAGTAAACTTTCTTTTATTATATCACTTTATTCTTTTCATAAACATGGGTTTATATCTGTAGAACACTGCAATATCTTTCAAACAATTACGTGTAAGGAGATATTAAGTGGGACTTAAAAGAATGGATTGTAAGAAAAAAGAATAATTCACCAAACTAAAGCGTGTAGTGGTAATCAGCAGATCTAAACAAAAGATGACATATGTGTCTCTGCATTATAATGTATTTTTAGTAATCCAAGAACAAGTGACTCAGAAAGTAACTTCTTTTACCATCTTAACTTTTTATGACATGCGTCCTTTGCCTTTCAATATGAAAGCCAGCGCATTTTAATTCAAAATTTAAAAAAATGAAAGTAATATGAGTGCTCAGTCAACAGATCAATTGTTGGCGTATTTTACACAGGTCGTCACTTCGACGCTTTCCAGGGGATATTCAATGCAAATCATGGCGAAAAATCACAAAAACCATTTCCACTAAAAAAATACATTAATAACTCAAAGCAATGTGTGGGGGGAGGGGGGGGGTAAATTGTCCTTCTGCACCTCTAAACGGCGAATACACACATTTGTAACTCATATGTTGACCTTTTTTAAGAAAAAAAAAACTGGTGCTGCACTTGTCAAATTTCATTATCTCACATTTTATGCCATTAAGCATTATTATGAGAAAATGAAATTACGTGTTATCCCTTCATCTTTATACTTCTCTGTACACACATAATTTGTTGTTTGACACACCATTTTTCATAAGTTTTTAGAGAAATATCAAAATGAAGATTGTACTTTGTTTAAGATTTTGAGTACAATTCACCAAAATAGTAAAAAGCACTCTATTGTTTGGGCAAAACTAATCTTGCAGCATCGTAATGTTGTGATTAGGCTCTTTATAGCCTTCACAGTACTACCAGGTTGGGTTTGCCTCATACCTAGTTATCAGTATTTTGCTAAACTGTTCATGTATAATTCTAACATTATTTTCTGGTTATGCATTCACATTGATATATTCCTGTTACACTTTAATGTAACGCAACAAGTGTAACAAAAATCAAGGGGGCACTTTTGTGTAATATGTCCTCATGGGGTCTTAGAGATTGCGAAGATGGTTTTTAATTGGCAGATTGTTTTTAATAAAAAATATACAATCAAATTTTTAACAACAGTAATTGCATTTAAATGATATTATTGTAAGGTTTTTCTATACTGTAGTGGGAGTAAATATTTTAACCTATAATTAATTTACCAGAATATGCACAATTTTTTAGAAAGGGGGCAAAAATTGCAGCTCGAGGAAAACAAATTAAAGAAACAAAACAAAAACCGCCAGAAAATTATAAAAAGAAGAAAAAAAAATACGTTGAAGTTACTTTGTGACTCGTTTAACTTACGATTTGTTCACTTGCGTTTTACAATACGAAGTAACCAATAAGTCGCGTTATCTCTCCAAGCATGTAAACGAATGAGAACAGTGCGTCATCTCTCCTAAGCAGCAGACGCACGAACCCTCCTATTTCTGTAGAAGAGATATTAAAGGCTTTTGTTTAAAAGGGCCATTGTTATGAAGAATTAATGGTAGTAACGATGTCCGACTATAGGACAGTGGTTTCATAAGAACCGAAATCCACTTAGTTATCCTTCTCTGAAATTTAGAGACAAAACTATCAAATGTTATGCTATTAGTTTGGTTAAACAATGCAAATTAACAATATTTTATCGTAAGCGCATCTTTCGTAATAACCAGCATGGTTTTAACTCTGCACCCTCCAATACTGCTTTTGTACAGCTAGATGAAATCTCAGTGCGTTTACACAATTCTAATCCGCCAAACCAATTAGTGAGCAGTCTCTTCGCCTGTGTAATCACTATTCGTTTTACGTTAGACATATTACTTGAAATGATGATTTCGATAAGAATTTTTATTATGGCGTAGTCTCGCAATCTAATGGTTTGTTATTGACTTACTACAAAGACTCTGGTGTAAAACTTGATTTTCAACGTGTAACAGCTTTACTTGAACATTGATACTAGAGTAACGGCCATACTGATCATTTAAAAGTGTCTTAGTTCTCAACTTGACACGATTTTAAATTGGATTCTTCTCAGACTTTCTTAATCACGTTTTGTCTAAACGGTTTATAATGTAGCCTAATATACATGTTGAAACATTATTTTAAAACGTAAGTTGATGTAGAATAGCATATTATGGCTCCCTGCAGACTAAAGCTTTAATTGATGAAAGTGTGAATATTTATAAATGCACTGAAAGTGCACAAAAGCTGGTATGGCAAATTTCTTTAAAACAAATAAAAGTCATCACTTCTTTTTAAATCAAATAGGGAAGCTTTTTTTTTTAGCACCACTTAAAGTTTATTTTTATTTATTTATTTATTTTTTTCGAGCAATCATTATTGCTTATTGTTTTCATTTGACGGTCCTTGATGTCCGGTTTCTTTTTTAGAATGGACCAGGGGCCTCTGCAGCACCGCCGTCCACCGGAGGACGGAGCTGCTCCTCTGGTCCTTGCCTGCACTAGCAGCACGGTCCACAGGAATCCCCTCCTCCTAGGCGGTGGCGTCCATGTCCTGCATGCAAACACTCCTACATACACACACGTCTACACACAAACCGGTCCTTGCACACATACACCCACGTAACCGCCCAGGAGGAGGGGCAGGCTTGGAAGGACATGTGAGCCGTTTCTAGAAACAATAGCCTGTAATGAGTAGGGTCCTGTCGCAAATCGTGATTGCGAAAAACATAATTCGAATTCAAAGTGTCAGAATTCAAATTAGATATATATACACACATATATAAACACTGCTCGACATTGAAAATGCAACACCAAGAAGGAGTAGTCAGAAAGTCATGAAATTTGAGAAAAAAACATAGACAGCAAGGAACAATAAATGATCTTAATTTCAAAATGATAGGCAGAATACAGAGCGATAACGGCGTCGGCTCAGTAGGATGTAGCACCACCGCGGACAGCGATACACGAAGAAACACTTCTAGGCATATAGTCAATAAGGGTGCGGATGGTGTCCAGAAGGATGGCTCTCCATTCCCTTTCATCCATTTGCCACAGTTCGTCTTCTGAACGAGGCAGGGACAGAGTCTGCAAACGGCGTCCAATCACATCCCACACATGTTTGATTGGTGACAGGTCAGGAGAGTATGATGGCCAGGGAAGCATCTGTGTGCCTTGGAGAGCATGTTGGCAGATGCGAGCACTGTGTGGTCGGGCGTTATCCTGCTGAAAAATTGCATTAGGTAGCCCTTGAAGGTAAATGATTTCCACCGGCCGCAGCACATTATCCAAGTATCGTTGGGCCGTCATTGTGTCCTGAATACGAACTAGAGGTGATATGGAAGTGTACGCAATGGCGCCCCAAACCATTATGCCACGTTGTCCTGCGGGGGGACGTTCCAAAGTTACTGCCGGATTAGATCTGTCTCCACGGCGACGCCACACACGTATGCGGCGACTATCACTGAATAAACAGAAGCGGGATTCATCTGAGAACACGACATTTCGCCATTCTGTCATCCACGTCGCTCTAGTCCGGCACCATAGTCTACCGTTGCTATCTATGTTGTGGGATCAATGGCAGTCTTCTTAGCGAGCAGTATATATATATATATATATATATATATATATATATATATATATATATATATATATATATATATATATATATATATATATATATATATATATATATATATATATATATATATCTTTTTTTTAAATACGGTTATATAAACAATGCGATGCAAAAAATCTCTTGTTTAACCATCATTCAATCAAAAAAAAAAAAATTAAGGAGAATATATGGTCATGATATTCAGGTAAGGAGCCAAAAAACAATATGAAAAAAAAAACATATTTTTCAAATAGGTTCCTTAATAATACCATTAATTCTTAATAATTATATATAATTATATTTAAAAAATATTATTAATAATAGCAATAATAATAATAATAATAATGATAGTAATAATAATAATAATTATTATTATTATTATAAATTACTACTACTTCTACTACTTCTACTACTACTAAAAATAATAATAATAATAATGATAATAATAATAATTATTATTATTATAACAATGATAATTTTTATTATTATTATTCAATAACAACAATATTTATAATATTCAGAATAAAACAATAATAATAATTATTTTTTTTTAGAGAAGCTTTATACTTTTCAATTTGAGCTTCATTAACTGTAAATATGCCTTTTGTTTGATTATTTAAAAATCTTTTATGTTTTCGTACTAAATAATTTTACATAACTGCGTTTAAGTTTCTAATATACGTAATGTCATTTCATCATTACTTTAAGTGTACAGCATGAAAATACGGGCCTTTATTGGAATTGATAGTTGTAATGGAAAATATATAGCAAATCAATTCCACTCATGAAACGGCTATAATAACTACTCCTTCGTTCTTCGTACTAGAAAGAATTCAAACCATTCGACCATGAAATGAAAAATGGAAATTGCAATCCTGAAACAGATTTCTGTACTTGTTGTGGTTTATTTGGCTGAGTTCATAAGGACGTGCAATTTACTCGTAAATAGACAAAAATATTACTTTCACATACTAGTCATGATATCTCGAATATTAGCAGAACTAATAAGTTCAAAAATTAGTCAAATAAATCCTTTCGTAAAACAAAATAATAAAGCTATTTATGCAAAAATACATGGAGGGAATATTTTTTACTGTTTTAATTACTCTTTTGTGGCAACATTCCTTTCCGGAACCACGATAAGGAATGTAGCCACAAAGCAGAAAATCTGCAAAAAAAAAAACTTTTTTCTAGTAAATAGCACCATAGAACACCAACTAAACTAAAGCAAAATTTGTTTGAGGGATAGAGAAAAATATTCTTTGGCGAGCCATTTTACCAATAAGCTCAGTTCTCTTAGTGGGCGGTGTACTTGTTTACTGCAATGACACAAAAAAGCAATATCCTTTTATTATGCGCTGCAATTCAATTTGCGTGAATTGTATTACTGTGTAAAATACTTGACACTACTCAAAATACAGCTAAAAATGTTACTCCATGCGTTTGTTTTCAAAACTGTGCGATCTATAAATAAGTTGTGGCAACAGCATAATTTAGTTTGCGACACGGGCGTTCAAATTTAATTCGTGCGCTGTGCTTTTATTCATTCTAAGTGGAGTGTAAAATTTATCTTGAGCTCTTTGTGGGTCTATTTTGAGCGCATTCTGATGAATTTCAACAAAGAGTCGGTAAAAAGCAAATCAAATTTTTTTAAAACTCTGAATGAAGTATTGACATAAGTGAAAATTTTACCTTTTTAATATCTATGCATCACTATATATATTGTTTGTGATGAACCAGTCATTTAAAATGGCATTATATGTAACTGTAGCTATTTTTTTATTTGAGCTCACTTTAAATACTAAATTTTTATTAAAATTTCAATGTTCTGAACGTAGTTCATTATAAAACACTTTTTATTAGTAACGCTTATTTTAAAAGTGATTTTCAAATGATCTGCCTATGAAGGTAAAAAAACAGTTCGTGCAAAAATGAGTTCTTTTAATATTTGTTCAGAAACATGTTTTTAATTCCGTACTAAAAATAGAAAAATCTCGGAATTTGAAGTTTTTTTAGTGTTTTATTTTTAGCGGGAACTAAATATAAGCTTGTTCAATAAAACTAAAGTAAAATAGATGAAAAAACGCAAAAAAAAAAAAAAGAAAAATGTACAGATACTGCCCTTTATCTTCCCACGGCAGAGATAAACTCTCAAACATGACTTAAAAACAACACTTACTGTTCGCCAACATTTTTGTTTCTTTATCCGATTCTTTTGCAGACTGATCAACTTGTTTGCTTTTCTTCCTTTTTGGCTCGAAAAAGTAAACTCTAAATGGTTTTTTAGTCATCGTTGTACTTGACGGATTTGGATCTGTCGATGAAAATTCTGGTTTGAAATCCGCTCCTCTGAAATTCCGACTTTCTCTCCTAGCACTGTTTTGAGCAGTAGATGTGACTGGAACTTGGTCTCGAATTGGCTTTGTTGTAGTTAAAGAAACACGGAACTGTTTTTCGATCAGATTTGTCACCGGTTTAGAAATGGGTACTGAAGAAGGTGTGGGAGCTGTAACCTGAGTCCACCAAGGATTTTGAACTGGTGCCGAGGGTCTTGAACGATGTAGGTTTATCCTGTTTCTCAAAGTAGCATTTCTTTCATTTTGCGGCGTAACTGAAAGAAAAAGTGGATATTCTTCAGTATTGTAAACTTTATAGTACAATTAATACAATCTGTTTTGTAATGTTTTACTTCTCAATTAAAAATGTCAAACAATAATCTTTTAACATTTAATAAAAGTACATGAAAAAGAAAATTGCTTCGCCAAAAGGAAAAAAAATCTCGAAATGCTTACATAAATGTTGTAAAACTTCTGTATTATTAGTTTATTTATCTTCTTTCATTAATATTTTTGTATATTTTAGTTAAGTGCTGAATAAAAGAAACGAAGAATCAAGACCAGAGTAGTGGAGTCCAAGGGAAAATGACCGACTCCGACTTCAAGAATTTTAGAGCCTTTGACTCCAACTCGGTAAATTTTAGAGCCTTCGACTCCGACTCAATTAAAATGGCAGAATAGCGAACTTTGAGCAAAAATGACCGACTTCGACTTTTGGAATTTTAAATTTACGATTTCCGACGACAATTCGTTCACCCCACAATTAGTCCGACTCCTACCCTGTGGCTCTGTTTAGAACATAAAATAAATTATTTTCCTTTTGAAAAACGGTTAACTTAATTATATTAGGACGAAACACTAACTGCATTCACAAGGGGTTTTTTCGTTTTTTTTTCTGTCTGCAATCGAAAAAACATTTATTCGTAATCTTCCTCTTAGAAGTTCCATTTCTTTTCTTTGTCTGAACTTCTAGATTTTAATAATGCTAATAAAATTATTACTCTTCACTTTTAAAACTACAAGCGTTGTTTAAAATAGTTTCCAAAACTTTCTTTCATTAAATTTTGTATGCTATTTTAATAACAAAGAAGAAGTTTTCAAAAGTACCGGGCAGAAGTTGGGGGTCAAGATACACACAATTTTGAGTTTTGCAGAAATTTTTATGGTGAATTCTTCGAAACATTTCTTATGACACGTATTTTCTCTTTTCTTTTAAAAAAAATGTTTTTGAATTGTTTTGGTTTTGATGTTGATTGAGATGATATCGTAGTTTTGCTTCCTTTAAAGTACCACATCATGTTTATAAATTTAGAACTTTTATGGTTCCGTTAAAGGTACTTTACTTGGCACATTTTTGTATTATTTTTGGCGGGTTTTTTTAAAATAGTTATTGCAAATTAAATGTTCGTAGTCGATGACATTCAGCAATTTAAAAATTCTGGGGTTGCTATGTATTTGCTGATGTTGCCAGTTACTTTAAGCACTTTTTAAATTGTCGCCAAGGTACACTGTAAAAACGATTCAGAAACGTCCCTGGAAAATAATAGGCAGCTGACGTGCCCAATTTCAGTCAGTGACACATCTTGCAAAAACCTGGAACGTTTTCTGACAAAAGTCAGTAACCTTTCTGAAATTATCCTTGAAAGATTCTGAATTATTGGAAAATCTCCCCTGTTAAAGCCAACCATGTCTCGTGAGCCTTCTAGAAAAATTAAGTAGATTTAATGTTATTGACCATAGCTTTCCTGAGTTACCAAGAAGGCTCCAGAAGCATTAGAGCAACCATGGCCAAAGCACGCGAAATTTGCAAGTAAGAACCAAGCATAATCCTGCCTGCAGTTCCTGCTTTGCAAAGCTGCAACTGTCCACTGACTTATTTGTTCCCTTTGGGAACTTAGTCAGACCAGACGGGCCGTACACAAGCTAAAGTCAATACACTTAATAAACACTCTCAGTCAATCTTTAAACTGGTAGCAAAAAAATAGTTTTCACACCAGTTGAAAGTCTGCGTTAGTGCATCTTTTAGCAATTCAGGAAACTTTTTGGCGAAGATACTGGATTTTACGGGGAAATAGGTCACAACCTCTGAAATCCCAAAACGTTCCACGGAAATAACTAGTAAAGTGTCGGTTTTTTTTTTACAGTGTAGAATGTAAACAAGTCGCCAAACTGAGTTGCGTACCTCGGTTCGGAAAAGTAACAAAAATATTAAACATAGAAATTTAGAATTACCTGTAACATTCCGAAGCAAATTCGTTCTACCACTCCGTCGAGTGGGCTCAAAACTGAATATAAGATTATTTTCCTTCAGTATCTTGCTTCTTTTTGTCGGTGATTCATGAACAAGTGGTTGAGAGGGAATCGTTGAAGACGACAACGATCTTCTATCTGAGAAGGAGCTTGGTGGTATCGTCTGAAAACTGACCGAATTTCTGAAATGAAATTCATGCTGTCTGGAACGCCTGGGAGAAATCTGTGTTGTTGATGATGTAGTGGCTGGCTGTGGTCCTGTATTGCCAGGAGTTAGTTTTTCCGACTTTACCCTCTTTGCCGCTTGGAGATTAACGTGAGAGAGCCCTATGATACATGAAATTTAGTCAATTAAAAACAAAAAGAAGTTTAAGAGTATTTTGTAAAACTTCGTGGTAAGGTGTGATTAAAGGTTTTTTGTAAAATATAAATGAAACCATTCTTGAATTGACTGATAACATTTCGTTCATATATACACGTTATATATAAACATTTCCTGGACACTTTTTGTAATGTTGTATCTTTATAAAAACCTGATCCAAAAAGTTTCGGTTAATTAAATTAATATAAAATTTTCGTGAGTGATATATAAACACTTAAACTAATCTAATTTGATTTTAGCGCTCCTAAATTGCACAGTTTATAAATAAAATAGCTTAAGCATTTATTTCGATTTTTTTTTGCTTGAAAAGAATTATTTTAAATTGTGATAGCTATTTTGAATAAAACATTTTCTTGTACTAATCCTTGTAACTTCCTTTGCATACTAAGTTCACGTAACTTTGGACTAAGCGATATGTCACATTTATCAATTTAACATAGTCTGTTTAATGTACAATGCAAAACATTTATTTTTTCTCAAACTCAGGTACTATTGCAACTAAATGATTGTAATTTAGTGAAAGTTCAGCTGGTTTAAAACCATCAAATCAGATCAGAAATTGTGAAATTCCTACAAACGTAGTTTACGAGCAAATATTTTTGGCACAAACACAAATAAAGATTGTTGTAAATGTACTAAATTGAAAAATTATAACTTTTGTGATATCTTTATAAAAACCTAATCCAACAGTGTTGGTTTATTAAATTAAGATAAAAATTTCGTGATTGATATATAAACATTTAAACTAATCTAATTTGGTTTTAGTGCTCCTAAATTGCGTAGGTTATGAATATAATTTTTTTTGCTTGAAAAAATTACTTTAATTTGTTTTAGCTATTTTGAACAAAATATTTTCTTGTACTAATCCTTATAACTTCCTTTACATGCTAAGTTTACGTAACTTTGGACTAAGCGACATCACATTTATCATACTCTTTCTAATGTACAATGCAAAATTAATTTTTTTCCCAAGCTCAAGGATTATTGCAACTAAATGTTTGTAATTCAGTGAAAGTTCAGCTGATTTAAAACAGCAAAACAGATCAGAAGTTGTGAAATTCCTGCAAACGTAGTTTACGAGCAAATATTTTTGGCACAAACACAAATAAAGATTGTTGTAAATGTACCAGATTGTAAAATTATAACTATACGCAAGATTAGAGAGTGATATATATATATACCGCTAGTGTTCAACTTACACAGGTTCCACTGTACTACATTCAAAACAGAAAACTGTTTCCAACGTCGGAAAAAATTATTAAGGGTTAGGAAAAAAGTAACTAGGTACTAAAGGCCAAAAAAAAAACTTTATTACTTTTGGCAGGTTAGATTTCTTATCAAGAGCGAAAAAAATAAGGCTATTTTTATAAGAAAACACTCTTGTCGTTCTTTCATAAAAAAAGTAGAAGAAGGTAATATAAATATTTGAGAAGAGAAACTTAGAATCTCAGGTATGAAGAGAAAAAAAAAAATAAAATAATATCTTCTTTACGTCGATGAAAAAAATAAAACAACTTTCAAGGCGCTACTTTAAAATAAAAACTTTTAAAGAAGAAATATTTCCAGAAAAAGGAATAAATTAATGTTTAAGTATTTATTAAAAACGTTTAAAATTGTGCCCCTGCAAAATAATATGCATGTACACATACTTGCATTTTTCTACTTTAATGCAACCAATACTTGTGACAACAGAATTTTAAATTACTTTATTTTACTTTTATGCATTAGCCTTTTTACTATCTAATCCTTTTTAATAACACTGGTGCAAGTGATGAATTTATCGATTTGAAAGAAAATCTGTTCTTCGCTCTTCTATAGGTTGATTGTTTAACGTTAACAAAAGTAATTATATGAATTTGATTCATTTGTAAGAGTTTGTCAGAAATTGAACCGTATTTATTATCCGACTGCGCATGCGCAACGCAAAGGAGGGCAATGTGTTTATAAGTATATGTATGTATGTTTGTTTCTATGTGGAGTTCTAGAGTCTAAACGCTTGCCATTTTGACAATTCTTACGTCAATCGATTTATCGTAACCTTGGGAGTGTCACTAAGCACATGGCAGTAATCAAAATTTACCACGAAAACAACCAGTCACCATATTGTCAGTTCGGGATCGTTTCGCATGCTACCTGCGTGCGACAGAGTCTGCGACAAATGCAGGCAGCGTTTTCGGCTGCCTGAATTATTTGTTCCGTAAGTCTACTAATTCTATTTTCTTCTCTAACATGTTGCATTTGTTTTTGTCGTGATTCAGGGGACTGAGTTTCGCGACGTGTAATTTTTGACGGGCTTTTTTTTAGTTTTGTGAGAAAGATTTGTTTGACGACGTTAACGAGCTCGCGTCATCATTAGCTATACTGGCTGTTTATATAGCTGTGGTTGACTTAAGTTTGCGCATTTTTGCTCAAGGGCAACCATATGTAGCTTTAAGTCAAGTGAGGTCCCTAGAGGGACAAATAATCAGTAGTTTAAACCACCGCTAGTTATATTCAGTAAATTACCACCCATTAGCCAGGGCTAAAGCAGAAATACGTGAAATACACCGCCAGCTCAGTCATTTCCAGCCGAGGACTGCAGTTTCGTGCTTATTAGCACTCATCAGCCCGGCATAATAAGTGACTGAGCTGGAGATGGAGAACCTCTTAAGGAAGCCAAGAGTGCGAAACAAACTGGTAGTTAATATAGAATTAGCAGACCAGACGAGTGACCGAAGCAGTGGTTCGGTTCAACTCGAAGATTGAACGCGAGGCAAGGTTCTCCATCTCCAGCTCAGTCACTTCCTATGCCGTGCTGATGAGTGCTAATAAGCACGAAACTGCAGTCCTCGGCTGGAAATGACTGAGCTGGCGGTGTATTTCACGTACCGCTAGTTACTTAATAATCCTCACGGTGTAAAGTCTCTCCATAAAATAACAAGATTGCGAAATTTACCATCTTATCATATTCTTTACTAATAATAAAGCTGAAAGTCTGGATCTCTGTCTGGATGTCTGTATGTTTAGATGTCTGGATGTCTGAAGGTCTGTGATGCGCATAGCGCCTAGACCGTTTGGCCGATTTCCATGAAATTTGACACAAAATTAATTTATACTATGTCTATGGGACTTTGCACCTCGAAGCGATTTTTCAAAAATTCGAATTGTTCTTTTTCTATTCTAATTTTAAGAACATTTTACTGAGCAAATTATCTTAACACGAACGAGTAAATTATCATAACGTGGACCAGCAAACTACCATAACATGGGCAAGCAAATGAACATATCAATATTGGTGAGTAATTCATCATCCATTGTTTGTAAAAAGGCAAACCAAATGATCTTTTAATTTTCTACTACGGGCAAAACCGTGCGGGTACCACTAGTAATCATAATAACTAAAACAATGGAAACTAACTAAAAAGTGGGTAGAATTACGGTAACCGGGTCGCGGTGATAAATATTTCATTCTGGCAACCCGCTACCTTACCTTGGCGACGGAGCAATGTTGGTAACCCTACAACAAAGCTTATTCGCTATTCGTTTGGTCAATCAACCATTTTAGAGTTCACTACTCAAAATTGCAATGTACATATTTGTTTAATAATTTTTCCATAGAACAAGATTATTAATTTTCTCAAAGATTTTTTTCGTCAAAAAATGGCAAAATATATTGTGTTTCTTCAATTTTTTGATCTTCGAAACATTTTACAATCCTTTACATCTCGGAATGTTTGTCACTATTTTAAGATATGGATTTAAAAATCAGTTATTCATATCTTTGGATACTTTTTTGGAATTCGTTCGCAGTGAATAATTTCTTTTGTGTTTTACTGTTCCATCTTTAATTTATTCATTACTTATTGCAATGACTTATTCAGTGAGTTAGTTATAATAATGTTCTCTGAATGGATCTTTTGATGTGATTTAACTTATTTCGCAGATCATTTTAAATTTAATTGAACATTAAATCTACTTAAAGGCTTTTTCTATTTACCTAAAAAACAATTTCAGACTAATGTCGTTTTTTTTTATCAAACTTTTAATGCTGTTAAATTTGCTAGAAATGTTTCATTTTAATGTTTTTTAGGAAATCAAACATAAAAAGTGTAACATCATTTTTGTCATGAACCATTTCGTTTTATGCGCTCCCACGCACATTATGGTAACATGCTGAAAAACGTTATATCTCACTTGTCTTTTCTACAAACTTAATTTTAAAATAAGAAAAGCAATAAAATTCTATAAAAAAATAGGCTTAATAATATATTTTCATCAATTACAAAAGGAAAAGTTTTATCACTTTTTTTGCTTCCTTTCCGTTATAATCAAAGAAAGGAGAAAGTTAATCCACAGTTCTAGTTATCAAGGGGATAGTTGGAGCAATCCAAAGCTCCACCCCTTTTCTTTAGGTCTATTCTCATTAGATGATTTCCTTTGTTTACACTGTAGTACTTTGTTTACATTGAGTCTTAGGTGCCAAATTTGGCTGTTTTTGAAAAAATACGCCAACGCGACCCGGTTACCGTAATTCTACCAAAAAGTGTAAAAAAAAAACTAATTATTAAATAAAAACAAAAAAACCTTCAAAGATTTTGAAAAGTTAATCTTCGAGATCTTGATACACGAAACTACGCCAAATCTGCAACGCAACTTTAAGAAAGATAAACTTTTCCCTGGTATATTTTTACCAATTTTCCATCGTCAAATACATAACCATTACAAAAGTTTTCGAATTTTGAAATCATCATTAAGTCCCAATCTCAGCTTGAAGAAAATATCTCTACTTGTTCTGAAACATTTAAAGGAATTTGGTTTTTTTACAAGTACGCCATTTTCCCCCGTCCTTTTCAAATGTAACACAATTTTCTCTCTCACACTAGATGGAAAGTTGATAAGTGAAAATTTAAACTTTCCGCAATAATATTACTTCAGAAAACTCAAAACTCAATCTGCAAAATACATAGAAGGAAATACTTTCTTTTGTTCTCGACTTATGTGTCTTCAACTATTTTCAAGAATTAAGTCTTTTTTTTTATGTTAAACTTTTTATGGGAGGGCTTTGAAATTTTGATCTGCAACCTTTTTGTTTGACGGAAGTGACATAGTTGTTTTTTAATTGTTGCCAAAAACAGTGAAATGTAACATTAATTATAAAGTTAAAGTACTTACGCTTTGTAATTTTTGCCAAAAACAAGGGAAAACAATAGTACTGTCTGACCACGGATTGTATGTAAAGGCAAACATCCGGTTTACACGCGGAAATGGAAGTATCAGTCAGTTTTTAGAGAAGTCAGTTTTTGCAGATGTATGTTAGCCTCTAAGTTAAGCAGAGTCTCATTCAAATTAGAGCCGCTATATAGGCCTACAGGGGCCTTAATTCAAATGAACGGAACACGCGCATGAAATTTTAATTTTTCCCCTCCCATTGGACTCGTGTTAACTGGACGTTTGTCAATTCCATACCTACAATCCGTGGTTGGACACTAATTATGAAGTTAGTTTGTAACTAAATTCAACAAATTAATTTCATGGCTGAACTTAAGCAATCACATGTTCGTGGATTTTAGGCATTTTAAGCTTTTCAAATAATGCAGATTTCCCAAGATTCATTTAGTTAAAGACAAGTCATTAATTTGAAAATCGTAATCCACATTTCTTAATTGTACCCTTAAAATTAGTTTGCTAGCTTTTAATACCAAAATTAACTTTATATTTACTATTATATTTCATTATTTTTAGCAACAATCAAAAACTTGGATTTCAAGTATTTTCGTTGTTTATAATATTTTTTCTAGATTGAGTTTTAGACTTAATAATTACATTACGTATTGCCTTACCAATTCTCTGAAAATTAAATATGTTCATATTCCATTACAACATTCTTTTCATCATACATACCTCGATACCTGGGACGCCTGGAACTTTTTTTATGTGGTTTTGTTGTTGTAGCAGGTATTGAAGATATTTGTTGAGTCGTTGTCTTTGTCGTAGGGGGCTGTAACGTCACAATCCGGACAAAATCATGTCTTACAACTCGACTGGATTCGGGGTCGACTGGATTCGGGGTCTGTAAAGTATCAGAAGTCGATGCAATTCTTTTCTCTAAGCTTATCGTAGTAGTTGGTCTGGTTGCAACTAACTTCTTTGGGGCTAAAAAAAGGGAAGTAGCTTATTAAGGAAGTTAATTATTACTTTTCACCTGAATGTTTAGCTTAGAGCTTGTTAAAAAACTTCAAAAAGGAGGCGGTTATCAGTGCATGCCGTATGTATGTTTTTTGTTTTCTTTGTTAGCTTATAGTACCTCACGTAACAAACCTATTTTAATAGTTTTTTTAAATGGATAGATAATGATTTAACTTCGTCCTCATATGATTAATCGACCATTTTGTTCTTTAAAAAAAAGTTATGTGTCAAAATTGTATAATTTATTCAATTTCTCAATTAAAATGATTAAATATATAAAACCCAATGTTAAAAAGGGAGGGGGGGAGGTGAGAGCCATAAAAAATATTAGGTTCTTAAATAGAATTTGAAATGACATTAATAATAACATATCTGCGCAACGGTATAAATGTTTCGTTCGTAATTTTGACTGGTTTTTATAAAAAATGTAAAAGAAAAATGATTACACACATCACTTTCCCCATCGTTTTAATGTAAATTTCAAAAATTATGTTTGAAAGAAGTATTGATGATGTTCAAAAAACAAAACTATTTTTTTCTTTTTAGAGCAACTTTCAGCTGCAGTTTTGAAGCAGATTCCATTTTTTTAAAAATATTTTTCTAATGGTTATCTTTGTGTATTTCACATCTCTGCGCAAGCAATAAATTGCTCTTCGACTAAAATAGTTGACATATAGATGATATTGATGCGAGGTGTGTTAGAAAAATATATCTAGCCTTTGGTAGAGGGAAAACAGCTGGCCTACGTCAAACGTTGGAGACCTAATTCCCTTCAAAGTAGTCTTTTAGGAATTTTACACACGACCCCCTAGTGGTGCTTCCACTGCTCGAAACTTTCCGAGAAGGCCGATTTCGGATTGAAGTTTAATTTGGCTGCCGCTGCAGCCATTATGTTTTCTGCTGTCTAAAATCCTATTCCTGTCCAGGCCTGTCCAAGGCCCCAAACCTTGAGTTTCGGCGAGAACCAAAAGTCGCTAGAAACCATATCAAAAAAGTAAGAAGCCTGTTGACCCACAGGAGTCAAAAGAGTTCCCAAAAATAAGTCTGAATCAAAAGCTTCTCGCAAATCTTCATTGAAAGCTGGGTCAGCTTCTTCCGAATGGTTTCCGCATATGTAACGACCGTAGTTTCGGGCAAGGTTTGATGCTGTAGCAGCAATAACACTCATGGGTCATTCTACAGAAGTCAACCCTTTGTCCCGCACGTGACGGTTAATATATTTCATAAAAAAGTAATAATTTTAAAGAGTAATAACGAAATTTTTTGCTTAAGAAATCACACATAAGTTTGTAATTTGTTAAGCAGAAATAATTTATTCATTGATATTTTAATATATTATTTTTAGTAAAATATATGAGGCGTCACGTGCGGGATAAAATGACCGTTTTCCTGGAGAATGTCCAGTCGTTTTATTACTACACTAGATGCAATATCTCTAGCATGGTATTGATAGTTTTATCACGCAGTTGCTCGTAAGTGCAGTCGCAAGGGGCCATTCATTAATTACGTAAGGATGATTTTGGCAATTTTTGACCCCCCCCCCCCTCAACCATGTAAGGGTACGTAAGATTTGGTACCCCTTCCCCCTATTCTTACGTAATATTCCGTTTCGGTTTTCGAAAATAACGTGTCTTACATCACTGGAACCGTTGTTAAATTCACTATTATTAAATTAAACCTTTTTGTGTAAAGAAATATTTCCTAGAATCTAGACTGAATGTCTTTTCGACATTTCTTTGTATATGATGCGATACTAAATAAAAAAAAAACATGCCTTACATATTGCGATTCTTTCATTATATTTTACACCAATTCATTTCTTGTAAAACAAATAAAAAACAGCTCACTCTAATATGTTTTTTACCTTCCAACGCAAATGAAATATGACCACTGCCAAACCCTGGATTTGACCCCCGCCCCCCAAAGTAAGGATATGTAAAGATATTTTCAACTCTCCCTCCTTACGGGACTCTTACGTAATTAAAGAATGGCCCCTAAATGCAGTTACTCGTAAGTAGTCGTGAATGCAGTCACTCGTACGTGCAGTCGTAAAGGCAGTTACTCGTAAACTTAAGTTGAGCAAAAGTTAGCAACTGATAGTTTGAAAATAAATGTAGGGAGTTCAAACTGCGAGAAAAATGAATACAATCCTATTGTTGATATAAATGGGTATTGATCAGTAAAATAATTAGTTCAGCAATAAGTTGTTAAACTTCCTATTATTCGTTTTTGTTTCTGGCAATGAAAAGTGAAGTAATGTTCCTTTTGGAATAAACTTTAATAGTTTCAATGGTACTTTTTTATTTAGAAATGTTTTAAAAGTAAAATAAATCTTCTGTTGAAAAAACATATTTAAATTTTTGATATTGCTTGATAAAAATTGAGTTAATTTGTAAAGTATTACATTTTAATCCTTTATACATTCTTATTGCGCAGGTTCATTTACTTTAGGGGAAAAAATGAGGAATATTTTATTGCAGTTTATTAGTAGGTATAATTTATTTCCCCCACTTGTGTCTACAAACAATTCTTAAATTTGAAATATTCTAGGTTAAAAAAAAAAAAAAAGTTGAAAAAATATTTCAATTACTTTGCATTTGTTGAAACATGAAGCATAACTCTTTGGGTGAATACAATTTGTTATTATATTTACATCAACTTAAATATTTTTTTTTCAAATAAGTATTCATATTTTTTTAAATTGATCTTACTGTTTTAATACTGTATTGAGCCTTAAAAATTCGAGAGAAGAAATCACTTTTGACATCCGAGAAAGTAGGCTCGTTTAGTTCTGGAAGAACTTCTCGATTTACTCGTACTTGCTATAGTATCATGTTTGTGAAAAAATAATGCTGATAGAAATTACTAGAAAAGTTGAAGTATCTCAAAAAGTGTTTTTATTAGTATTCTTCCTAAATGTCCCTCCGTTTAATTCTATTAACACAGAAAGTGAAGCTTAGAAAGTAATTGGGAAGAGATAACTGCAAATCTAGGAATGTGAAGATTTTCTAAAATAAAAGAGAAATTATACGACCAGAAGAAAGAAAACTCTTTTTGAAGACGGAAAAGAAAATCTTCTCTATTTAATATAAGAGCTGTTAGGAAAAAAACTACATATGGTAGACCGACCAGTGAATAAAAACATCGATTTCTTTTCTTTTCTTTTTTTTTTCTCTTTCTTTCTTTCTTTTTTTTTTGTGGAAGCAATAATGCATCAATTTTTTTTAATATTAGTTAGCAGTAGTCAGTTCCTTCAACACTTTTCCAGAAACAAAACGACTAGAAGAAATCTATGTTTGTCTGCTAGTTCAGTTGTTCATTCACTGGGTCGAAGAATTTTTTTTTCATTTCAACCCCCCCAAAAACACCCAAGCAAAACCACAAAAGTTGGTGACTAAAAAAAAAGAAAACTATTTACGCATATCGTCTAAAATTTTTATGTTATGTGGAAAATACTACAATTTTTAACTATGCTGTGATTTTTTGAAAATGAAATTTCGCTTAAGTTTTCATTCATATTTAATTTTTAAATGAAAGAAAATATTCCATTCCTTCTATACACAACTGGTTTCCGTTCTTTTGCACATCGTCAAGGTGGTGTGTAAAATTAATTGTGTATAAACAGCTACAACCGAGTTGCTTTCAGAGTGAGAGATCAATCAAAATTAAATTGTAGTGCATAGTTTCAAATAAATCTGAAATCACTGAACTATACAAGCGTAGACGAGGAGGGTATTTGAATCCACGTGGATAATTAAAACTTTACTTCTCCGAATTTCAAATAAAGTCGTTTTTTATTAAACATTTTATTTAGTTAAAAAAAATGTTTTCACATGTCATTCGTATTTGCAAATATTTCAGATAATATAATTAAATATGTTGAACAAAAACATCGGGGTATAGTTAAACATCAAAGCGTGTTGCAGTATTTTTGAAAAAAAAAAAAAAAAAAAAAATGAGTTTTTTCGTGCCTTTAATTTTATTTATTAGAAAAAAAAATGCTATTGGATATTTAATGACAATATTATTGTTACATTTTTTTTTACTTAATTTCCTGGTTAGATTTCCCCGAATTGTGGAAGTGATTTCCTCATTCATATATTGCAATTAAAAAAGCAGTGCTTTTAAAAAACGTTCTTACTATTCTTAATTAATCTATGGCTTGAATTTTAATACACAGCCATTAGGTGCACATAATTATAAAAATAAATTCAAAGAGATTTTAAAATTAAGAGTCAAGTATAAATGTTCTAAGGAATCTAATTAAAACAGTAATTTGTCCCAAGCTTTTCTTTCTTTTAATTTTCATTTGATGAATTGCTTTTGCATAAACAATCTCTCCGCATAATTGATAGAAGGTACATAATTAAAAAGCATGGCATCGAAACGGATTTCCACATAAAGAAACGGTTTAGTTTTGCAAACTAAAGAGAACAAAGACTAAATCTCATTTTCTGTGCTTCGAAGCTCAAATGCAGAAGTACTGAGCTTAGTAAAACAATTAATTTAATTTTCTAAAATCATACAATTGGGACAGCAACAAAGCTCTCACGTACGCAACTTATTATCAAATCTGCTTCCTTCATTGTTCAGAAATATGCCAAAACAAATATTCAGATAAATTAGGAGTTAAAATGATGGTTCATAAACAAGTCCGGTTCACTTCAATGCGCAAATTCGAAAACTAATTATGATTTTTTTTTAAAGGAACTTTTTGTTTAACACCTTAATTTCGTAGATCATTTCATCGGAAAAATTGAATAAAATAAGCAAATTAAATTGAAGGAGTAAGAGAGATGAAGTAAACAAAAGTTTTTAAGCAAACACTATACTTTATAATAACATCATTAAAAGTAAGATACTAGTAAGAAATTAAATAAGTATTTATGTATAAAGAAGAAAAGATACAAGGCTACGCTTTTCAGGAAAGGAAACATAAACATTGATTACGTTTAAAAGTTTCAGCTTCTGATGATTTTTAAAGGCAATCAATAAAAGTAATCGTCTTTTGCTGGGATACCTATAAATAATCTTTGCAGTGCAAGAGAATGTATACACTTTGTGACTACTGTTTGGCTAATGGTTAAAATTTTCACTCAGCCTGTTGAGTTGTGGTAATTCCATCTATAGTTACATTAAACTGAGTTAAGTATTCCGTTACCAAATCATTCGTTTTTGTATAATTTAAAATGAGAATTTATTTTTACATATTGTAGATGTTCTTTTACAAAATGGTTAAAAATTGATACTGATATTGGTTTTGTAATAACCTTTAATTGCTGGAAATATGAATAAGAATACAGTATGTTGATTGGTTTTTTAAGCTTGTTTTAGGAAAAAGTATTAAATTACAAGTAATTTGTTATGATTTCTAATTTTCAGTCCCAATATTAGCGACGGGATTAAAAAAGTAAATGAATTCAAAATTCACACTCAGAAAGTACGTCTACTTTCAAGATTATTTTCAGCCTATTGAGAAGCTTAATAAAATTTAAAAAAAAGTATCGGAAATTTTTTCACAATTTTTCTTTTCTTATGATGAAAAAACATTGTAAAACTTGAAAAGAAAGTATTTGAGATTTGGTTTTTTCTTTTCTTTTTTTTTTTGTTCTAAGAAGACCTAATTATTATATTTATTTGCAGAAGACTTACTAGCTCGTTTAATTACAAGCAATAAGAAAAAAATATGATGAATGTTTACCTTTCTTTCGGCAGTAGATTTCATTAAATTTTCCCGAAAACAAGACAGAGTTCACACGTGCCTTGGAGTAACGAACGACTTTTTTTTTAGCGAAAATAAAATTAAAAAGAAAAAAAAAAAAAGCTTCATTATCTTATATTGATAGGATATTCCATTGAGTCTCCATTCTTTAAAATTTTACTTTCTCTTTGAGTTAATGAAGTCTTTTACTGTAAAGTAAAAGACTGAGGAAACAATAAAAGTCTCTCTTTTTGCCGAAAAAAGTCGCCACATCGCAGTTTCTACTTGATACGTGTACTGGTGTGTAGCTCAAAATTATATGTAAAATAGTCTAAAAATGCAATTACTGTAAGCAAAGTATGCATTGGCAATAATTGAAATAAAGTCAAAGATCTTTCTATGAGCTATCTATAGTTAAATAAACTATGTGTATAAAGCGGACAATAAAGTCAGACCAAACAACGTAAGTAGAAGCACAAATTTGTAAATTACAGACAAATTTGTGCTTCTACTTACGTTGTTTGGTCTGACTTTACTATTCCGCACAAAGGTATTTATTTATCTTAAAGCGGACAATGTTTTTATGTTTGCATGCTTTGCAAACTTAGCACATAAATAAAATACTACAGGAGAAGCGGAATGAAGGAAAAAAATCTTTGCACCTCAATATTTCATATATATAAAAAAAAAAAAAAACTCTTATTTTAATCACTAGATTTTTTTTAAAAATCTCTAAGTTAGTTAAAACAGGAGTTATCTGTGTCTTTCATAATCATCATAATTGGATCGACAGCCCGTTGTGGACCTTGGCTCTCTTTAAGAGATCCCGCCAGACTGTCCTCCTCTCTGGCGTTGACCCCCAGTTTTTGATTTTAATGATATCAAAATCAGTATTCACACAGTCCACCCATCTCTTTTTTTTTTTTTTTTTTGGTGCACTCCTTGGTCGCTGCACTTCACAATTGAAACTTCATTTGAATCCGTTAAGTAGAACCTGAGCTATGAGCTTCTGAGTGTTGTAAGTTTAATTTTCCCCATCCTGTATTTAAATTCCTTATTATATTTCCTTACTAGCAACACATTAGAATAAGAATAAAGGTAAATATGGATAGTATATAGTTTTGCACGTGGTTCTAAACTCATATTTTAGTATTGATGCAGTGCCAAGTATCAATACATTTTTTATTCCTCTTCAGGCTCTTTTTGGTTTAGCTTTGCAGTTTTTATTTTATTTTCTAACTTGAATGGAAGTTCATTCATTGTATTTATCTTATTTAATATACTTCAGTGCAATTATAACTTCAAGAAGGAACTGTTGTTTAGATTTGTAGTTTACTTATTAGATCACTTATTTAGTTTCAAAGATTTTTTTTTCTTGTTGCTTTGGGTTGTTTTTGCTTTAAAAGATTTTATAGTGACTATAAGGAATTTTTATATCATCACAAACTGGGCTCTATTTGAGGTAAATTAATCATAACAGATAGTTTTTTAAAGTGAAATCTAGTAATACATTCCTGCAATTTTATAAATAAAATATTACAATACATTAATTTGGATGCAAACATCAAACAGGCAGACATACACAAAAAAGAGTCTTTATGTAACATTATAAGATGCTGAAAATAGTCCATTCCTTCTAAAAACACGGTAAAATCTTTGTAAATGTTTCATAATTTATTTTGCTTACAAAATAAAGAAAACATAGTCTACTTTATGAATAAATCCTCTTGTTAAAATTAAATATTTCAAACTGCCTTTTTAGAAAGCAAATTACTTAAATTTTAATCATACTTTGTATTTTAAGTATAGTATATCTTTGAGCGTACCTTTCGTAATAAATTTTGATCTTTACTAACTGAAACAGAGAAAACAGAGCAATTTCAATCAAATTAAGTAAGAAAATTTTAAAAGTATGTTTTGAAGTTGAATGTTATTCTTGGAAAAGAAATATAAGTTATTTGATTTTGGTAAACAGCGTTTTGGCATCGAGAAGCTATTACGGTTTCATATATAATAATTTATGTGTCATATTTTTACTCTCTTTTCGCACCCACGATGTTTTAAAATTAAAAAAAAAAAATGCATGTGAGAGGCTGTTTTACTCTTATGCAGGGTGTTTCTGAACTCTTGGGCAAAACTTTAAGGGGTGATAGTATGCATTATATAGGACAAACTATATAATGGCAAAAATAAGGGTCCCAAACGTCTTCAAGGAGATAGGCGCCATTAAAGTTTAGGGTCCCAAATTTCAAATGATCATAAAAAACGGAAAACATGGTTGATTCGTTTGCGGTTTTTTGCTAAAATTATTATTTTTACTGTATTTTCTTTAAAATAAATTTTGAAGATGTTGTTTAAAAATGCCGATAGAGGGCGCTTTAGACTTTGGCGTTACGAAAAACTATTTTTTATCGCTATTTTTTAAGCTCATTAGATTTTTCCTAATGTTGGCCTTGGACTTAAATTTTCAGCTCAAAATCAGAATCATTGGGCGTGATTAAGTCGCGCAAACTGAACTGTGTTCAGAAGTTGAAATACACTCTGTCACAGAAAAAAAAATACATTTACCCAGAAAGAAACGAGCGATATTCACGAAACTTAAAATGGAGGTGGCCTATGACAAGATAAGGAAATGATTACAGGTTCAGAATAAAAGAATGTTTTATTAGGAAGTATGCCACAATAAAGGTTACAAAACCGTAAGTTGTACAGCCTCCTCTAGCAGCTATACAAGACAAAACGCAGCCTGGTGTGGAGTGAATTAGGTTACCTATGCCCACTGGGACTAAATCGGAATGCATCGTTGAAGATAACATGCCTTCTGTCTCTCACAACCCAGCTAATCAAGTGCAGCGAAAATCCAATCGACGAAAATCCAATTCATCTCAATGGAACGCCGGTTCGAGATACCAGCGATTTTCTGTCTACTCATGATTGTTTTTCTTGATACCATCAAATTCTTTGAAGGTCTTAAACGGCATGCAACTAATGGTAGCGACCTTTTTGATACAGTCGTGGCCGCTCTTATGATTTGCGATCTTCGCGCTCATTTCTGTTTCCAGAGTAAATTAACCGACCGCAACGGAGTGATTCATTTATTTTTACCTACACTAAGCT
This sequence comes from Uloborus diversus, assembly GCF_026930045.1. Lineage (NCBI taxonomy): Eukaryota > Metazoa > Arthropoda > Arachnida > Araneae > Uloboridae > Uloborus > Uloborus diversus. Next base: position 46,557,455 of record NC_072732.1, read on the forward strand.
ACTACCTTATCGCTCCGACCAAGATACGCGCGTACAACCAACCCGCTTCTCTGAGACCTGCTGTCGTCTCTTTAAATGTTCAATAATTGTTCGTATACCTCTAAAACGTCGTCCTAGTCATAATAGCGTCCTTTCAACTCGACAGTTTCGCTTGAAGTGCTCTTTGACACAAGCTTTAACAATTTCAATCGTACCTATCTGCGCATCTTTTATGCGCATAGCGCGCTTACCCCTTCGTAACTGGCTGCGAAATTTAAATCATCTCTTACCAAACTACATTCCTGCCGAATTTGTTGGTTGCAGCTCGATTTATTCTTGATGCATACATTTTTTTTTTTTTTTTGTAACAAAGTGTATTTCAACATTTGAAGATAGTTCAGTTTTCGCTACTTAATCACTCTCAACAATTCAGATTTTGAGTTAAAAATTTATTTTTAAGTACAAGCATTAGAAAACATTTAATGAGATTTAGAAACTGAGTTAAAAAAATAGTTTTTCGTTACTCCAAAGTCTAAAGCGCCCTCTATCGGATCTCTCATCTCTTCTGAAGGTGTACAAACCGATCCAGAAAAGGTATCTGCGGTCAAGAGTTGGAGTCATCCCGAAAACATCCATCAGCTGCGAAGTTTCCTGGGGCTCTGCACGTACTACAGGAAGTTTGTAAATGGTTTTTCCAACATTGCACGACCTTTGCATAAGCTGACGGAGAACAAGCAAAAGTTTGAATGGTCCAATGAATGCGAAGATGCATTTCTACGACTGAAGGAGGCTTTAACATCAACGCCTATCCTCGCCTATCCTCAGCCTGAAAAATCCTTCATCTTGGACACTGATGCGAGCAACGAGGGCATCGGAGCTGTTTTATCCCAAGAAATTGACGGAAATGAACATGTCATCGCTTACTGGAGCAAATGCTTATCAAAGTCGGAGCGAAATTACTGCGTCACCAGAAAGGAGTTACTGGCCATAGTGAAAGCTGTAGAACACTTCCATCATTACCTCTACGGCCGAAAATTTCTGCTTCGGACAGATCATGCCTCATTAACTTGGCTTTTGAACTTCAAAAATCCGGAAGGCCAGATAGCCAGATGGATACAGCGGCTCCAGGAATATGACATGGAGATCAAGCATCGAAAAGGGTTATCTCACGTTAATGCTGACGCTTTATCAAGGAGACCCTGTCCTGAGAACTGCCACTATTGTTCCCGAATCGAGAAACAGTATGGAACGACTAGCCCTACCGCCTATCAGGTGACAGTGACTCCAATATCATCAGAACCTGATCCATGGAGTGACGACCAAGTTCGAAAAGATCAACTTGAAGAGACCGACATAAAACCAATTTTGGAGTTCATGGAAAGTGACAGTCGGCGACCTAGCTGGCAGGACGTTTCCATCTTCAGTCCTGCGACAAAAAGATACTGGGCTTTATGGAACTCGCTCCATTTACGGAACGGCGTGCTACACCGAAAATGGGAATCTGACGACGGCAAAACATCTAGGTGGCAGTTACTACTTCCCCGATCAAGGATTTCAGATGTTCTGAAAGAAATACATAGTAGTGCGACTGGAGGACATTTTGGTGTCTTGAAAACCCTCAATAAAGTTCGGGAGCGCTTCTTCTGGAGCAAGGCGAAGGATGACGTGGAGAAGTGGTGCCATTCTTGTGACGCCTGTGCTGCTCGTAAAGGACCGAAGAAAAGAAGCAGAGGGAAGCTACATCTGTACAACGTTGGAGCTCCTTTCGAACGAATTGGGATCGACATCCTGGGTCCTCTACCAAGAACTGCTGATGGGAACAAATACATTCTTGTTTCTATCGACTATTTCACCAAATGGCCCGAAGCATATCCCATTCCAGATCAAGAGGCTACCACCGTAGCAGAGACTCTAGTCCAACATTGGATCTCGAGATATGGAACACCTTTGCAAATTCATTCCGATCAAGGGAGGGATTTCATCTCTGCTGTGTTTAAGGGCCTATGTCACATTTTCGGAATGGAGAAAACTAGGACAACACCACTACACCCACAATCGGACGGCATGGTGGAGAGATTTAACCGCACAATCCTGAATAATCTCTCGCTTATGGTATCCAGAAATCAACAGGATTGGGACAAGAAGCTACCTTTGTTCCTGCTGGCCTACCGCAGTGCTGTCTACGAGACTACCGGATATGCCCCATCTCAGATGCTCTTCGGACGAGAGCTTCGGCTACCTTGTGATCTCGTCTTCGGTCGTCCTCCGGATGCGCCTGCATCGCCTGAGGAGTACATCCAGGATCTCCAGGCCCGGTTGGAAGACGTTGATAACTTCGCACGAGAGCGAATCAACATCGCGGCGGAGAAGATGAAGACCCGATACGACACAAGATCTACTGGACATGAATTCAACGAAGGCGACAAGGTTTGGTTATGGAATCCCATCCGACGGAAAGGTCTGTCACCCAAGTTGCAGTCGCATTGGGATGGACCCTACAAAGTCCTTGACCGACTAAATGACGTCGTAGTGAGGATCCAAAAATCACCTAATGCAAAACCTAGGGTTGTACATTATGATCGGTTAGCCCCATACTATGGCCATAGTTCATGAGTATTACGTAAACAACCATGGTTGATAACATAAAAGTTGTAGATAATTTTTGCTTTTAATGTTCAGTAATATTTCTTGTTATTATTGTGTTTTCTGTATCTGTTAGTTATTAATTAATGTGTATATTTGTAAACTTGTGATAGAAGTTTGGCACCCTTTCTGGGGATTGTACTGCCCGGGACGTGCAGTCCTCGGGAAGGGGGCAATGTTACAAATCCTGTAAATAGTAATTATTGTAGTAACGTAATCTGTAAATAGTTTCCCGTAATGAATATACAACCCCTTAACATATGGCTAAAGTATACAACCCCCTATTCTTTTTTTTCTAATTTCATTCACCGATTTTATCAATGAAAGTGTAGTTGTAGAACGTTGTAGCATTTTCTGGAATCTTTGAGAGCTCTCTTTTCGGTGTGTATATAAACGGTTACGCGGGATAAAGAGGAGAGTTTCGATTGAGATTTCGGACTGAGAGTGTGTATTAGCTCTGTTTATAGCGAAGCATTTCGCTGTGGTGTTTTCGTATTTGGAAGTAAATACGTGTGTAAACGTTGAGTTTACGGTATTGTGTGATAGTTGCTTAATTGCTGATGAATAATTTAGCAGTTGTTGACGATCTTTCCTGTACATAGTGTAAATAAATTTCCTGTGCTTTTATCAAGAACTGTGTCTTCATTTCAAGAAAGTGGAAGTCGCACCGAATCCGTTACAATATATATATATATATATATATATATATATATATATATATATATATATATATATATATATACTTCTCGAAAATCGCTGCGAATCGAGAGTCGAACGAAATCGAACAATTCGAAGACCAATCTCGTAAGTGTACGACTTTAATTAGCGGAGATATTAATTGAAACGTTAATTATCATTACGTTATTCGGGAATTTTTATTTCTTTTCTGTTGCCAGTTTGCATATTGGTAAGCAAATAATAATTGTTTTAAAAGATATCTTCTTGGCTGCTGTCCAAATCTTAAAACAACGTTTCCATCTAGAATTTTACTTTAAATAAGTTTAAAATCGGTTGCTCTATTCGGACATAACCTTTTTTTTTTTTATCGTCTATCCTTTTTTATTTTTTACAACCAGCGTTCTTAGCTCTTGCTTTCTTTAGCTATGTTTATTTATTGTAGTGTAAGTTTATGATTACCAGACTCATATTTTGGTAAAATTAGGATGTGAGACTAATTATGTTTTTCTGTTGGACTTTTTCCCTTCACGTGAGTGACTTTTCGAATTGTATTAACTCTCTTTCTCCTTCCTGTTTTTACTTTTGAAATACATTTTGTATCGTTAAAAGAACACGTTAAATTAAGATTGCTTGGATTTCTTTAAGTGAAACAGAGTTGAACAAAAAGGACTGTTTTTAAGGATTTAAACTAAAGCTTAGTTGGAATCTGATGACTTGGTATTAAATTAATACTTGTTGGTATTTATTACGTCTTGGTGCTTTAGTTTCACGTAATCAACCAAACATTTTGTGTCATTTTATGTAAAAAGCTGATAGTATTTGTACATAAATATCTCAGATGTCTGTCTAATGTAATTCAGTTTAACGTGAGCACAAACTATAGTTGATAATGCATATATTTTTATCTTCTGTGCTAGTTGTAAATACTCATAACTTGTATCATTGTTAACTATGATTAACGTTAATGAGATTTTTTCCCAAAAAAAAGCTCTCTGGAGTTTGCAAACCTTGCATTTCGCGCATTTATTTATTCCTTGACGCGTTAGAAACTGATGTTCCAGTAATACAAAAGTTTCAACTGGACATTTTTTTCTTTCTATTTTTTATCTTTCATTTTTTAGGCAGCCAGTGCAACGCTGGGCACGCAGCTAGTATATACATATAATTTGAAATGTTGTGCTAACTGTACTACTAAAACAAGATTTGAGAATTGCTTCTAGCGCTCCGTGCTTATTGGTGGATGATAAATTTGAAAATACAGCGGAGCTCTTTCAGAACGTCATTGATCGACAAAGTATGCATGTAAATCATACCAATGTGTAAATAAATAAAATATTTCGTTTTTCTTTGATTTGCTATTATCTTTTTTTTTTTCGCGTCTTTTAAGCTCTACCTAAGTAACAAAATTCAAACCACATTTTATTTTATTTATTTATTTATTTATTTATTTTATTTATTTTTTTGAAACAATCACGTCCGCATAATCTGTATCACATGTATTGGAAGTTCCATAAAAAATCGTTCGATCGATAACGAACTGTGAATCTCTGTCCGCCATTGACCAGGACTGCCATTGCTATGTCCTGCAAAACCGTAGATTGAACATATAAAATTCACAAGATCAAGGAACAAAAAAACAAAGATCATGTACATAAAAATGCTTAGTCTTCTTTTTTTTTTGTAATTTCAACTAATGTACGTGATTAGTTGTTAATCTTGAAAATGATAAACTGAAACATTTTGATTCGAACTATAAAAGTTGACCCTTCAATCATTTCTTCGGAACGATATCCTAAAATACGGTGAAAAGTCATCTACTGCGAAAAAAAAAAAAAAAAAATTGAGTTTTGACATTTTGAATTCAAAATATGTTTTTCGCAATCACGAGTGTGTGTATGTAGGCGTGTGTGTTTGTGTGTGGGGGGTATGTGTGTTTGTGTGTAGGGGTATGTGTATGAGAGTGTATCATGTGTGTTTGTGTCTGTGTGCTAGCATAAGTATCTGGGTAGTTGTGTGTATGAATGTGTGTGTGGGGGGGGATATGTTTATGTGTGTTTAGGCATATGTGTTTGTGTACAGGCATGAATGTGTGGGTAGTTGTGTGTATGTGTAGGTGTTTGTATGTATGCGTGTGTATAGGTGTATATGTGTGTGTGTGTTTGTGTGTGTATGTGTGCCTGTGTGTGTGTAGATGTGTATGTATGCGCGTGTGTGTAGGACATGGATGCAACCTGGAGACGGCTTTCGCTACAGGAGCAGCATCGTGAGGAGCCGGTCGACGGTGATGGTACGGAGGGTGGCGGTGGGAAAATAAAATGATAGGACGTCAAAAACAGTCAAATGAAAGCAATAAGCAATCGTGATTGCTCAAAAAAAAAAAAAAAAAAAAGGTCGTGACCTAACACAATTATAAAGTTAGTCCAAGAGAAGGTTAAAGTTTATACATTATAAAAGAAAAATAACATCCACGGCTATGATGGAGAAATTTTTTTTTGTACCTTCGCAACCTTTTAAAAAATTTTAAGCAAGTACATTTTAGACTGCTTAGTCAAATAACTATATTTTCGTGAAAATATTATGCTTTATAGGTAAATTTTCAAATGTATCTTTTTAATGAATCAATCCAAAAATGGAGAATTTCAAACAAAATCTCATGAATCCAAGGTCTTTATTGAAAACATTATATACTAGAGGAAAACCTAAGTGAATAATTGGTGTTTGAGTATTATACATTCCAATTCCTCCTAAAGCAAGATAGCCTGTCAATTTTTTCTTAGAGTCTAATACTCCTTAATTTAACTTGGTAACTTTAGTACGTCAACTATATCAACTATACGTACATAACCTGACATTTGATATCTTATAAAACATTGATTAATATTCATCCACAAAATTTGTTATTCTTCAAATTGGTGCAAATCTAGTTAAGGCTTTTAGCCAAAATTACTTGATACAAAACTACTACAATACGTAAAAACATTTTTTTTAAAATTTAGTAAGTTTTGTAATTAAATTTAATAACTTAAACTTTGTTTTTAAAGTATTTAAAAAAAATGTGTCGCTATAAAAGCTTTGATAGCCTTATTTTATTATATAGAAGTATATATTATTTTCAATCAATCAGCTTTACTGGTTAGCAATGAAACATCATCCATTATTGTAAACATTGATCTTTTTCTTTTGCTGAAACCTTTTAGGATAAAAATATAAGCTTTAAATGCAGCTTCAACTAATAGCCCATACATCACCCTAGCATAAGTCAAAACAATACTTCTATAACCTGACATTTGATATCTTATAAAACAACAGTATTAAAGATGAAACTTAAAATAAAAACTTTTCGTAAATTGGTATATTTGATGTATTGAAAATACTTTCCAGCATTATAGAAAATTTCTAAAACCCTTACCTCGATTAGGAATGGTTGCTATGGTGACCGTTGTAGAAATATTCGGTTTAATTCTATTTTCAAAATCTGGTCTTCTAAGAGGATTGGACACTTGAGGCTTAATCCGTTTTTCTTCTTGAAAAGATATGGTACTTGATTCGTCGCTTTTATTGTTCTTGTGTTGCTCATTAGAACGCAAAGAAAAATCTTTAGTTATAAGTGGAGGATTCTTTGGCTTCTTTTTAGCAGAACTAAAAGTTATCACAAGATATTGACTTTCAGTTGTTCCAGGGTGAAACACATCTATTAGAGTTTCAAAAAGGCGTTCTTTTGTTGCATTTTTGCTGGGAGATTTCAAATTGTTTGTCATGTTTCCACTAGTAAACAGTAACCTAACATCTCTGAAAGATATAATTGGTCTCAGAAGTGGTTTTTGTTTATTCCTACTGGTCAGGTTTTTATTTTTGTCTGAATTTAGTATAAGGTCTGATGACGTTAAAATAATGGGTTGAAATGTTTTATTCTGAAATGTGCTTTTTTCGTTTCTTGTTATGTTATGTGCAGCAGGAGGTTTCTTGTTTCGAATGCGGCTGCCGAAATAATACGGAGGGATATTGTTATTAGAAGCGTCTTTCAGAACTTTCGGGGCAGAAGTGACATTAATTGCCACTATCCTACCAGACTGAAGAAGTATGTACCGAGTTGTGACATTTGGCTTTGTTTCAACGTCTGGTTTAGGCATTGTTATATTTACTTTTGGTGTGGTTGATGGGACAACAAAATCTGTATTCACGAATATTCCATGATTACTTCTGAAACCAGGAACTTGACTAACAACATGCTCACGATCCTGGCGCCTTTTCAACAAGGAGTTTGGGTTGTTGTCAAAGGGGTTATTAGGTGACACCGTGATGACCGATGGTTTAGTTGTGATGTCTTCTCTTCTGCTGTCTTTTTTAAATAAATCCTCAGAGTATATCTGTGAAGTTGTTGTTTTCTCTGTTATGGGTAATAAAGTACATGCTTTATCAGTAGATTGTAAAGTACTTTTAACAACTTCAGTCAATGGTTTCAGCTTAGCAGCAGCTGCTGTTGTTTTTGGAAAATTGCTGGTGGAAAGCAATGATTTTTCTGTGGTTGGTTGTGAATTTTGTTTTTGCTCAAGAGTAGGAATGGTAAAATGATGTAAACTAGAGTATGAATTAGCGCTGTAAAACCAGTTTAGAGCGGAGTTTTCACGAAACTGTCGTCCACTTTCACTTACTACATGTTCTTTATCCTTCGAGATTTCAACTTTGAACTCGGAGTAAGTTGAGTAATCTCTTTGAGGTTCCAATGTAGGAGACAAAAGTGGGGTAGGTTCTGTGAAAGGTGGAGGAAGCCATCCATCTTCAAAAGGTGGGAGATACCGCAGAATGTCATAAATAGGTGACACCCGTTCCATTTCAAAGCGGTTGATAACATCTTCCTCGTCCAGTTCGCGTTTATTTCTTACTTTTCTGGATATCAAAATATCTTCCAGTTTTGAAGAGGCATTTTCAACCGAGTTGCTATTCTGAATGCAGCAGAAGGAAAGCAAGATGACCACCAAGTTCTGAAAGGTAAAAAATACATTTTAGTACAAGTTAAGAAATTTATTAAAACACACGCACGCAGCAATACTCTCCAATAGCTTGGAACAGGTTCACTTCAAAAATTCATGCACAATTAATGTTCTGCGTTGTTTAAGATTTGCTAAATTTACAAATTATTGCAAAACATTAAAAATTTTAATAAGGTTGGAAAATTCTTATAGTACTTCGCTGTATAGAAAAAATGAAATTAAAATCGTATCATAAAGCTGTAATTAAAACCAGATATATATATTCGTAAAATGGTTCGTGTCTGGGTTGTCCTCCATCGATTAAAAATAAGGGGCTGCTGACGAACTGGTTTATCCAGTAAAGTGTTGTTGATGGATATTCAGAAATATTCAGAAAATGTGGTTCAAACTGGTAACCTACTTTTATTAAGTTTATTAAAAAGAAATTCATAAGTGGAAATGAAAAAAGAAAATGATGAGGACTCAACGTTTTTAAGACAAAGGACATAAATTGGATCTAAAAATCTTGATACAGAAGTGTAGAAGCACTTGGTGTTGCTTAAACAAAAGTAATCTAACTTATAATTTTGATGCAGTCAGTTACCGGGATGTCAGTCAGTTACCGAGCCGTTCTATTTACTGTAATTTTTTACTGTAGCAATATTTTCCAATTTGAATGCCATAGGCCGAAAGTTTATTCATTGTTCTTGGATGCTGATCTGAATTTAATAAAAAAATCCTTTTACTTTTAGAAAAATCTCTTAATGAATTAGTATTACTTTTCACACAGGTTGCATTCATGTCAGTCAATTACCATGTTTTTACCAAATTTTCTAAAATCACCAACGTCTGTTTTGGAAATTCATTTATACCATGAAATTCAGCTTAAAAAGTACAATAAGCGAGGCGAAGATATATTTTTAAAAACTAATAGTTTATGGTTTATGTTTGAAAATACTTATTCTTTTGCTCTGTGAATGTCAGTCAGTTACTCGTGGAATTGCCTTTATAACTTCATATTTGATTGGCAACTGTACCAAATCACAATTAGTTAAGCTTACCCGCTTTAAGCTCCCTGGTAGGGCAAAGCGGGTTTTTTTCAAATGTTTGTAGTTTGATAATAAATAAATATTGGGTTCGAAAAAATACAAAAATCCATTTTTATTTGGAGGTTAAAGAATCCTACTAGAAAATAAAACCGAAATTGTTACGATAAAAATCTAAAAACTACAATTTTTGAGCGTTCTTCGGAAACGCTATATATATATATATATATATATATATATATATATATATATATATATATATATATATATATATATATATATATATATATATATATATTCAAAAAATAGTATTTCCTGCAGCAAACTTTTTTTTTTTTTTAAATTGCCGAATAAAAATTAAAGTTAACTGTTAGAAAAAGGTATGCTCAAAATGAAATCAAATTTCATTATTTTATCTTTATCAGTTCTTGACCGTTAAGAGTTTAAATGCAAAAAATCGGGAAAACTTGCATCATGGAGAAATACGCGCTTAAAGTTTTAAAGTTGAGTATAATATTAGTTAAATGCATGCAACAAAAACAATTATATCTTTCGTTCTAATTAAGATAGAAACAAGATTCAAACGTCTTTTTAGGCAGAAAGAAGCGGAAAAGTTTTTTAAATGATGAAAAAACTTTGCAAAACTGGACGATTTTTGTGTTCCAGACCCTTTTAAAATGATTTTTAATTTTTGCGCTTGATTCTGCTTTTGCGACTAACAGAACTCTAGTTGCCAATTTTACATAAGAGACGAGAAAGCATCAGAAAAAAACGGAAGAAAGTTTTGTGATAGCTAAAAAATACTAGTTTCAAATGTAAGTTACTTTTCAGAAAATGATGCTTAAACGAGTTCAGGTGATGATAATGGTGATTCAGATTCCTTTATTTCACAACAATCGTGCAGTTAAATTGCACACTGCTGATAAAGACACGACATAATTTGCTTAAGAAAGTGGGTCAAAGTGGAGGTGGGATTTATGACATTTCAATACACATTTGGATTTGAACGGAGATACTTTGTCCACGGCAAAAATCTATATAAATAAACAGAGAATATATGTGTGTCTGTATATATGTTTCCTACACAAATCCACAGTTTACATCAGATCTAGACCAAATTTGGCAGGAAGGTACTTGGGCATCCAAAAAGGAACAAGGGGGATATATATATATATATATATATATATATATATATATATATATATATATATATATATATATATATATATATATATATATATATATATATATATATATTTAATAAAAGTATCTTTAATTTTTTTGAAATTTTTCTTCAAATATTTCCTATTTTTATTGAATTAATATTGTTTAAATCGCCAATTAAAAATTAAAGCTGATATATTTCTGCATAATTTTTTGATAAAAGTTTTAAAATTGGAGAATATTTTGAGTTTTAGCGAATCAAAACAACCTCATTTTCTTTTAAAACAAATTGCATTTAAAATAGAATTAAAAAAAAAAGTTTATCGGAGGTTGGCCCAAAACTGGCAGATTTTTGAAGAACGCTCGAAAATTGTAGTTTTTGGATTTTTATCACAAAATTTTCAGTTTTCTTTCCTAGCAGGTTCCTTGAACTTCAAATTTAAATGATTTTTATATTATTTCAAGCCCAATATTTATTTATTATCAAATTTTACAAATATTTGAAAAACCCGCTATGCCCTACCAGGGAGCCCAAGGCGGGTAAATTAAACTAATTGCGATTTGGTACATTTGCTATATGAAGTTATAAATGATTAAAATAATTGACTAGCTACCTGCCATTATAAAAAAGTATACATAAAAAAGCTGTACTTATCCAATTTAAAATTAGCACATTTGTTATGGAACATAAGAAAAAAAATGATTAAATTAATGGACAAATAAATTGCCATCCTAAAAAAATAACTTTTAAAAGTTATACTTATCCTATTGAAATAGAAAATATAAGTCAGCACACGAGTCAAGAAATTATAAATAAATATATGATTAAATCCTACACCCGCTTTGCCCGAAGGCACGTTTTTTTATTTCAATAATAATAACCTTAAATTAAAAACTGAAACAAACGAAATGACTATAGTAGGTTGTAGGTGGATGGTTTCAGAATAACGTAATATTATTGACAATCAAAAATATAAGCAGTTGTTCGACTAATCGCAAGTTACAAAACTTCATTTTTTTAAAGAAATGTATCATTTCTTTTTTTAATTTTTAGCCTGGTTACGCCATGCCGCTTCACTACTGCTTCGGTGGGACTGATTAAAACTCGAGGGTGTTCATGTAAACATGACTTACGTATGCATCGCTGCTTACACACCATGGGGGGGGGACTACGAAAGCCTACCCGCTTTGGGCCACCCTCGCCTATGCTATGAAGATGTTGAATCTGTACAAAAAAATTCTGAACTCTGAACTGTTTAGTAAGTTTTTTTTTCCCTTCAAAATGTGTCCCGGATCCCCTTAAGAGTCTTGCTTAAACTAATTACGAACATTACCTTCGTTAGCAAATAGAAGATGGCAACAGACAAAAACATTTTAATCATTGCTTTTTTCGATCGTTTGCTAAAAATAAAATCATGTGAAAGGCTTTCTTGAGGCCGTCGTAAACGTAAACATTTTATTGCAGATCATATTTCTCATTGTTGATTACAACCAGCGCAACCGATAAAAAAAATCAAGATCCCTAGGATCGATTGCTGGCATAACTTAATCAAATTAATTTCTGTAAAAATTCACTTTTTTTCCAAATTTCATCTAAATTGTAGCATTACATATTCAGAAAAAGCAGTTACAGTAACCAAAAACAACGTTTGATAAGACAGAAAGAGAGACATTTTACAAAAGTGATCAAAATGCGCACCTTAAAATGTGAAAATCTTTCGAAATTCAAAATTTTTCTCGAATACAATACTTTTTTCAATATGAGTTAGATATAAAAAGGAAAGAAAAATATGCATACACGTTTAAATAAAAATATTTACATTTCGACAAATTCAATCCTTTTAAATGTACTTCTGTTAGACCTTTGTTACAGTCTTTGAAATAGCAAATAAATATATCCAGCTAAAACATTTCATGCGAAAGAAAGCAAAAAACGTGAACGACCTACTAAAGTCTTGTGAAACAACTTCTACAAATTATTTGAGTTAAGAGATAATTAAATTTGTTCCGTAAATATTTTTGAAATCAAAAATTTCGAAAATAAGTTTGCTTAATCTCCTCGTTTCTCTCCTATCAATTTTCAGGAAACTGCCAATTCAAAACAAATATTATTTTTGGAAGGTACTTGTTGTGAGACCCTATCCCCAAGTTATAAATCTCAATTTGAAAAATATCTCACTTTTCACAGTAAAAAACTTTTTCGAATTTTATATTCAGCCTATTTTAACATGTTGATATATTTCTGACAAACTTATTTCACGTAGCACATTTTTTGAGATTTTTACTTAAAGTTTCTAGGGCTATTTTCGAGCAATCACAAACTTGAATACAAGAGTCGAAAGAAAGAAATGAAATCGTTCTATTCAAAAAGAAATCCTGATATAAGTACTAAACTATTTCTTTTTGAAAAAGCTGCATATGTTCTAAATTTGTTTTTGACTAATTTATGAAACTTTAAATTTGACTTAACTATATAAATTAAAAATTATGATGTTATAAAACCAATACTTTACCTATTTTCAATGTAAATTTTCTCATTTAAAAACATGTACAACATTGAAAAAGGTAAATACTAGATGGTTTAGTTATTCTGACAGCATTCAGAAAATAAACTCTTACGACATTTTATTTTGCGAGGTAACTTGTTGAAGGTTACAAATGTGTTTTTATTTTTTAAGAAATGTTTTTGGAGAAGTTATTTTTTCCCATGCTCAGCGGCGTAGCTACTGATTCTGCCACCCAGGGCAGTTCCTCAATTCCGCCCTTTTGTTGAGAAAAAGTTTACTTTAAACGGTCAAAAGTGTTTTAAATAAAACTGAAATGAAATTTAAAACGAAAGGAAACTTATTTTCATCTTCTTCTCATAAATTAAAAACAAATCATGGCTTCATTGAAAATTTCAAAATGTAAGCGAAAAATCTCAGTTTTAGACAATTTTTAGTCATGCAAATTTCTAGTAAATTAGGAAAGGAGGATTTGAGTTTCCTCCGCATTTTATTTTCAAAGTCGAAGTCAGTTTCAATCCTTCTTTTGTGGCGAGGGTCGGCGGATCCTCAAGGGAATTTTCTGAAATTGATGTGTTAAAAGCGCTGGTTTTGGCACGAAGACAGGGGCTTCTTCCCAAAGTATTTTCAAAATTAAAATCAATTTTAGTCTACCCTTGGTGACGCAAAGAGAAAGGGGAAAGTTCACGGGCTCTCTTTGGAAATTTTTCGAGTCCGAAGTTTCAAATACACAACTGTAGGGTATTTTTCGGGGTGTTAAGGGGTGGCCAAATCCCATCAAAAAATGGATGGTCAGATAGCTCCTCCTTGGAGATTTTTTTAAATGACATACTATACACGCTACTTTCGGCAGAAAGCATAACTTGCTTTCTGCCTATTCTTGCTTGAAAATAAGTTATTATTATTATTTTTTGCATCAAATGTGTCAAATGCTGCCTTTGAAATAGCTCCGCCCGTGGCTGAGCACCCCCTCCACCCTACCCTAGCTACGTCACTACCCATGCCTTATTTTAGTATTATTGTTTCTTCGTAGAATTATTACTTAAATCTGTTTTGTCCCATCCTTTTTTCCCCCCGCCGGCCACACTGTTAAGACTGCATGGGAAAACCAGAAAAATGAACGACAATTACAAACCCAAACTAACTGGAATCATTACAACATGCTTTGTTTTTTATTGTTAACTATGGGGCTCTGCCTCCTGCTCGCTGACGCTCACTAACCCAAGAAGATTCCTTCGCAATTTAATTTGATTCGGAAAGATTAAAATAATAAAAAAAAATAAAAAGAAATAGATTAAAAACGCATTAGGGCGATTCTCGAAAAAATATCCCGTGCGTAACGCTAAGTTTTTTTAGTAAAGTAACTATTAATTAAATATTTAATTAACTGTTATGCTTTGATAGTTTATTAAAGATTGTATTATTTCCCAACACCATTATTTTTTGAATGCTTTGGTTAGCTGGAAAAAATAAAAAACTTTGCGTTATGCACGGGGCATTTTTTCGAGAATCGCCCATTATGAGCTCTCTTTTTAACAAAAAGCACCCCTTCCCCAGGTTTCAAAATAATTTGTAGCAACTTGCGATAAGGGCTAGAAGGCTCTTGAGCATTGCAAAACTGCAGTTGTGTACGTTTGAAAAGTCGCTTTCATATTCGTGGGCTCTAGTAATATATTTTGCTCTTTAGCTCGGGGCTTGAATTGAGTTGAGCCTAAAATTTTGCGTTAAAACCGAAACCCCTTAAATTTGTGAATGAGGAAAAGAAAAACAAACGATTCGAAAAGACATAACTATGGCAACACCAAAGAAAACATCAATAATTTGAATGGAAATGAGATTTTTTTGAACTTGATTAAAACTGCTTGTAACCTTTTTTTCTTTGGAGATAGAAGCTAAGTTTTTCGACCATAGGTCGAGTTAGGTCTGGAGTTAAAAAAGCCGCTCTTTCCAGTGGTGTCAAAAAGAAAACTGTGGGACAGTTCAATTTACTTTTTACTGGTAGATTTAATGAAGAGAGTAGTACCTAAATTTAAGATACATAAAAAAGTTTTAGATAAAAACGCAAATAACTTCCGCCGTAATTAATTTACTGCATTGAAACAAAGTGCATAGAACGCGGAAAATTCTACCCTTTCCAACAACATATAATATTAATATATGCAAGTAATTTTTCACAACTATAATAGGCAATAATAGGCAACTTACTCGAAATTTGAGATTAAAAATTAATTCCAAAAAAAAAAAAAAAAAACAAACTAAATAACAAATGCAAACCACCGGAGCTCGAAATAAATTTGTTCAAAATTTCAAGGCTGTAGGTGCTATGGGGTCTCCTGGACGCAGGCCCGCCACAGACTTCCTTTCAAAATTTTTTTGACCTTACTTTTTTTTAATATAAAGAGATACGAGCTTTCTTCTTTTTTTCTTCTTTTTTAGAATCCAATTTATTTATTTAAAGATGCATAGTTGGTTTCAGATACTTGATTTAAGAGTTATAAGGCAGAAAAATCAAAGAATTAGCCACCTAAACTGAATAGGAGATAGACTAAGTTTGGAAATCAATGTCGGTACACGAAAAAGTAGGTTCGTTTAGTTCTTGATGATCTTTACACTAAACAATAAAAAGGAAATAGAGGTTTCTAATTGGCTTATGTAATGCTGATGTTTAAAATAGTGTATTTTTTCAATAACCTGATAAAACGCAATCAAGTTGAAAAAACAATAGTTGGCACTGTAGATAAGAACGTATGCGTTGGAGTTATAAATGTATCCATTGGGTTTATCTTTTGACACGGTGAAGATAATAACGACACGTTGAAGATTGTAATCGACATGTTCGTGACAAAATTGAACTCTTCAGAGATAATAAATAAAGGATATACAAAATGGCTACGCATAAACTACCCATAGCAAGCTTTAGAGAGAACACTGCCAGCATGAAAGAAGATTAAGCAGGCGTTAAGGATTTCCCCAAATTAAGCCTTGTTTTTATTTTGTGCTCAGAAATTTTGGTGAAAAATAATTCTTTTTTTTTTTTGTTGTGTACCGTTGTGCTGATTTATTAAATACTAGTAGTCCCCACATGGCTTTGCCCGTAGTAGAAAATTAAAAGATGTTTTGGTTCGCCTGTATATTTACAAATAATGTACGGTGAATTTCTCGCCAATTGGCTTGCTCATGTTACGGTTCCTCGTTATGATAACTTGGTAATTTACTCGTCCATCTTGTGATAATTTTGTTTGGGAAAATGTTCTTAAAATTGGAATAAAAAAATAACAAAATAGAATTTTCGAAAAATCGCTTCGAGGTACACACCTCTATGCTACAAACTAACTTTGCGACAAATTTCATGAAAATCGGCCGAACGGTCTAGGAGCTATGCGCGTCACAGAAATTCAGACTTTCAGCTTTATCATTAGTAAAGATCACATTTTAATGCCAGTGAATATGATTTAGTCGAATGTAACTTTAAGTAGGGGAAAGTGAAATGGTAAAATATTAACTGTTTCCAGCGCCACATATCTAATAATACTTTAAGCATGTAGCAACACATCTGGTCTATTCCAGTCAACAAAAATTTACCTCTGAAAATCAAACAATATGATAATAAAAGCAATTTTTCAAAAATTGATATTCGTATTGTAATATTTTGTTGTAAGTTAAAAAAATATTTTTCGCATTATTAAATGATAAAGTTCTTGCTATTATTGTTTAAAATGTTAATTGAGAACAACTAATTTTCAGTGCAGCATTTATTTGTTTAATATTAAGCGCATTTGCATTGTAAATGCATTGTACAATCGGGCAAGTCCAATCCAGGGAAAAGTGAAGTAGTTTCTTTCATTTACTTCTTTAGTCTTTTATCAAATAACTTACGTATTCATTTGGTAACTAGATCATTTACGCTCCTTCATTTGATAGTTCCCTTATTTAATCATTTATTCACTTATTTTCTTATTTATTCACTATTTTATTCACTCATTTTTTTTTTTCGTTTGTTCTTTTATTTTATTTTCGGTTAGTGATTCATTATTTTATTTACTCACGTATTTGATCAAAAATATCTCTAATGATCGAATAGAGAATATTTTAGTAGAAACATATTTTTATTTTCACTTTGCCTCATGGAATTCCACCTTCTTTTGAAGGGACAAACTTACTGCCAAAAATAAAAAATAATATTTCAATGCAAGTTTATAATAAAATACATTGTTTTTTCTTTGTGAACCACAATTTTCAGATCAAATTTCCAATTTGTTCATTTTGAAAATAGTAAGTTATCTTAGCTAGTTCACTTTGCCCAACATTCCCCTACTTTAGACAAGAATTTACAAAGAGGAAATTTAGCCCTTATACAAGGATACACAAGAGGGTATTCTATAAAAACGGAAGTTGATTATTTAAGTCACACACCCTCTAATATTTTTCCTTTTAGTTCAAAGCAATTGTAAAATAAGCTTCATATAATTTGAATAACGGCAACCCGTGCCGACTTGCGCCTGAAAGTGTAAACCAGCCCTGTTTACTAGGCCGAATAATTTTTTTTTTAGGAATTCGAAATTTCATTTTGATAAAACGTTGCCCCTGTAGCCCTACATGAACCACAAAAATATTTATCCAAATCAAAATATATTTAGGTGTCTGTCAGAAGGCCTAAAAAAATTATGATTTTCTTCAAAAAACGGATTTTTTCGATTTATCTTTTAAAAAATACATATACATTTCAATAAAATAGCTAGTTAAAAAATCTTTTGCGAACACATTTTCAAATCAAACTTCGCAAATGAATAAATAAATAATGGATTTAAAATGAAAAATTCATCTTAAACTTGAAAAAATCCATATTTTGAGTACTATGTGGAAGAGTTGAATATTGCAAGATAGCAAAAATTGCTATTTAGCGCTAATCACCCGGGTTTACAGTTTTTATTTTCTTCTTAAATTACATCTCACATTTTTATATAAATGTATAGAAATTTTTTTAAAAGAAAATTACAAATTTTAAGCCTGCTGCTGGATACTTAAATGTTTTTTAATTAGGATAAATATTTTTGTGCTACACGTGGGGCTATAAGGACAATGATCTATCAACATGAAATTCCAAAATTCCAAAAAAGAAAAAAAAAATGATTCGGCGTAGTACACACACTTTCAGGCTCAAGTCGGCACGGGTTGCCGTTATTCAAATTATATGAAACTGTTTTTCACAACTGTTTTGACCCAAAAGGAAAAATATAAGAGGGTGTGCGACTTCGACTTTTGATTTTTTGGGACACCCTAATTTACTACTTTCTGAGAGTGACATCAAATGCAAATGAAACTGATGGGATTTGCAAAACATGGTTATTAGTCGAAGTGAAATTGTGTTACCAATAAATATTACACCGACAGTAAAGATTTGTGAGTGTTCTTTTCATATTTAAATTGCTTCAATGTACTATTTAATGTATAATAACTATTTAGTACCGAACAGTTAAAATTATCATGATGCTTTTTGATAGTGATAAAACGACAGAAAATGCTGTTTCAAATGGTTTAATTTCTGAATTAATTGATTTATAAAAACTCTGACATACTTATATGGTTTATAAAAGTGCTAACAACTCAAAATGTAGCACTGTTGAAAAAGATCATAGCAAAGATTGATGAAAGTTATCAGGACAATTAAGGAGTTTCTTTAGGATTCATCAGCACATTATTGAATAGATTGACTTTGATAGATTGACTTCTGATTGGCGGGAGTTCCGTTTGTTAGAATAGGGGTGAGTCGTGCCGCTTTGCTTTGCGTTGTACTGAAATAAGAAATTTTCCATTTTCAAACCAAACAAAAATGAGCTCATTAGAAGCCATGCATCAAATTACGAGAGCCTCACTATGACGCGTTTTTTAAATTTTAAAGTAAGTAGGCAAACTAAAAGATATTTCTTTGTCCGGTAAGGAACAATGCGTTTTTCAAGAATTAGGTTCTGGTTAGGGTACTTTAAGCGTTGCAGTGATTTTCAAATGTAATCCACACAGTCAAGAAAATTAAATCAACTTTAACAGGAGGGCAGTGATCGAAAATGTAATAGAATCAACTAATGACAAATATAGATAAAAATCACAAAACGCGGTTTTATTTTGAAGAAATCCTGCTGAAGCAAAGAACAATTTTGAGGTTTTTTTTTTAAATAGATTAAATATGGTTGTATTGTTAATTATTATGGTCAGCATAAAATTTAAAAAATGAAAACTTTAGAAAAACATCGTGCGAAACCGCTGCCTCTGCAAACTTTAATTCATATTACTAACAGAAAACAAGCTTTTTTACGAGTTTTAATTGATCTATTTAATCAGTTTATTGATATAAAAAACTTGTAAATATAAACAAAGTCACAGAGAAAATATTTTTAAAGTTCAACCCTAGAAGACCACATTCATCCAGACAGACATTTTTCGTGATCGAATAAAACCATAGTGCTAAAAAGTAGTTTTCACTTTTACTCTATGGTTTGATCCCCAAAAGTTCGTATTTTTTTAGTTACGGAAAAAAATGGCCCTTTCTAGTCCCGTTTTAGCAAGATGTTTATTGCAAATGGCAATGGGTGAATTTTATTGTAGTTTCTAATGAAATAATAAAAGGTACACTTTCGCATTGGACACTTTTGCATGGCTTTGTGGTTAAATAGTCATCGGGATGTAAAATGCAACAACTGTTAAGCTAGGAACGAACAACTAAGGTAAGTGCACCTCTAGTAGATACTGCACCAGAAGCGAATAACGTCTTCGAAAAGTAAAGATAATAGAAATTTTCCTCTAGTCCTAGGTAGCACCTAAAAATTACCCTCTTTTATGTTTAGGGGCCGTCGAGCTTGGGAAAAAGTCATATTTATCATTTATCTTATTAGACGTTAACCGCTTCTGTTGTGTATCCACTACAGATGCACTTATCTTAAAAAGCGTCAGCGTCTTCTATTTCCTATTTAGTTCGTTGGAACACTTTGGAGTTTAAAAATATCTTACGGCGCACCTAGTACAGTAAAACCTGTCTACGCCGATACTGTTGGGACCTAAAAATATTGTTATAGACAGGTTATCGTTATAGACAGTTTGATCACTAATGCTGACATATTGCTGGGACCAAGGAAAATATCGTTTTAGACAGGCTTATTGTTATAGACAGTATTGTTATATACACAGGTTTCACTGTAGTATGGTTTTCTTTTGCATTAACAATATTCAAAGCGTCATTCATCAAAACTGTGGCAAAATGCAAATGTAGTCAAATCTCTCCAATTATTTCTAACATAAGATAATTCAGTAGTTAAGAAACGTGTCTCACTTGCATGTAAGCACTCTGAAATTATTCAAAACGAACTCTTAATAGGGGCGTAGTTTAGCAAATTACAGTCATCATAAATTTATCTAATATATTCAGCATAAAGGCAAAAAAAGTTCCCGTTGTAAAAGTATTCTCCTGGACTATTATGAGACAATGAAAAATATTTTACTCTATTTATATCAAAAGTAATATTTCAAGTAGTATCTTTCTTTCAGGATTTGTTGTTTTACATTTTTCGATACATTTCTTACATTTCAACACTATGTCTCAAAGAATAGCAAAAAGAGAGCATCTTATGTGTGGATATGAATATATATGAAAATACTGACTCACAGAATCAAAAATATGCTATTTAAAGTCTTGTATGAGTTATTCAAAATTCAAAGAAAAAAAATCAGCATATTTGATGAAATATTTAAATTGATATCTAATAAGTTGTGTATTAGCTTTTAAATAAAAAGAAATAACAAAGATTTTAATACCCGGAACTTTGTGTCTTGAACAAGTTGTCTTCTGTAAAATCAGTAAATTGCAAAAGTTTGCATTTAGTTTCTTCACTTTTGTTACATATGGGTTAGAATGTTCTTTGAGTAGCATTGTTCTTTTCCGGTTTTTATTTTCACTTTCTAAATTTGTTTTTCTCAGTTGTTTGAGTATGTTGTTTAACTTTGTTTTGCAAAATATTGCACACAAAATAAGTACAATTTAAGCTCAATGAACCAAAATGATTTGTAAAATTAGGTATTACGTGCATTCTGTTTTTCTCCCCTTTTCATAGTATAGAATGAGTGATATTTAATTATTCATCGTACTAAAATTCAACCTTCGTGTTGAATGTTTCAGCCCTTATTTTTTAAAAATACTCTTTCACATAAAATTTGTCATTTTTTAAACCCTTTCTGGTCGAAATACTAATAATTAAGTAATTTATTGAATTTTAAAAGACTTTAATATGTCTAAAGACAGAAAAGGAGATTCTTAGCTTTTTCTCGCATATGTTGAGAAAACTTGACATTTTAAAACATACAACGCTTAAAACATCACCGTCGTTTTAAATATCTAAAAAAATATCGAAAAGTCGATCTATTTGGAAGCAAAAGTCCCATCACATCTAAAACTAGAATTTTTACGCTCAGTTAAATGCAAATATTTCTCTGGTGCAATTATTTCGTGCTCTGTGGGGTAAAAAATAAATAAAATCACAAAACACACTTTTTTCTGATTATTCTTACATAAATACTACTTAAAGATGCACTGCTTCAGCAAATTTACACATGTACACTACGTTTCATGCTGCTACGCCTCACAGTTTTCCCATGAAGAGCACCACCATTAAATACTCAAAAAAATGCTACTTTATTACATGTACAGATATTTGCTTTAAAGATTATTTCTAGACTTGTTATTTTCTTATACTTGAAAACGCGTGTGTATATTCGCAGGAAGAATTAGCAATAATTATCTCTTATTAATTGCAAAAAAATATGTTGAGTAGATTAACAGAAATTGAAGCAATTATTTTTGAAGTAGTAATTTGATGTATTTTATCCTTCATATGAGCTTTACTGTCTTTTATCATTTATTTATTCATTTCATTTTTATAACTTTAACTATTGAATAAATTTTCAATTTAGCATGGAAACTACGAAATTATTTCCGTGGTTCTACTTATTTATACCTACATTTTGTTTTTCAATTTTACATGATAATGTGGGGGGTAATGTGGGGCAAATTGAAATAATAAAAATTTACTTTGCATTTAGCGCCACCTACCTCATAGTATTTTAACTATATAAGTAACACACGAAATATATTTTAGTCAGGAATAAATTACATCTGAAGAACAAAACATACAATAATAAAAACAAATTTCAAAAAATAATACTAGAGTTGTAATATTTTATTGAAAGTCAAAAAGTATTTTCGTTTTTTTTTTTTTTCAAATGATACAATTCTTGTTATTAACATTTTAAATATTAATTGAGACCTACTAGTTCGGTATATTATTTATTTAAATAACATTAAGTTTGTTTCTACTTTAAATGTTTTGTACGACTGGTCGAGTGCATGTGGGGCAAAGTGGATGAGGCAAAGTGAAATATATCATTTCGTTTACTCATTCAATCCTTTCTTATGTCACTTACGTATTAATTGATTGATTAATTAATTCATATTCCTAATTCAATTAAAAAAAATATTGATTAATTCACTTATTTTCTTTTTTATTCACTTTTGTGTTCGCTTATTTATTTTATCTCATATAGTAAGTAATTAATTTATTTTATCATTAGTTTGTTGTTTCATTATATGTTTATTTTATCATTCATCCTTTCATTTACTCATTATTTGATGAAAAATATTTTTTACATTCAAGTAAAAAAAAATTCATTAGAAAAATATTTCATTTTTCACTTTGTCCCATGAAAAGAGAAAAGGGTAAAATTTCCACTTTTTCTTTTCTTGAAGCCACAAATTTACTGCCATGTACAAAAAGTAATGATTCGATGCAAGGTTTCTTACAAAATATATTATTCTTTCTTTATGCACTGTAATTTTCGAAAAAAATTTCCAATTTATTCAGTTTGAAAAAGTTAAGTCATTTTATCTATTTCACTTTGTCCCACGTGCCTCTATTCACAATGTCTTACAAGGAAAAATCCTGCTGAAACGTTTTATTAACAACTAGTGGTACCCGCACGACTTTGCCCGTAATAGAAAATTAAAAGGTCTTTTGGTTCGCCTGTATATTTACAAATAATGTATGGTGAATTTTCTTGCCAATTGGCTTGTGCCCATGTTACGGTTCCATGTTATGATAATTTTGTAATTTACTCGTCCGTCTTATGATAATTTTGTTCTTAAAATTGGAATATAAAAAGAACCACGTCGAATTTTCGAAAAATCGCTTCGAGGTGCACACCCCTATGATACAAACTAACTTTGTGCCAAATTTCATGAAAATCGGCTGAACGGTCTAAGCGCTATGCGCGTCACAGATATCCTGACAGACAAAGAGACTTTCAGCTTTATTATTAGTAAAGATAAAGATGTCCAACGAAATAAATGTCGGATCTGGGTCTTCATTCACAAAATCACTTCAACAGCATTCGATACTTGTTTTGATATTTTTATTATTGTTATTTTATTTTTATTTGCCCAAATAACTTCATACATTCCGCCTCTTCAAACATAATAAATATAAAACTCTCCCTTTCATTTTGAAACATGTTAATCATGAATGATTTGCATTTACAGGATAAAAGGATTTTTGTAACTGCGGGGGCTGTCGTCGAAACGCATTGTTGAGCGGAGTGACAAAACATGGGATCACAAGAAAATCGCGGTTCCCACTGATGTGCCAACCGATGTAGGTCAGAAGACTTGAATCCGTTGATGAAAAGAATGATCGTTGGATGATTTAGGAGAGATTTTATCTTCCTCAAAGAGAAACACAATATCTGATTCGACATTGTCCCTTTCTTAAGTAAGTATGATGATATTACGCTTTTTGTCAACAAATATGCGTTCCAAACTAGAAAATGTCTTATTGAGGACGGCCTGTGCGAGGCGTTATAATTCGAAATTGGGTATCGTTTTAAAACCATATAACATTTACTTATACTTACTTCTTGATAGTTTTAGAGGAATGAAGTAGGGGAGAGTGCACTTTTTATATTTTAATTTTTAAACTAAATTTCAAATCTGAAAGTCAGATTAAGATATATATTTTTTTTAATTTAGACAGTGTGAAAATAAAATATTGTTAGCTATTTAAAGTAGGAGTTCCAAACTGTCCCAAGTTACAACATCCAATTGCACTCACATCCTGTTGTGCTATGGGGTACTTTTCAGGATTCAGGAAACAGCTATATACTTAAAGAAATTTTCCACCAAAAAAAAAAAATATTTATATATATATATATATATATATATATATATATATATATATATATATATATATATATATATATATATATATATATATATATATATATATATATATATATATATATATATATATATATATATATATATATATATATATATATGTTTTTCATGATAATGAATTAAATTATGAATAATGAATATTGAATCATAAATAATTATTATCTAATAGTAAACATGTTTAATAGACTACTAGAGATTAGAACATTTTTCCATGTTCTTGATAACATATCTTGATTTTTAAGAACCATGCATATGTAGCACCTTGGGACATGTCTTAGGTACAATATGTTTAGCTGTCCCAAAGCACCATCACCAGGTTGTTTAAGAAAAACCAAACTGGTTGTCAATCTAGATGCATAACCATTATTTTCTCATAACCAAAATATTTAAAGTACTTTTCTTTTATAATAAAATAAAATTCAGCTAATTAGTTTCACAAATACAAAGACTGAAAATGAAATAAAAATGAAGAAAACATTTATTTTGGAGTTATGAAATTTTTTTCTCTCACATAATCATCAATCTAACTCTTTTGATGCTGATTGTTACTATGGCACTACTTAGTGATGAAGTTTACTAATAGAGAATACAAAAAATATGACTGCTAAAATTGGATTCTAAGAAAGCAGTGTCCCAAGGTACAACACTCTCCCCTATACCAAAATCATTAAAACCACAAAAGTGATCTACTCCATTAAAAGAAAAAAAAAAGAAAGGAAAAAGGTAAAAAGAAATACAAAATAAATTTTCGGGTTGTGAAACAAAAATGGCATAAAAAGTTTCTTTTTTTTTTACCGCATTGCATTTTTTTCCTTACAATTGCACAATTAAAATATCTGACATTTTGTATTTATAAAATTCGCACATGTTTCAAGCTTATGTATATATAAAGTAATGCATAAAATATTCGGTGGATGGAATATTTTACATAGCATTAAAACTTCAACTCTAGCAAACGACCGCGTTAAATACAGTATATTACAACCTTATACTACATTATTAACTTTTAACTGATTATTTATAGAAGCCAAGTCAAATTAATTTAGTTAATCATTAAGTTTCGCCACAACTTAGAGCCAAAACAGAATTAATTATTTATCAAGAAATCTGTACTTGAACTACTTAGACTTAAAGTACTTAACGCAATTAAAGCAGACTGTTGTAGATTGTGGATATTCCATTTTGAATTGTAAAGAATTGCAAAATTATAATGATAAGACATAAACAAAGGCAGAGTCTCAGTCGATAAAATTAGTAGAGCTCAGTAAATTGCTTTTTGTTGCACTTGTAAAAACTATTCTGCCGTGCTAAGCACAAAAGTCGTATCTGTACTTTTTATCAAAACTGAGTTACGGTCACCAGGTGCCTCTTTGTCACATATTTTACCTAAATACAATGTTTTATGGTCATTTGTCAACGGGAAATATTTTTTAAAAAAATCTGAAAAAGTTGCATCGGAATCAAATACATGGAGGAACAAAACTTAAAATAGCAATTTCTCATTATGGACTCGACTGCAGATAGCACTTTTGCGCTTAGCATGGCAGTAATTGTCAGTCTGAAACGTTAGAAAAAATTATATTTACTGTAATACTTTGTTAAGATACTTGTATCTCATTTTGTGAATAAGGACGTCGTTTAGAAAAATACTTCAATTGATTTTTTTTCTTTTGTTGTTATATGTTTAAAGTCTTGATGTCGGCAGATTGCACTTGGCCACGCCTTCTTTCAGAAGCGTTCATTTTCATGAAGGTATGATACACAGTGGAAAATTGAAGAACGCATTATAAAATAGAGTTGCAATAAAGAAAGTAAATCTTGTGTCCTCTATTTATTTATTTATTTTATTTTATTTTTTTATTTTTTTATTTTTTATTTTTTTTTTTGCCAGCTCAATGCAGTTATTTCAGGAATTTAATTATTCAAATTATAAATGATTACATAACCAAACTATTTCATTGGTACATTTTTGTTTTTAATGAAACTGATTCTGATAATATTAAGTATTAATCTTCTCAACTACGTACGTCATTCTTCATAATGCATGTAAAAATAAACATCAACAAACTTTAATCCGCAAACGATAAATTAATAAATAAGTTATTTCACACAAAATATCGTTGTACTCTAATTTCTTTTCTAAACTCAAATAAACCGTAAGAGACTTTGTAGTCTCTGGCTAATTGGTGATGAAAAAGGTTAATCAAAGATCGACTTTACGAAGGATTTGACTCATCCGACGAGTCATTTGCCTTGTCCGCGCAAAATTAAAATATTTTACCTGTTCGGGCAATTTCTTAAACCACCGCAAAGAGGCATATTCAAGCTTTAGAAATGAAAATGGAAACAAATCATAAAATAATAAAATAAATGTTACAGCGGGAAAATTTTGAATGATTTGCTAAAATATTGTTTCTTTTTTTTTTTTGTTCTTATTTCGCTCTTGGTCTCATATAGTCCATTCGTCGTGAAGCCAAACTGTTGAAAAACTCTTAAATGTAGTGAGCGCCCTTTTGCTTCACAATAGACTTTTTTTTTTCATAGATACCCCAATGTAACAGAAATAGAAATATTTCCTCTTATAAAAATTGCTAAAAATACAGTCATATCACCAAAATGCGGCTAAACACGTAAATAGGACATAGGGGAGGGTCTCTCAAAGCGAGTAGGTTTTTGAAGAACGCTCGAAAATTGCAGGTTTTGGACTTTTATCGCAACAATTTCAGTTTTATTTTCTAGCAGTGTTCTTCAACTGCAAAATAAAAAAATGATTTTTGTATTATTTCAAACTCAATATTTATTTATTATCAAACTTTACAAACATTTGATAAACCCGCTTTGACCTACCAGGGAGCTCAAAGTGGGTATGCTTAACTAATTGTGATTTGGTACATTTGCCAATCAAATATGAAGTTATAAATGTTTAAATAGTTGACTAGCTATCTGCCATTATAAAAAATACATAAAACAATTGTACTTATCCAATTTAAAGTCAGCATATTTGTTTATAAAACATAAAGAACTAACTGATTAAATTAACTAATTAATAGCCATCCTAAAAAATAACTTTTTAAAGTTATACTTATCTTATTGAAATAGAAAATCTAAGTCAGCACACGAGTCAAGAAATTATAAATAATATATGATTAAATTCTATACCCGCTTTGCCCGAAGGCACGGTTTTTTTTTTTCAATAATTATAACCTTAAATTTAGAAAAGAAACAAACGAAATGACTATCGTAGTTTGTAGGTGCATGGTGTCAGAATAACGTTATGTTATTGACAATCAAAAAAATAAGCTGATCTTCGACAGATCACAAGTTACAAAACTTCATTTTTTTTTAGAAATGTATCATTTTTTTTATTTTAAGCCTGATTGCGTCATGCCGCTTCACTGCTGCTTTGCGGGGACAGATTAAAACTCGGTGGTGTTCATGTAAACACGACATACGTATGCATCGCTGCTTACACACCCTTGGGGGTGGGCATATGAAGGCCTACCCGCTTTGGGCGGCTAACCCGCTTTGGGCCACCCTCCCCTATGTTATTTTTCCTTCATTTTAAGGAATGGACTAGTTTCTGAAATGATTGATTGGTGCGAAATTTCCAAGGTTTGGACAACAGTTTTCACAACTTCACTGAGGAAACCAATGACACCTAACTAATATGAGGCAGAGCGAAGCAAAGGAATGTAAGTGGAATTCTTAAAATTTCCAGTAAAACGCGTTTAAACTTCAGATCCTTGGAGAGTTTTCAATGATTTTTTTTCTAAATCCTGCTGTATAGCAGCACCACCAGAGAACTAGTACCATCTCTTGACCGCACTTGCATATGCCTAACAATGTATGGATGCCCGTAATATCCATTTTAACGATCCCCGATTTAATCGGCACAAGTTTTCTTGTGACGTCTGTATGTACGTATCTCGCATAACTCTAAAACAGTGCACTGCAGAAACTTGAAATTTTGTATGCAGACCTTTAGTGGTATGCAGTTGTGCACCTCCCCTTTTGGTTGCCTTCGAATGTTCCACAATGTGAGTTATACACCTTTTTGCAGAGAATCAATGTTAAATTCAATGCAAAGTCAAGTGATGTTTTAATTTGGCGTTAAATTGTTAACATTTGGCGTAATATTCAGTGAAAAAATTTTCGAATTTGGTTTCAATTTGGCGCTATTGGCGATAGTCAGATATTTATCTGTTATATCATATTAAAAGTATCGAGATTGGGAAAATTAATTTATGTGAAACGTTTTTTTTTTTCTTTAACATCGTTTCGATTTAAAGTGTTCCTTGTTGTTTTTTTTAATTAAAAAAATATACATTATTTAATAGATATAAAATGAAGTAGTGTGGTGTCCACATCATATTTTTGATATGCATAAACATAAAATGTGTTATATAAGTCAAATTAATTGATAAAATCAGAAATATAATTAAGGTTAAAGTGTCTGCTATACAGATTCAAATATGGACGGTTCACTGAAACATGCTGATTTAGTCTTACGTGGGAAGGGAGGGGGGCAAAGTAGATCCATTAGATAAAGTGGAGGGTGTTCAAAAACACCTTTTTTTTGTTTTTTAATATATATTAGAACCAAGTAACCAAGTTACCAAGTGAGACGTTAAAAAAATATTTCTTTATGCTCATTGTATATGGCAATATGGCAAAAGTAAGCTGCCGATAGACTTGACTCTAAAATCATTGTTTTCCTAACTTTATCCTATATATATCTATGTTGTCTTTTCTACTTAGCAACCTTACCCTTGACGCGACGAAAAATCGCCCCTAGTCATCGAGGTATCGTAACTTTCACACTATTTTTCCCGCCTGATTTTGAATGGCTATTTCAGAATTGCCAGAGGTCATCTATTCTGGCGACTTCAGTATTTCAAGCTTCATTCTAAGTGAACCCAATGTTGATTATAGTTGGCATTAGTTCTTAAACTAAAGAATTCGGGGGTTTTTGTGCATTTTTACCTTTAACTGACAATCATGCCAAATTTATTTCAGTGCATTGTTATCTCAAGAAAAATATTGACACATTTCTGTCAAACGAAACAGCAATTTGTAAACTTTATCCCAACATCGGGCAGATAAGAGGTATCAAAACATGTTATTTTAAATCTATGACGAAGAGCAAAGAATCCAAGAACATTACATAGTTTGGCTTCATGTTTGACTAGATAAATACAGTGTGAAAAAAAACGCATCAAATATTTTATTAACACACATTTACCTGTCTGGTTTCGGGATATTCTATTAAAAAAAAGCCTGATTTACTTCCACTTTTACCCACTTGAGTCTACCTCATCATAGAACTTTATAAAGTGATTGATAGTATGCGAAGATAAAAGAAAATGAGCACCTTGATTTAAAGATCTAAGTCTTAGAAAATAAGTGGTTGTTAAGAAAGTAAGAGAGAGAGAAGACGTGGCTACCTGTGCATTTAAGTAACGTAATAAGTAGTTACAAGAATTTAAAAGTAAAAAGAACTTAGAAAATGTGTTCTTATGTTCTTTTCTTTACAGCTGTAGTAGAAAGATCGTTTTCTTTAACTTACCTGTACAGAAAATATTTTTAAAATGAACTTCTTTCACAAGCAATTGATTGGTAAAAATCTTACGAAAATAATGCATTTTAATTTCTGCAAGTTAATACATAAAAAAGACTTATGTGCGTTCAACACAAGGTAAGATGCTGCTGTACTATAATTTTTTTTAATGCAATGTTTAAAGGGCAACAATTTTCAACTCTTCATTTTTTTAAGTGTTGCGTGCTAAATATTTTATTTAACATACACTGTTAAAATTTCAGAAACGTTACTGAGTATTTCCATGTAAAGTTTCAATATTTTAGTGGTTTTTTATACTTTTCCTAGAAAAATCAAGAATCATTGTCAAAAAGTTTCCAAATCTGCTACAAGTCGCACGAATGCAGACTTGTAGCAAATCTGACTGTTGTGAAACTTATTTTAAACTTAGGGGAAGGTTGCCGTCAATGCACCACATAACAGTTTTCGATTTTTTTAGAATTGAAATCCAACTCAAATTTCATGTTAATTATAGGAACAATTTCCTAGTAAATTTCTCTTCCAAAGTTAATATTCACTTTTTTGGCAAATATACACAATAAAGAATGAAAATTAAAAATAAATATTTTGGCATGGGGTCCATTCATGGCTACCGGTTGCTATGGATGGACCGTCGAGTTTCCATCGATGGACCATATTCTCAAATTAAAAAATCAACGCGTAACTTACAAATATTGATAACAGGTGATCAATAAACAATAAAAATAACAATAACTTATAGAAAAATAGATTTATTTTGTAAAATGATTTATTTTCGGATAGAGGAACATAAAAAAAAAAAAAAAAAAAAAATCCCAGCACTCACACAACACACAGCTGTTGTCATCACACCTCGTTCACCACTTGATATTTTCCCAACCTGTGCAACACTGTTCTTAGCTAATATCTTTTCAATATCTTTTAAACTATTGAGATTTTTTTTTTAAATCGATTTTGAAAATTTTCGTCTGGTGCAAGATTGTACTTGCTCTCTAAAATGTCAGAGAACATTTTTGACCATTTTATTACTGAAACCAGAAACTTGTCTCAAACTACCAGAAACTATAGTATTAACAGACTTTTTGTCCTAATTAAATCTGTGGGACATGTAATTTTTCTCAGCCTCTTGAAAAGCCGATTCCCCCAAGTTTTCGAAAGTCATTCCAAAAACTTCTCTAGTTTCAATCATAATCCTATTTCGAAGGGCTTATCTCCTAAATTTTTAATATGTGATTAAGGTAACAACAAACGGGTTTTTATCTTCCATGCGACTGTTTAAAGTTGCTTTAAGGACTCTATACTGTCGGCAGTTTTCACTAAGGTCCATGAACCATTTGTATAAGCTACTGTAGTACGCTACATGCTCCACTGACCATAATTTTACTAGTTTTTGCATCTTTTCGGAACAAAAAAAAGCGTTTGAAAATGTATTATTATGTTTTAAATTTTTAATTAATTTTATAAAAAAAATGCCTTGAAAATGTAATAAAGTATAAGAGTTTTCATGAATTACTGAGATTATTTTTTTTTATTGTCGTATTTATTTTAAAACAATTGAACAATTTTAAAAGGTAATTGAGCTGAAGTTACAGCAATATTTGAGATTTTCCATGAATGAAACACTTTGTCAGGTAGTTCATTCATGGAAACACCTAGTGGTCCAATAATAGCAACTGCGTCACTTTGAATATTCTAATAGATGTTACAGCTGTGACGAATCATGATGAAATATGAAGTATAGGGCATTGTACTTGAAAAGGCACTCTTTCAAGTCAGTGTTCACGTTTAGATGATCAAAGATATTCAAAGCATGTTATAACTAATTAGTAAGATAATGGTAGAAATCTTTTGTGACCGATTAACAATATGATGAAATAATTTCTGCTATTTGACGACTCTGCAGTAGACTGTTTTCAGACAAAGGAAAGTACTAAAACTGGTTACGCGTCTGCACGAACTCTGGTACGGGAAATATCTTCGCGGTCTAGTCATGGAACCGATTCATTGACGGCTGCCGTCCCATACTACTAATTTAAAGATTAACTGAGTGTATTTATAGAGTGTATCGGCTTCGGTCTGATTAAGCTCCCAGAGGGAGAAAATAAGTTTATGGACTGCGCAGCTTTGCAAGAATTGCAGGGGAATAAAAATGCTTGATACTTGCTGGCCATTCCGTCTTAGCTTTGGCCATGTTCGCAATACTGCTTTTAGAACTTTCTTGAAAAATCAGGAAGGTGCCAAGCTATTATATTATGCCTACCTTAAGTTATTCTGAAGTTCCAGAGACATTACTGGCTTTAAACGGGGATTTTTCTGATTTTTTCATAAGGCTTCCAGTATAATTTCAGAAAGGTTACTGAATCTTAGCGGAAAATGTACCTGGTTTTTGCAAGATATGTTACTGGCAGAAATTGGGCTTATCAGTTACCGATTATTTTCTGGGAACGTTTCTGAATTGTTTTTACAATGTAAAAACGTGAAACTTATATAATACTGAACCATTAATTAAGAAAACAAAAAACATCATTAGAAATGAACCCGTTAATTTATATATTTTTCTCTTTCCGTCTGTCTAATATTTGCAGTTAAAATTGTTCTCTAAGTTCATTTTTGTAAAATTATTACAACAAGCAGTCTGCTCAGAGAACAAAAAATGCTGAACAAGGATTATTTTTGCTTTAAAATAGCTCAACGATTTCTATTACTAACACTACTAAGTACTATTAAGTAACTAAAAAGGAATCATTTGCGCACATGTAAAGTGAGAGCATGGTAATATGAAAGACCAATGCTATAAGTTCAAGTCTTTCGAAAAGTAGAACATTTTTTTTTTTAATTTAATGTTTAAAGTGTAATAAAGTAAGTTATTTTTGCTGCACTTGCTAATATGCTGTTTTGTACGATGGCTTGTTAGCTAAATGATTACAGCTAAATGTCAATGAATTAGCAACTTACG
Source organism: Uloborus diversus (assembly GCF_026930045.1). NCBI lineage: Eukaryota > Metazoa > Arthropoda > Arachnida > Araneae > Uloboridae > Uloborus > Uloborus diversus. The sequence continues at coordinate 46,590,239 of NC_072732.1, forward strand.
ATTTGGGAAATAAGTAAAATAATAAGTTAAGATAAGGGAAAAATAACTGTATAATGCAGTGGTGCTCAATCTAAGGCACACAAAGCTGATTCATGTGGGATTTTTTTTTTTTTTTTTTGGTTGAATATAAAGTTGAAAAATATGTTTTGGATACTTCCGAAACTACTGATCATCTTCATTCGGTGTAAAGAACGATTGTTGCAAATTTAAAACCAAAGGGTTAGAAAGTGAGCAGTAAGTTTCCTCCCTAAGTCTAAGGCAGAACTACATGCGATATACCGATATACCGATCCCATTCAGAGACTGCAGTTTCGTTCTTCTTTGAACTCAACAGTCTGGATTAGTGAATAACCAAGTTGATGCCGATGTCATCTCATTGAAGCTGAGAGTGCTAACAAACTGGTAGATCTGCGTCCAGCTTGGTTATTCCCTATTCCAGACTGATGAGTCCAAACAAGGACAAAACCGCAGTCTCTGGATGGGAAAACGGAGTTTTCGGAACATTGCATGTGGTTGGATATTGTTTGTAAAAGCTATATGGAAACTTTGAATTAAAAAAATAAGTAGGAATGATGTCAACTATTCTTGGATTACATGTTTCTTTAGATTTTCGTACATTTTCATGGCATTTAGAATTTGTTAAAAATATTTTTTTCAATTTTCTTCTTGTTCTGGTCCACGATATATATCTTAATATGCGGTTCGGCCTTCAAGTAAAAAACGGTTGGCCACCACTGGTTTAATGTATTAACAACAATTAAGAGCAGTGTCTTCTGAAATAGGAATGATTTTGAGGTAAAAGAGTCGGAGTCAGTAATCGAAGGGTTTAAAACTCCTAGAGCTGGAGTCGATTAACTTTCGCTGGAATATTTTGTGGCAAAAGAGTCGGAGCCGGAGGCTCTAAAATTCCCGGACTCAGAGTCAGAGCCGGAGTTGGTCATTTTCCGTCCGTTTCCACATCCCTGGTGAAAATCAGGGCAGAGGAGCCAGAGTCGGTTTGATTTTCGGGGTAAAGGAGTCTCTCGGAGTCAGTCTTAAGTCGAAGGTGCAAAATTCCAAAGTCGGAATTGGTCATTTTCCCGCAAAGTCCGAATCTCTTTCAGTGCTGTCAAATTTGGAATAAGACCGATTTTTGAGTAAAAGAGTCAGAGTCCTGAAATTTTAGAGAGTTAGTTGAATTCTCTAAAATTTCAGGAGTTGGAGCTGATTATTTTTCTTCTGACTCCCCAGCCTTGGTAAAAACTACCTAATCGTGAGCAATCAACTCAATGACAAGGTAAAAAAAAAGAAGTTCTTAAAGTTATAACATTCAACAGACAGCCGCTCTATTTTCTTTCAAGGTACAATCTTTAAAGAACAATGCATTACTCAATTTTGACTTTATGACCTCTATTATATTTTATCTTTTTGTATCGTGATGAACACAGTTTCTACGTCAAATCTGGCATCATTGTCTTAAAGGTGTTGTCTAAAGGAATGAAGTAAAACTGAACTTCTATATATTTCTGTCCAAATCAGAATTAATGTAATAATAGTGCTCAAATGCTTCTGGGGCAAAAAAAAAAGAACATTATATATATATATATATATATATATATATATATATATATATATATATATACTTTTTCAACTAATAAAATTTTATTTTCACTAAAGAAAAAATGCCTTTTTATTTTACAGCTATAATATTTTGTTAACGTGCAAGCTTGAAAATTAATGAATAACTGACATAATTATCATTAAATTTCAAACAAGAAATTTTAATAATTAATTTGTTTTGAGCAAACAGAATAGTATTACCAATTAAGCTGACACAAATTCTGAAACCAAAGAACCCTTTTTATTTTCAAAAAAAAAAAAAAAAAGAAAAAACAATACTAATAATACAAAGCAGTAAGCTACTTATTTAAAACTATTCGTACCCGCACGGCTTTGCCCGTAATAGAAAAAATAAAAGTGTTTTTGGTTCGCCTAATTAATTTGGTTAAAATTTTGGTTCGCCTGTATATTTACAAATAATGTGTGGTGAATTTTCTCGCCAATTGACTTGTACCCACGTTGCGGTTCCACGTTATGATAATTTCGTAACTCGCCAATTGGCTTGTGCCCATATTACTGTTCCACGTTATGATAATTTCGTAAATTACACGTCCACGTTATGATAATTTCGTAAATTACACGTCCATCTTATGATAATTTTGTTCTTAAAATTGGAATACAAAAAGAATCACGTCAAATTTTTGAAAAATCGCTTCGAGGTGCACATCCCCAAGCTACAAACTAACTTTGTGCCAAATTTCATGAAAATCGCCTGAACGTCTAGGCGCTGTGCATTTCACAGAGATCCTGACAGAGAGAGAGAGAGAGAGAGATCCGGACAGAAAGACTTTCAGTTTTATTATTAGTAAAGATTAGCAATAGAATATTTATTCTCGAAGAAGGATATTCAACATTACATTACAGGGAAAAATAGGGGGAAATACAACGGATGATTAAATTTTGCTGAGTAATTTGTTTAACGACCTGATATTTATTCGAATTGTGTGTTCAAATAACTGCGCTGAGATATAATCTGCTAGAATGAATAGTTACTTGTTGTATTTGTGATTTAACGGCGATGAAGTATGTTCTATTCATACCGTCTTGGATACATAATTGCACTTGAGGACTCATTCAATGGAACACAGTACTCTTATGCCAAATGAAATACAAGATTACATTTGTTCATGGAAAAGATGGTTTTGTAAATAACTTTGAGGAAACGTGATTGAAAGTTGGTAAAAGGATTAATAAAATTACATTAAAAAAAACCTGTAAGAATGGCCTAATACTTCTTATGAAAGTCCTTCTTAAAGGAGGAATAGAGACATGAAAGAAAATATTACCGAGCCATATCATCCAGTTAAAGTCAAAAAGAAAATAATAAACTCAGGAAGAACTAATATAATTGTAAAAATACAGCTTAAAAAAAGTAAAAAATAAAATATTCAACAGATATTGAAAGTAAAAAATGAAAACAAGGTATTGAAAGGGAGAACTGTCTGTCTGTTGGCAGGTTGGATCTCCCCTCCCCCCTGTCCTCTTATTAACTGTGAGGGAATAGTCGTATTAGATTCGAAAAAAAAGTCCGTTTGTGTGTGTTTAGAAAATCTCAATCAAGGTAGTTCCAGGACAACGACAGTACGCATGCTGTCGTTTCATCGTACATGGACCATTTAATTACTTTGGGTACTGTTCACTGGTAAATCTCGTTTTTTCCAGTCTGGAAATGAAGGCCGTCGACGGATACGACTTCAATCCCAAGAACAGTACGAAATAGCCCATTTTGTCGGGCGTCGCATCTTTTCTGATAGGCATTATGGTTTGGGGGGGCATAATGGTCACAGGATGCCAATGGTACACATTGGAGGCAGTTAGACTGCGAACCGCTACGTTACACAAGCTTTGGATCCTTTTTTTCTACCCTTGTTTTAGACCACACACAGAACGGTACTACAGCAAGACAATGCCAGCCTGTATGTCTCTAGGCAAATTCGTAACAGAGTGACTGGATTTAACATCCTTCCCTGACTATAGATGTGAATCCTTTTGAGCATCTGAGCGATCTGTTTGGAAGTGACACGAACCGAGGACCACTGGCACCAAACATTGATGATCTGTGCACTGCGGTGGATGTGGCTTGACTAAGGTTTCCTGAAGAAATCAATGAACTCATTAATAACATACCTCGCCAGATTGAGTCTTGTGTAACTGCCTGAGGTAGGCATATTAGGTAATCAATAAATTGGATGATTTTTTAGCCATTTTTGCCTGTTTTTTAATTATTTACATATCCATCTAAACAATATCGATCGACAGCAATTATCCTAACACTACGCATACTTTATTGATGCTGCAGTCAATTTCATTTTTAAGGCGTGTATACGAGTATATGGATAAGTAGAACCATTAGGTATCAGTAAAATTGAAAAAAATTGAATTTTTAACTTTTGCTGAAAGTTTTTGTTTGAAAGACATAAATGTATCTAATTGAATGAAAATTAGAAATGGTAGTTTAATGACATTAAAATCAAGTCCTCTCAATCCCCGAAAATCGTGAAAAAACTTACATTTGTAGAGTTTTCCATGAAGATTTTTATATTAAAGCAATCATTAATAGTTTTCTTCCAGGGAATATAAAAAATAACTGAGCAAAGAAAAAAAAAGAAAAAAAAAACGAGCACGCAGGAGTGGAGTTTTAGCTACGTTTAGCTTTTAGATATTTTATAGTTAAATACGTTTTAAACTTTCACAAAAATCATTTTTTCCAATGTTACAAAAACTAATGTTGAGCACTTTTTTTTTCGCTAGGAAAAGAAAATGCTACGAAGAAACTTATATATCCTTAAAGAATGTGGATTTTATTTTAATTCCTGATCGATTTAGATTAAGAGGACTTGTAAGTAATTTCTAAAGCAATTAAGAAACCTAACGAAATGTGAAGAAATTTTGATGAATAACCTTCAGGCGTAATTGCTCGTCAAAGCACTTAGGTGAAAGACAATTATTATGCGCTCTATTAACACTAACAGTACGTAAAATGGAAAATAATTGAGTTAATAATGACAAAGTTTGACTGTTCCTTGCATTAAAACATTAATTACTCTTTGTTCGTATTTAAGACTGAAGATTTTATGTCTTGTGGCTATGGCTCAAACTAAGAGATTTTGTGGAGGGCAAATTCTGGGAAAAGATTTTTTTTTTTTGAAGTCATAGCTTCGCAAAAAGCGTGTGGCACGAACATTCCCCTATATAGACGAGCCGACGCATCAGCTTCAGATCAGCCATTTTGGATCGGAGCACGTGTTTCAGTGGTTGTCTTTTCTGGCAAGTTATCGCACTGGTGATTTTTCACTATGACCAATTATTAGTGGCAAGTGAATTGTTTGTTAAAAAATTTAGGGTTTTGTCGAATTGGCAATAAATAATACTTTATTTCATAACAAATTCACATGTCGCTAATAATTGCTAGCAGTGAAAATCAGCAAACGCGATAACATGCCAAGAAAGACAACCACCCAAACATGCGCTCCGATCCAAAATGGCTGATCTTAAGCTGATGCGTTGGCTCATCTTGTAGTGGTCTTACTTCCAAGGAAGTTGTCTACCAGCCGAAAAATGTTTTGCATTCGTATGTTCGAAGTCATCAATTCATATTTTTAATGCATTCTTAGCCAGGAGGAACGTTTAGTTTTATTTGTACATGCATGGAAGTTTTTTACTCAATGTATGACACCATAATGACACAACAAGAATGTTGTTACCCAGAATTCGTAAATAATTGAAAAGATATTAAAATTTGAACTCTTTCTGAGTCGCCCAATGTAATCTTGATCTTTATATACATTAGTTGAGCTGAACTGCATCGAATATAAAAGAAGTTGGATAGACCGACCAGAAAATAAAGACTTCCGACAAAAGACAAGCAGCTAAGAATGAAAGAAATACAACGAGTTTTTCAAAAGTTTATATTATTAAAATTGAGTGCGAATATGTTCCAAGCAGGACTTTGACCCGAAACCCAGAGTGGGGGGGGGGGCGTTATTTTAGTTGGAAACGAAAACCGGAACTGAAAGTTTAAATTTTTTTTAGCTCATTTCGGTTTGATATATATATAGTCATTTTGTTGCTGTAATTAACTTATCAGTATTTTCTGATTTAATGTCAACCGTATAATTATTATCTATATATACATTGCTACATTTATGACAGAATTATATTTTTAGTGCAAAGAGGAATATTACTTAAAATAAAATTTTTCATTCAAAACTGAACGAAGATTAAAAACCTATTTTTGGCAGAAAGAAAACGGGGACTGACCGATAGATTTTTTTAATTGAACCGGAACAAAAATAATTAGGGCTTGAAGCCTTGGTTCTAAGGCTCTGAGAGCGTTCGCTCCTGCACCATGAAATGTTCTGCATTCGAAATGAATGCTTTAACTTTGAGAAACATAAATCGTCATTATTTTACAAAACAAAACGATTTTAGTTTGAATGCTATAATTTTCTGAAAAAAACTGACAAAAATGTTGTGATACAAAAGTTTAATTTAAGAGGAGCAAAGAAAAACAAAAGCAAGGTTTTTAAATGTACCTGCTGTGAGTTACCGCTGCTCATTGGCTCAAAAGCCTTAAATGTGTCTTAATTATTGGAAGATTTTTGTGCATCTATCTTCCGAGTTTGCGCTAAGTCTTCTTTAATCTTCCATTGGACAAAAAAAAGAGATCTTAATTAATGTCTAATCACTGATAGGACGTGGTATAATCCACCTCATTATTTATTTGAAGGGATTTATTCTTTTTCAAGGTTCTTCTTTTTTTGTCTATCTTGCTGCTGCTGCGTGTGTGTCTAGTGCCAGATCTTCGGTTTTTCCAAACCGGGACAGAAAGCTGGGACACCAAGAGTTGCCTTCCGGCTAAAGAGCTCCGGCTTCCTCCCTCCTAGATTGCACTGGGTGTGTACGCCTGTTTTATCTTAAAATATCGTTCAAGGTGCATCATAAATCATTTTTCGGAATTTCTTTTACCAATCCTAAATTAAACATTAACTGACGTAATTTTCTTGATTTAAGCTAAGAATCAGTGATTGGAATAATTTTACTTTTTGATGGCACAGTCCTTGTGACGTTAATGATAATATTTGGCAGGATTTTTAAACTATCAGTTTAGTTAACTAAATTAAATAAAATGGGACAGGTTAAGGCAGGGCTTTTTAAACTGTGGTCCGCCAAGCTTCAGCAGGGGTTCCACCACAAACTTCGTGAAGAAATTTTTTAAACACGTTAACTGATATTCAATTAATGCTATTCTATTTGAAAACCAGAAATTTCCCCTTCGAAGTATAGAACTGTCCTTTGAACACTACTTCCTGATATCTCAAGAAATAGTGCTTTGGGATCATGCAGCTACCACACTGCAAATTACTAGTACCCACTAGATCCATTAGGTACCCTTTTTTTTAACCTGGACGATTTGAAAAGTTATTGAACATTAATGTATTTGTAAAGAAGAAAAAATGCATTTTTGGGCTCAAATTGCAAACCTTGCAATGCCTCGCCTTGCGGAGCATGAAGATTTTATCTGATCAACTTGAAATTTCACATGTAATTGTTTAGTGCTACTGAACAACTTTTTCTCATCCTGGACGATTTGAAATTCCGAAGAAAAGTTTTTTTTTTGATCCACCCTACTGTCCATTGCTGCGGCAATTGACAGTCTCCCTACGATACTGCTGTAAAATTAGCAACATAATCTACTGGTATAATCAAAGGGGTGGTCTATTGGTGTTGAAAAAATGGCCAAAACACTGTGTTACAAAGAGTTCTAAAAGAGAACACATGTTCCAGTGTTCAAAAAAGCTCACAAATGCATTCCCAAAAGTGTAAAAATGTATGCTGAACTAAATGCGTGTTTTGAAAAGTATTCTCAGAAATATTTTGAAAGTTGTTCCAAAAGGTGCTTCTAAGTGTTCTAAAAGAGTGAACAAGGGTCCAAGTTCAAAAAATGTTCAAAACGTGTTTAAAAAGTGTCCAAGGATTACTCTGTAAAATATACCGAAATTGTCTTAATTCTAAACCTGGTATTCGACTCCAGCAGTCAAAAATTAAATCCAATACAGGAAAATTTTGCCAGCAAACCAACCTCACTCTTCCCATTAATTCGATGTTTCATTTTGAATTTTCGTTGTTTTGTTACCAATTGATATCTGTCTAATCGATTTGTTTTTTCACTTCATAATTTGTAAATAAAATTAGGCCTGGTAACCACAAACGAAGTCACATTTTGAGAGGGGAGGAGTTTGGGAAATTCTTTTAGTTTGTGATAAGGGAAAGGAGGGGGTAACAAGAAAAGAGACATCACACATCTTATTATAACAAAATGCTTATGAAAAAAAACGTGACATGCAAGAGGAGGAACTATGTCCCTTTGTGACATGGCGGGGGGGGGGGGAGAGTTAATCATGCGGAAAAAAAGTGTGACATCATTTAGGGGCGCCTCCCAAAAGTTCTTTGGGGAGGGGTCCGAACTAAATATTGGTTTTACCAAAAGGGGTCCGTTGGCTACAAAGTTTGGGAAGTCCTGGGTTAAGGGAACGAGAACTCCCATTAACTGCGTCTCAAATAACTAAGGGTGCCTCCTACTTTTCACTGAAAAGTATTACCCTCCCCCCCCCGCGTTTTTTATTTCAGTTTCAACCTAACCTTTTGCTTTATTTAAGGGTAAATCGAATTAAGAAAATCGTGTCAAGTGCGTTGCGAAAAATCCTCTTATATATAACAGCCAATGATTGAGTAACGCTCCTGACGTCATCAACAATGAAACTTACACCACGGAATGACAATTTGATATAATGTTTTGGCAATGTTTAACGTACAGGGAAAGGCTTTATCATGAAAAGGCTAAACTGGATCCGGTAACTCAACTGTTTTACTGGCGAGACTGTAATTTTAGAAGAATGAAAAAACGAAAAAGTGATCAAAAATTTTTGCTATCTGCTGGAGTTTTAAATTAATCCACAGGAGTTAGGGTTAAAATTTCAACTAACAAAATATCACCAAACAGGAAATTGCTTCGTTAAAATGTAGAAGTAAGTTTCACCCGTCATACCTTGACGGGTGATTTGCTAGTAAAGTAATTATGAAGAATATTATAGCGACAACAGTTAATGTTTCTAAGATCAAGCATAAAAAACAAATTTATATTCTTACGGGGAAAAAAGCTGATTTTTGATCATAAAAATTGTAAAAACCAGACTACTTTTAAGATAAATACCTTTGTGATGAAAAATAAAGTAAGAAATAACAACGTCTAAAAGACGTTATTGTTTCTTACATTGCAGGCTACTTTTGTTCTAGGTTAACTGCTTGCCCTAAATAAAGAAAGAAGAGTGAAAAAAAAATGCCAGTATAAATGGGCACATCGTAGAATTACATTATGGCTAGCTGTTTCAAGACATTGACTCAAATGAATTAAATCGGAAAAATTAGAAAGAAGAGTAAAAGGGAAACAGAAAAACAGTCTGCGTTTGAAGTCATATAAGAGTTTCTTAATTTAGTAAATAGCATGTTAAAGAACGTACTAGTACTTTACTCTGTTAATTAGTTGGGATAAGTTACAGTAGCTCTCAAATATTTTGTGACGATATGTTTTTCTTACCTAACTTCTTGTGTAAGCTAAATTTTTTATTGATTTAAACTAGAAATTTTTAAATTCGATCATCCTGTACTGCCCTCAGCTTATAAAATGTACAAAGTAACTCTTATTTAAGAAAGATGCCAAACGTAAATTTGAAAAATTGAAATTAGTAGTTTAGAGACAATATAACAAAGTTCAATTTTTAAACGCATGTTAATCATATAGGTGATAATGTAACTTCAGCTAAAGCTCCGCTTTGTTCGGACTAAAGCAAGGGAATTTCTAGGATAAAAGCACTCATAAATTAACTTTTAGGTTTCAATTTTGTTATGTTTTTCATATCAGATAAATGCAAATAACTACCTAATTTCGATAATTTTGGGCGTAAATGTAAACTAGTATAACGTAGTTATGCTTTTGTGATGCTTTCGAAGGAAGTCTTTAGCTTACTCGAACAAGAATGCTGTTTAAAGCAAAAAAAAAAAAAAAATGCCCTCTGTATATGGGTTCAAAATATTCAATTTCTAAGCAAGGACACTGAAATACGTCGTCTGGATGTAATTGCATTGTCTGCAAGAGTGCGTGAAAAACGTCGTCTAGATGTAGCTGCATTGTCTGCAAGAGCGCCTGAAAAACGTTCTCTTCCGGGCAAAGAATAAGAAGAATTGATTAAAATTCACTTTGTAGCAGCGAAATGTATTATAACCATATATTGGGGGAAAAGCAACTCGAAGTGATAAATCCAAATGATTTTTTTTTCCTAAAGCAATTGCTCACTTTGCATTCGTAGTGAAAAGGACACCTGGATAGATCAATACTATCAGTGTCCAACAGTATAAAGCACGGAGCCTTCCATCATGATAGCAACGTCTTCTTACAAAACGATGGAATTATGTTTCAAAATGTCTATTAAAACCTGATAAAAGATCACCAAAAATATTATTCTCGCAAAACTGCTATGTAGCTGCATGTTTCATAAGGAAAATGGTGCCAAGAATTCCATATTGGTTTGCAACTAAAAAACCCCAAACATGCGGCCTGACCAGGTGAGCCACCTGACCTCAATTCAACTGAAGACCTTTGGGAAGCCATGTAAAGAAAAGTCGGGACACAGAAGCATGCAGAACTCCTTCGAGATCTTTAATCAGAATAAAGAAAAGTTTCTAACTAAACCTAATTATAGAGCCTTACGAATTTCATGTACAGTTGTTATGCTGAAGCACTCAAAGCTAAAAACTATGCAACTTGGCATTAAATATTGATGCATGATGCTACATTAAGATAATTAATTGTAATAAAAGTTAAAAAATATTTTTGATTTCAAATTTTCAAATTTACATTTAGTATTTTTTTAATTAATAATTTCACGAATACTATTATTAGTTGTGCACCTTGTAGGATGACAAATCCTAAAACTTACTAATTTTTATCAATAAGGAACCAATTTTATAGAAAAAGATTTTGGAGAAACGTATATCATCTAAAAACTTTAGGCAGCTGCTGTATATTTTCGTTAATCATTTCTATCCACCTTAATGTCATCTGGATGTGTGATTAGACTACTTAGAACTAGTTAAAACGAGGAATTAGAATTTAAAATCCCTTTGTCTGCTTGTTTTTGTGAGAAATGGAAGGTTTTGTGCATAATTGTTAAGTACGTCTCTAATTTTATGCAAATTTTTGTAACTAGACTGCTTTAAAAATAATTAATAATTTTATTTTTGTCAAAAAAAAAAAAAAAAAAAAGAAAGCATTTTTACAATTCTCTAACCCCCTAATTTTGCGGGAAAAGAAATTAATTACACATTCTTGACGAACAACATTGGTTGAGCGTTTTTTGGAATCTCTAGTTCTTCTAAAAATTAGTTATATTAGCGGTTTTAAATAGCTTTTTAAGACTTTCTAATAAAAAAGAAAATGTTTAAACTGTCATTTTCGTTTTCATAATTATATAAACGAAGCTAATAGAATTATTAATTTTGTTCAATGGAGTTATATAAAGTTAATATATACTTTTTTGTGATACAAATATTTTACAAAAACTGAGTTTTGAATGTATGCTGTAAAAATTATGAGTTTTATTTAATATTGTTGATATTATGTCGGCATGTTTTAAAGCATTGCATATATTCCTGTAATTTGCTTAGAAATTTGATTTACACATTTGTTTGTAGTTAGCCTTTGTATTCCGGTCCTGAACTTTTTAATTGAATACCTATCAGTAATACAATGTTGTCGTTAGCCCTTGATGTTATGTTTAATTTATTTAAGACTTTACTCAACAACACGTAGTGGAATATGGGCAAAGTGATGTGGGGAAATAATTGCTTTGCCATCTATCTGGTTATTTTTCAAGTCGCATGTAGCCTATTCTAGTCCGAAAGAATTTATCTCTGAAGATCAAAGCATATGATAATACAAGCAATTTTAAAAAATTGGTACTCACATTGTAATACTGTTCTAAATCAAAAATCATTTATGTTACAATAAGATGATAATAATATAAATGATTTTTGATTTAAATTAAAGTATTCCAATGTGAGTACCAATTTTTAAAAATTGCTTGTATTATCATACGCTTTGATCTTCAGAGATAAATTCTTTCTGACTAGAATAGGCTAAATGCGACTACATAATTAATGTTCGGTGCAGCATTTATTGAGTTAATATTAAGCTTATTTTCGTTTTATATGCTTTGTTTATTCAAGTGCAAGCTGGGAAAAGTGAAATGATTTATTTCGTGTGCTTATTAAATCACTTATTTATTTATTTATTCGTTTGCTTTCCTTCGGTTAATAATTCATTTTTATTCCTTCCCAGATACAACTATTTTAAGAGGGGGCATGCTGAGGAATGACCCCCTCTTCCCCACCCCGATAGACGAACCGACCATTTTGGGTCCGAAAAATTTCTAAAACTGCTTCGGTGTCAATAAAAAGCACCAAATCGGACTGGAATAACGCATCTAATAGGGCATAAACGTTACAAATTAATTTCACAAGCAATGGAAAGAAAAGGTATTTCCAATATTTACTTCCAAAAATAATCAATGAATTGAAAAGATTGCTGAAATTGTTTACTTTTTTATTCACAAATTGTTTGAACACAATGTGGACGGATACTATATTGTCGACGGTTTTAGAGAGTGAATAATTAACTTACTTATTTAGTCATTCACTTATTTTCTTGATCATTTACAATGCTACCGATTCCCTCTTTTTTTTTTCTTCATGCATAAATGAATTAATTTACTTATTTTTTCTTCATCAGAAAAATATTTTATTTTTCACTTTGCGACATACGAAAAAACAGTAAAATATTTCCACTTTTGTTTGAAGGTGCAAATTTACTGCACAAAAAATAAAGTGTCGATGTAAGTTCAAAACAAATTTACAATTTTTCCATTTTGAAAAAACGTAAGATATCTTTATTATTACATTTTGTGCCACTTTCCTTTACTTCTCGCTGGAGATAAAATTCAAATAAGTAATAACAAAATCTTGTAAATTCAATTTATTCGTCGACTTAACTTCATTGCTTCGTTAAACTTTGCAGCTACTTCATCAAGTTTTAAAATGAGGAACGTCCATATTTCAAAAGTTGTTATTTAACGAAATAAATAATTCATAAAGTGTTCGGTTCCTCGGCAGTGATTTTCGATTTCTGATTCAAAAATAAGCATTAAGCAGTATTGTATTTGCGATTTTTAAGATAATGATCAAATATCCGATATGCTCATTTATTATCTGGATTTCCCTAGTTTTTTACAGTGACGATCAATTTTGTCACATTAATATGGATATTCATAGAGATACTGTATTTTATAGTGGATTAAATCCAAGAAAGTTCAATTTAGATATAAAAATCATTTCATAGTACTTTGTCTAGCTGTCAAGTACTAATGTAGGTCGTAAAAAAACTTTTTTTTTTCATTACCTACGCTCTAAAAAGTTAACACTTGGCTCCAAACTAAGTTAGCTTCTGAATTAAGTTATTAAGACTTTTTTTCATTACATGTCTGATTTCATTCAGTTATAATCAATTACCTGTCAGTAGTGTTAAGAATGTGTATTGATATTCTGCTTGTTTAAAATATTAATACTATTTAAAATTTGAGTATGAATACTTTTTCTACTGAACTCAAAAAATCAATGCATTTTAGCATAATCATTTTTTTTCTTTTTGATATTTCTTAAAGTGGTGAGATTCAAGTAGGGTAAAGTAGTCATATTTCAACAACGTGCCTAATTTCGTCCCCCTGAATTTTTCTAGTCTGACACTAGGTGTCACCACCGTTGATATATTTTCTGGTTGAGGTCAAGAACTCCATTTGTTTATGGAACTTTTATGAGTCCAGTCAGTTGCATTGTTGTTTGGAGCCACATATTATGGCTTTCGAAAACTAGAATTGCCGTAATACTATTTTGAAGAGCTCCTTTTAATTTATTAGAATGTGTTTTTTAGTTGTATTTGATACATTTGTTTACATTATTCTGTAAACTGAATAAGTTGAGCATTTTGCTATGTTAGATTCAATTCACGTAAAGCAGGAAGTCGTCATGTTGGCAAATATGATGTTCCAATTTCCGTTCCCTACCAAGATTGAAGTAAAAGATATTGATACAGAATATCTTATATGCCAAAATAGATTTTATGTAGACAAACATGGATAAATATGTGTACGTATGGGATTGCCCTTAGCGCCTTGGGACTAACACAAAATGTGCTTCGGGGTGAAGAAAAAAAAAAAAGCTTGTGACTCTTTGAAAAATCAATCCTACATTTCTTTTCCTCAGTGCCAGACTGACGTAAGTCCAAAAATTTCGAATTTCAATTTATTGAAGCATTGTATGTAGAAGCCTCGAGCTATGTAAAGGTAATTCTTTAAAAAAAGTCTGTCAATCTTGTATCACAGTTAAAAGTGCGCGTTTCCCACCCTTTGCATGCGCTAGAAACAAGTTTTTCCTTTCTCCTGTAAAATGACCACAATGTGACTTAACGTCCTTCTGGTCTGAGATACAGATTTGTTAATAAAACACTTTTAAAACATGCACAATTTCTGACGTTTTTCACAAATCCCCTTAATCCGATGAATAAGTTGAGGCTTGAGCTTTTGTCAGATGTTTTTTCGTCCATAAGCTCATTTCTTTTGCATTGAAAACAACGTTCCTTGTCACTCCGAAACAGGTATCTGCAGTAATCTGCAATCTGTGCTAGTCGACGTTGTCATTTGTTTTATAACCACTCGGTTTCTTAGAACGTGTGGAAAGGAGGGACTAAAATGGATAACGAAAATAGGACAAATAAAAATTTTCAATTCTGGTAAAACAGTATTTTTTTAAACTTTTTTTTTTTTTTTTTTACAGGAAAACAAATTGTGTTTCGTGTATTTAAGTTGGTGATGTTACATTTTTTTTTTGATTAATTGATCGTTACATATGCGCTACGTGGACGCTAAAAGGCTTAGGTGGGACGAAATATGGCTACTTTGCCCTAATATTTTTTTTAATTAAATTAGCCAGGATCGTACCTTTTTTTGTGTCATCCTTAAACAAACGAGCAATTTTGGGTTTAAAAAAATTAAAATTCCAACCCTTTTTATGCCAATGCATGTCTGTTTTTATGACGAAAAAAAAACAAGTAGGGATCGTTAACCTTAATTACCGCTTTAATTTATTTAGTAAGCTTTCATCAATGAGATCTGGTAATGACATGCAAAAAACGGTGTCATAATATTTATGAACTTAGTAATGGGAACCAGAAGCAAGGAAGTGACCGACGACTGCACAGTTTAACGCAAATCAGACGCTTAATCATGAATTTAGAAAATAAAAGAGTTTTTGAACTCACATAACACATTACCGGGTTATTAGAACATCACGGCAATAGCTACCACGATAAAAATATTTTTAATGGCAAGCGTACCTAGGATTGAATCATAGCAATTTGAAACTAATACTATTATATATGTTTTATATAGTCCCAAAGCTCTTTATAAATGATTTCACACATTTAAATTTATTAAATTCTTTTCTAAAATTATAACTTGGTAGTGACACGTAATAAACACTCTGAATGTAATTGATGAGTATGAGTAATAAAATGATGTAGTTTTTGCTGAAATCAAAGCTGATCCGTCCACTTATTAGATCCTGTATCGATTTAGATCGCTGATAGGTAGATATAAACGTAAAAGCGTCATTTAGTGAGAAGTCATGGCAAAGGACAATTACCTCTAGGAACGAATTTTGATAGAAAATAAGGAACATAATTTCTTTTGGTTTTTCATATGCAGAGATAAAGTATAGAAATAAAACGAACAAAAGTCAATTGCAGAGTTTTTTTTAAAGCTGTTCAATACTTACTACAAACAAATATTTTAGTAATGAAGTTTGCAGGTTGGGACAAGCCATGGTAATGACTTCAAGAACTTTTTATTTTTTTCACGCCAAAATTTTATTTGCTTTCACACATCACTGCATTGTGCAAAAAATAGTGCATAGTGTAGTGAATTAAGGTAATTAGTGGTAAAAAATTTAGATTCCGGTGATCTGCTTCGTTTGCAATTTTTAACCAAAAATTGAAAAGTCTAAATTTATCTAGGTAGAATATTTTTATATCATCATTGACTCGATCATTTACTATCTTAAAGCATGTTTGGTATTCGAACAGAAAAATTGCCTTGGTTCTTTGGTATTAATGATATATACTGATACAGATATTTAAATATTTTAGAATGCACAAAACGATTGCCCATCATAGTATCATCTGTCCATTATAATATTACCTAATACCAGCATCGATTGTTTAAAATTATTCATGATAAAAACCAAAAACAAATTTATCGTCAATTCGTTTGGCGATCACTGCATCAAATTCAGATGGAACTTTTTAATCAAAATGGTTGTAATGTTGGAAAGCAGCGTTTTAAGAGGTTATAAGTAAATGTAGAATGAATAAAATACATAAATAACTAAGAAAAAACTGTACCTCCTAAAGAAATCTACATTGTTTAATTCAGATGAATGAAGCACTACAATTTGAATTCAATGCTTTTTCAAACATTTTTAAAGCCGTAAATAGTTGATTGCATTCATTTTTTACAACAGTAACAAATTACCTTATTCATTTAGCCTATATAAACAGTCGGATAAAGTAAAATATTTACGTTTCAGTAAGCATTTTTATCAAAAGGGATTGCGGGACTTTTTTTTCCAAACGCAATTTTAAAGCATTTAGACCGCTAGTAACAAAGAGCTTCGTAGAATGAATCTGCTAATGAAGCCGTTATTTTAAGCTCGTATAGATCATTTGTGGTTTTTTTTATTAACTCGCCTTTTGATTTCTAACTCTAATAGGTCATGCAAACACATACACCCCCCCCCCCCACACACATGTTAAGAATGTGTACTTCCATTCTATCTTTCTTTGAAATCTGATGCAAACATTTTGGCTGTAGTTCGTTTAGTCATTTGAGAGAAACTGTTTGAATCGCCATTTTTAAAAACTTTTTTCAACCTTACAGCTACCACATTCAAAATCCTTTCGTACACTACTTAAATGCTCTATTCTGAAAAATATAACAAGAAGCAAATCCATTTGTTATATAAATATGTATAGAGGGCTACTTAAATTACTCGGTATTAGGCGGGTTCTTGAGCTTAAGAATTTTTAAAATAAAAAATGTGGAATTAGTTTTTATTTTACATTTACGTTTAATAAATTTCACAGGGTCAGATTAGTGGAATGGTATACATGGTAAATGGTTAATTTTTTCTTTTGAAACAAAACAAGTTATTTTCTTATTTACTTTAAATGAGAACAAGCTTGCTATTTACTATGGGTTTCAGTAATTTCAAGAAAACGTTCAGTGCCAACAATCAATTTAGTAGCAACCCTGCTGTAACTCATTGTAAAAATAAACATTTACAAAGGCTTTTAACTGTTTTCCTTTTTTAATTGATAGTACATCTGGCGCCTAATTTGCGTAGGAGTTCACTTGAGCTAAGTTCCCGCAATTCTCTTCAATGTTTTCTGCATTTTCACTCATTAAAGAAAACCAGTTACGTTAAAAGAGTTGTAAAGTTATACAATAACGTAGGTAAGAAATCTTTTTTCATACTGCATCCTTTTTAGTCTTTAGTGTATCATACTGTAATTGCACTAAAGTGCACTAATACGCCAAAACTACCATCTAAAAGTAATGAATAGCCCATTAATGTATGTTCTAAAATTTTGAAGAAGTTATTTTAGAGAAGAAGTTGCATTCGTAGATTTAGAACATGCCATATATATATATATATATATATATATATATATATATATATATATATATATATATATATATATATATATATATATATCTTTTTTACTCTTGACATTATGGCATGTTCTAAATCTACGAATGCATAAAATAACTTCTTCAAAATTTTAGAACATATATTAATGGGCTATTCATTACTTTTAGACGGTAGTATATATATATATATATATATATATATATATATATATATATATATATATATATATATATATATATATATATATATATATATATATATATATATATATATATATATATACCGGTTTCATTACTGGGCTTCGAAGATATTTTCCCTACCAGAGTTTTCTCAGATACGAAATCAGTTTTAGTGTCTTCTTTTGTCTCAAAACAGTCCAATGCAGAATCGCCAAGGAGCTTGAATCAACACATTATATTGTTAAACGTCCAAATGAGATTTCTACTGTTCACTTACTATTGATTGACATTTACATTTTGTGTTTACATGCTTTGAATATTACTGAACAACTAAATGGGAACATTGACTTGAGGGAGTGCAATTTCAAGTACTATTTCAAGTTTCATCATGAACCGTCACAACAGTGACAACTTTGAGAATATTCAAAATGACGCAGTTGCTATCAATGAATCGCTAGGAGGTTTTATGATTGAACCAGCTAACAAAGTGTTTCATTTATTGAATCTTACAAATATTATTAAAGTTTCAGTTCAAATATCTTTAGTTATTGATCAATCTTTTTAAATAAGTAGGATAATGATGAAAAAATATTTTTTTAATTAGTTTTGAAATTTCCCTCAGTTATTATTTTTTAAACTTAAACTTGTGTAGTAGGTTCAGTGTTTGTTAAAATAAATTTTTATACAGTTTCAAGTACGTTTGCTGTTCAAGAAAAATACAAAAATAAGTGCAAAATGAAGTCAGTGAATAACTGAGAGCATGCAATTTAATATAGCGAAATCCTTGTTGTCAAGTAAAATCTTTGTGGATCAAAATTTTTGAACTGATGAAACAGGATTCCCATTTGTTCAAAAGATGTCCGAATAAATTTAGCTAAGAAGAGTAAGTCACATGTTAGAAAATATCAAGTGGTAAGTGAGTTGTGGTGAAAATAGCTGTGTTTTGAGAGTCCTAAGGGGTTTTTATGTTTCCCCTGTGGCAAAAAAAAAAAAAAATTAAAAAAAAAAACAATTTTCTCTTTTTGAATAACTTACTGTCATTTGCAGTGTTTGTTCATCTTCTGTAATACTTATTTATATTTTACGGTTTGATTTTCTTATTTGAGAATGTGGTCCATTGATGGAAACTGAATGGTGCATCCATAGTAACTGGTTCCCATGAATGGACCACATGCTAAAATATTTCTTTTTAATTTGTATTCTTTATTGAATACAGTTAACACAAAAGCGAGTATTTTTATTAACGGAGAAATATATTAAGTAATTATTCCTACACTGTAAAAACGATTCAGAAACGTTCCTGGAAAATAATAGGCAAATTCATGCCCAATTTCCGCAAGTAACATATCTTGCACAACCCAAGAACGTTTTTTGCTAAAACACAGTAACCTTCCTGAAATTATCCTGGAAGCCTCCTGAAATATCTTCTAAATTCCGAAATCTTCCCTTTTATAGGCAGAATCCCTTTTATAGCCAGTCGTGTCTCTGGAAATTTAAATTAAAGTTAGGAAGGTATAATATAACAGCTTAGCACGTTCCTGAACTATCAAGGAAGTTCCAAAAGCAGTAATGCAAACGTGGCCAAAGATAAGCCAGAATTGCAAATAATTTACTCGCCTGCAGTTCTTGCATAACTAAGTATTCCATGTACTTATTCGCTCCCTTTGGGAGCTTAATCAGTACGGACGGGCCGTAATCGAGTTGGAGCCGATACACTTTATAAATACGCTCAGTTGAAAATTACACTGGGAGCTAAAAATAGTTTTCACAACAGTGAAAATTCATGTAACTTGTAGCAATTCAGGAAACCTTTTGACAGTGATACTTGATTTTTACAGGAAGTGGATGAAAACCATTGAAATCCCGAAACATAACACGGAAATACTCAGTAACGTTTTGGAATTTTTTTACAGTGTATCGTCAATATAAAGTTTGAGTCTGAACTACTTCCTAAAAGGGTCCCTATTCACTTTAAATGATAACTTTATGTTTGGTACGTATGTATGTATATATATGTGAAGAAGAACATAGATCTTGAAACTTACCATACTGACAAACATAGCTCAAGCCAGATAATGCTAATAACAGTCCGTTTTCTTTCAAAAACTTAAACATTCCAAAAAACTTTAAATGGCTGAATTCCGTCCGTGAGTTAGCACATTGAAACACAATATCCAATCACGCGTGCAATATGTTCGGTCTTCCGCTAAATTCCCACTCCTACTGAATAAATGCTCGTCGATGAATTAAAGCTTCGTTTTACTTTCGTTCGCAGTGTCCTGTTTTGAAAACCGGGGAAAGGGGGAGGGGGAGGACTGATGTTGCTGTCTAACGGGTTCAAGAAGAAGAGAAAGTGGTCATGCTCCCTGATGACCCGTATTTCTGTTGGAAACTTATTTGATCTTGAGAGATAATAGGCGTTTGAAGTTTGAGAATCGTAATTTAGGACGGAGATGAAAAGAAGATGAGATTGGATTTGGTGATGGTTTAATCGATTGAAATGACAATCGGAAAATTGAATAAAAGACAAGAATCATAATGAAGTAATGAATAAGTAACAATATATTATGCTATAAAGTACATAACTGTGCCCGAAGGATAAAAGGTTCTTTTTTTTTCGCTCTCGGGATTTACGCACTATCTTACATAAATTTTACTTAATTCGGCACCAAAATTTAAAGCTTCATGATTTTGATAAAAGTAAATTTCTTTATGCGGCCATCAGAAACAATCCAAAAAAAGCAAAGATAAAATAAACCAAAAGAAAGCCTTTACAAAAGCTTTAAACTCTTCTCCTGGCGTACTTTCTTTTAAATACTAAAGGAAGTATCGTAATCGTGAAAATTTTGTCACTCCAATTTCGGCCTATTGATTTCCATTTCGCTCACACTCGAACGAATGTTGAGTCTTTTACCAAAGAATATAGATACGCCCATGCATGTACCTAAGAACGCATGAACGGCGAAATATTAATTTTGATGACCCCCGAATTAATTATCACGAGTTTTCTCGTGGCGTCTGTACATGTATAAATATGTATGTGCATATGCACGAGTATTTAATCTGTATATATGCATCTTGCATAGCTCAAATTTGGAGAATTCAGTCTTTACGACGGAAAGACGTTTATGATTCCAAATCCTACGGACACTTCTACATCTTAAGAAGTAATGATAAATAATTATTATTTGAGGATTGATTCACTCTTCTTTGGAAAAATAATTTATATATTACAGTAATCTTTACTAATAATAAAGCTGAAAGTCTGGATGTTTTAGTTTTTCAAATTGTTCGAGGTTTTGCAGTGTGTTTTTGCGTATCAAGGCATTTACATTTATTATATCATTCATTTGCATTTTATATACCGTAAAGTGGGGCTACTTGGATCCGAAATTTCATAATTTTGCGAATTTTAGACTGAATTTTTGGTTAAACCCAGAATTTGAACTTATGACCTTGTTTTTACCACTTTTCAGACATTCTGCTATCATTTTAAGCCTTTTTTAAACAACAATTTTGACTCTTTATCTTTTTTTTTCTATTTTTAAAAATTGCGTTCAAGTAGCCCTACTTGGGCTATTTGAACCCAGGATTACTTGGTCCCACTTAGCATATCCATTAGAAAAAGCTGTAAAACAGGTGGCGGTATCAAGAAGGACCAATGATTTTGAAAGAAAACTCGAAACGAGCATTCTAGCGAGCAAACTATTTATATAAATTAATATAAAATCAACGTATACATAAAAACATATTTTTAGGCAAACATAATTTCTTAAATAGAAATATAATCTAACTACAGCTAAAACCAATGGAAATGATCATTATTTAAACATTAGAAAAATAATAAAACTCCTCAGTTTAATGGCTTGGGAGGATTTATTTTCTCTGATATTATTTAATACCTGCTCTTCCTCGCTACTAAATACTACAGGATGCCCAGGCTTGTTTTGTGAACGATTTTTTAATTTCGTTTTTTTGAGTTGAAATATTTAAGTCAAAATGGGCTGATGCCACTCTCTAGAGCATTTCTCCGGAACTAGTTGAAACTTGACAAAATTGTAACGTTTCCTCTTAATAATTCACATTATTTCCTACTTCATGGGGTTCTCTTTTACTTTCGGACTCTTTTCATCCCCAGATCTGTAAAAAACGGGTATAAATAACAACTAACCTCTTTATTTGAAAACTTTACAAACCTTACTTAACATAATATAGTGATGAAGTGTGGTCTGGGGCTTCTTGGCAATCAGCGCACTTTCACTAACTTATATTAGTTTCTGTATTAATTAGATAGCTATAACTTAGAAACACTTATTTTATCAAGAAATATAATGCAAACATAAAACAATATTTACCTTAATGATATCAGATGTTTCAATTAACTTACAGGTGAAAGTTTGCAGACACTAAAAACAACTGTTTAGACAACTTTCAATCATTACCTCAATCAGAAAAAGGCGGAAATAGCAGAAACCTTATTTTATGCACCGGCCTCTTCCTGGTACTGCTACCTGTCATGGAGAAGGTTTTTTCAGTATATACATTGAATTTTATAGGACCAGGACATATTTAAAAAAGTTTTTTCTCATGGGTTCAAGTAGCCCCTGGAGGCTCAAGGAGCCCACTTTACGGTATCTTGGGTTTTTTTTTTTTTTTTTACTTTGACCACCTTTTTTTTTTTTTTTTTTTCTTCTGAAAGGGCGATAAGTTCCAATTTCGTCTTCTGTATGGTCCATTAAAACTTTGAACTGAAATATCTCTTAGAGTTTTTGTTGCAACATTAACAGTTTTCACTGGAAATAATTTCTCTAACTATAAGTTAGAGGATCTAGGGCCCGTATAAAAGTTAAATTTTGTATTTTTGACTCATTTTTATTTTTGCATCAAACTTTCAATATATTAGCTCCGCATCTGATTTTGGACATTTTTGCAATTGGAAGTATACACCTAAGACTAACGGTTGCGAAAATAGAGTTGCTGGTTAAAACGGAACACCCTGTATATTTGTTTTCGATTTCACATTCTTTGTTAACTTTTTTTTTTTTTTTTTTTTTTCAAATTTGCTTTTTGCTCGGCAATTGCAACAAAAATTGTTTCATAGTTTTTATGCATTGACAGTAAAGACATGAAGACGAAACAGAAAAAAATCAAGAACGGCTTCAGACATTTGTGAAGCAAATTTATCTTGATAAAAAGGTCCAAAGGAAAGTTTGCGAGCAATTTGGAGCTAATATAATTTCTATCTGTTTTAATATAATGTAAAAAGCAGATAACGTAAAGTCAGAATATTTTGACATTAACGGCATGTCAATTCCGCACCAGCAGAAAAGGACGTCGGAAACGGGATAACGTATGAAACGGATAATGTAATATCGAGGTTTCACTATTACAACCTTATTTCTATAGTGTTTAATTTTGGAAAAATGTCTTATTTTGCGTTTTAACCAAGGAAGGAAAACTTCCTTACTAATTTAAAATATTTCTAAGGCTTTTGCGGGTTTCTGTTAAGGTACATTATAAATTTTTAAATCTGCCAAAAATGTGAAAAGATATTTAAAAAAATAAAAATACTTAACGCATAGTAGACGTTAAGTGTAAATATACAGGCCAATAAAATGACCTTTTAAGATTTTACTACGGGTAAAGCCGTGCGGTTACCGCTAGTTATTTGTAAGGTAAAGGCACCAAATACTTCCATGTAGACTAATAAAGCCAAACCCTACCCCCTTTTTTTATGTAGAATAGAAAAAAAATCGTTAGGTCTTAATTTTATCGTCATCAGAAAGCCTAATGATGATAAAGCATTGTCCACAAGCAGTTTATTAACTTCCATTGTTTGTTTTTCAATTAATCACATTTTATAGCTCTGTTAATTTTATTATGTTTTAAAAATAAAAAATAATATTCATTTCTAAGAAGGAAGACTTACTAGTAGTTTAATCGCAAATTCCAGTACTTACCATGAAAATGACTGCTATATGTGAAACATTTCTAGATTAACTGACAGCTCTTCCTTCTCCTCGTTTTTTGATTTGAAAAGATCACTGACAGATGGAAAAATTGGATTTTTTAAAAATTTTTAAAATGGAAGTTTTTTTTTGCTATAAAATAGATATCTTAGAACAGATTCGAAGAAAATTGCATTTATTTCAAAGGTAGAAATTCAATTTGTTTGAATAAAGGAAACGATGTCGGAAATGAAAAATGATCTATTTTGATTTGGAAATGTCGAAAGCTTTCTTTTATTTGCAATTGTTATTGACTGATTTCTGATTTAACCCCATTTGAAGAACTTTAATAGAGGTGAAGACTAAATGATGTACGAGTACGTAGAGTCTGTTGGTGTAAAAGGAAACATGGAGTGAATGAAATTAAACTCGGTTAACACACCTGTGGTACATTTTTGAAAATAAATGCTTGTTGCGGGAAGAACAGATAGAAGACATTGTGAGAGTTTCCCGTGTTTCCAAACAGTTGAATGCGTCATCATTGTTTAAAGATCACACTTCGGAAAAAGGTTTTCTATTTAAAGTTATGTGCTCTTACATTTTTTTCTTCGGCAGGTCTACAAATGCCAAGTAACTGACTTCCACAAAGTTCTACTTGTAATGTGGATGGTTTTTTTAAAACTTTTATTAAAGAATTTCATTTTCTCAGCTATTCCTCGGTGTACAATTTAGGTGTTTCAACTTTCTCCAATGCTGTATTATGTGGAAAATGGAAGCATCCACTTTGTATTCCTCCTATTTTTTGGGAGATTAAATGTTGATGTAAATGGTACTTTTGTGTGTTTTTATCAAAAATGCAAAGTAAAATCCAATTTTTTGCCTAGTGTTTCCTTCTTAATTGATTTCAGAATTAGTTCGGAAGGTACAGTGTGTTACCTACGGGCAGCAGACTGAGTATTATTTTTGCAGAACTTTTTAACATAAAAATGGATTGAGTAGAGTACGATTACCTTCCTACATCAACCAAATGAAGAAAAAGAAGGGGTGTTTAGATTTACCTCTAGTGTCTGGGTTAATAGGAAACACTCTTGGGTGAAGGAAGACATGATTTCTTTGCTTAGAAAGTCATAACGTCGCATTTTTCATACCCAATTACTCTCAGAAAGTGTAGTCTTGGATACTAAAGCCCACAATTTTTTGTCACGATTCACGCAAAACAGAGGGAAATATCTAAAGTAACAACACTCAAATTCTGTTTCCCATCACACCAATTGAACTTACGTTCAATAGTTTCAAGATACAAAAATACAGGTTGTCCAAAAAATCCGTGAAACATTTTTTAAGTTCGTGTAAAACAACAAATTTTCGTATGAATTGCGGTCTACACAAGAATACTTCACAGGCTCACAAATTTACTATAACAAAGTATTAAAAAAAGAAAATATGCGTCACGGGACGCTCGGCAGAAGTGATAACTTTCATCAGATTAATTTGTTATCATTATTTAATCCTATGAAAGTAACAATTGGCATATGGTAGCTATAATAAGCAACGAAATTTTTGCATTGTATGTTATCTAAAAATCTTGCAAAGACTGCATCAAGTACAGTTCCGTGACTTGTAGTGGCTTCTTCTGACTTATTATTCATTTGTAATTGTATTTTGGATTGTAGAAACGATACTAAATTTTTAGCTCGATCAGAAGCAAAATTAATATTAAAATCTCCGGTTAAAACTAAAGGAAATGTATAATAATCTTCATTAACTAAAGCAGAACCTTCTTGTGCCTAATTTAAAAGTTGTTTATGAATAAATTGAATAACTCTTGAAATACTTTTGTTTGGAGATACATATATGTTAACAATAATAATTTATTGCTTTGCTTCATTGAGACATTCCACTATACACTATACACTCTAAATAAAAAATATTTTTATTCTTTTCTCTGTGTCTTCTTTGGCGTTCAGTATTTGAAGAGCGTGTTTGGGTTGATTGTATGTTTCGTTGCGAGTGTTGTTGCGTCTGTTGCTGATGTTGATGCACATCTGCAACTACTTCTATTCGAATACCCCTAAAGTAATGATTTGTAAATAAATATTGAGCGTCTGAATACGTAAGAGAGAGAGGAAGGTGCTTGCTGGTTAGTTTTTTATTAATTTTTTTTTTTTTAAATAACGGAACCGACTTTAAAATTGCTCTAAATAAAAAATAATTTTATTCCTTGATCACAATTCAGACTACTTTTAAACGCAAGTTTTGATATCGGCGCAAAAACAATACTAAAATCTCCGATTAAAACTGAAAGAATTGCATAATAACCTTCATTAACTGAAGCAGAACCTTCTTGTGCATAAGTTAAATTTGTTTATAAATAAATTGAATAATTCCTGAAATACTTTTGCTTGAACATATATATATGTTGGCAATAATACTTTATTGCTTTGCTTCATTGCGACATTCCACTATACACATTTCAACAATATCGTTTTGTGTAGCCGTATTAAAGCTTGTAGCATTATTAACATGTAATCTAGATCTATGTGGTGTATTACTCAGCACTGTGATTGCATCAATGTCTTCCATTTGTTGTTGTTGCTGTATTCGTTCAAGTAATAATTTTCTATATTTTCTTTGGCGTTCAGCATGAGATTGTAGTTGGCGTTTATTTATTTAAGCATCATGTTGTTCTTGCTGATGCAGACGAACGGCATTCATTTTATTAGCGTTTTTCTTTTCTCTGTGTCTTCTTTGGCGTTAAGTATTTGAAGAACGTGATTGGGTTGATTGTATATTTCGTTACGAGTGTTGTTGCGTCTGTTGCTGATGTTGATGCGCATCTGCAACTACTTCTATTTAAATAGCCCTAAAATAATGATTTGTAAATAAATATTGAGCGTTTGAATACGTAAGAGAGAGAGAAAGGTGCTTGCTGGTTAAACCGACTTCAAAATTGCTGTAAATGAAAAATAATTTTATTTTTTGATCACCATTCAGAATACTTTTAAACATAAGTTTTGATATCGGCACAAAAACAATAGATTAAATGACGCGTCGTTTCTAAATATTTCGTTTATCAGAAAAAACACTCAAACTTACAAAACATTTAAGATTTTAGTCTGTGATGAACAAATTAAATGTTTAGTTATTATTTTTGTTTCCTCGGCCGTCCCCAACCCCTGCGTTGAGGAGTCTGCAGGGATGAAGTTCGTTTTAAATATGTACCCCTTATCACAGTTCAAAACCCTAAATGAAGTGAGATATTTTTAGTATAACTAATCAAAAAAAATGTTTTTGTTTTGAAAATATATTTAGAGATGCTGTTTAAATGCTGTTTTCAATATATATTGTTTACAATGTTATTGGTACTATATTGTATTATTAAACTCACCTTTCGTTAGCAGATTGCGTTATGTTGCGACAATCATCCATCTTCTATTAGTTTTATCATTTTTTCTACTATCACTTAACGCTTAAAGTTGATCCAAAGAGTAAAGAAACACAATTTTCCCGAACATGTGCGCTTCTGTCGTATGCGCGAACGAAAGGAATGCCAGACGAGAGTTGCACCGTTACGCGCGTTACGTCACAAATCGGTTTAACCTCCCATACGAAGTTATCACTTCAAAAAAAAAAAAAGAAAAAGAACTAAAAAGTAAAAAAAATTTTTTTTTCAAATAAAAAAAATTGACTTCAAAAATCAAAGAGGAACTAAAAAGTAAACAATAATGGGTCATACTTACATACGATTTCCTACCCAAACGTATAAATAAAATTTCTTTTTCAATTCCATTACAAAAATCAACTAAACTATACACCCACAATTATAAAATAAACAAGAATTTTAATTACTATGCGATGAAATATTTTATTTCCTAAGTAATTATATACGATCTCTTAGTTTTTAATACTCTTTTGATATATTTATTAAAGAATATAAATTTCATCGTCGGAAGGATTGGGGATTTTTGTCTTCACTTCCCCTTGAATTGAATACTAAATATGTTTCAAAACTGAAATATTAAAAAAACTTTTATGACTAAATTAAGTTATTTATTAGAAATTTTTTTTTATATTAAATTAATTAATTCAACTATTTTCGTAGCAAAATACATTAAATTTACTAATTTGCTACATGAGTAATAAATACATTAGTGAGACTATAATTACAATTAACAGGCGGCGCCGTGAAAATCAAACATCCCGATGCGTGAGCATTAAATATTGTTCAAGACAAGATTTCTCCGTCAAAAAAATTCACCGTTTACGCCAAAATCACGTGACCATTGACGTATCGCGCAGCTGACGAAAGCTGGTCTACGTAGCCACAACGTATGAAATTTAAAGCTTCTTAGATTTTTTCGAGACCCCTCATCAGATCCAGACAAAATTAGCATGGGACCATCCAGAAAGCATACCCTTCCAAACAAAAAAATTAATTTTTCAAATCGGTCCATTATTCTTGGAGTAATAAGAAAACATACATAAAAAGCCGCAGACGAAATCATAACCTCCTTTTTGACGTCAGTTAAAAAGGACAAGAAAAACTTACAAGTTGTGTTTAAAAGTGGCACTCTACTCTCTAAAACAAACGTGAAGGGAGGTGTTTAATCATTTTATTAAAGACTAGACAATTGTCCGTCAAGCTATGACGGGGGGAAAATTGCTTCTACATTTGAACGAAGCAATTGCCTGTTTAAAGACATTTTGGTACTTGAAATTTTAACCCTAACTTCAATGAATTAACCCTAAATTCCAATAGATAGCGTTCATTGTTGACCCCTTTTTCTGTTCTTCATTCCCCTGAAGTGACACAGGCTTACCAGTTAAACAGTTAAGTTACTGGGTCCAGTTCAACCTTGTCACAATAAAGCTTTTCCCTGCATTTAAAACATTACCAAAACATATTATCAAATTATCATGCCGTAGCGCGTCGTTAAACCTACTTCAGTAATTCCCATTTTCAGATCTTCAATAGCTAGCAATACTACACAATGGGGTCGCTTCTAAAAATTTGAAAGTATTTTTTTTCTGAAAGAGCATGCTTAAAAATATGGGATCTAACCATTTTTTAAATAATTTGTTCAAGTTTAATATTTTCAAAAAATTACTTAATACGGCGCGCTTTCATTGTTTTCGTTTCTGTCGTGTGACATCACAAATGATGAAATGCCATTCAGTGTTGCCATTCACGGGAAAAAAAACTTTAAATCGCATCTTTACTCAAGTGTATTGGCAACGATATGGTTGATAGCAAGCATAGAGCGCAATATTTAATTCGCTTCTTGATTATCATAACGTGGAAACGTGGTACAAAGATGTGCCAAATTGCGTCATTTGTGGCCTCATCAAGACCACGCTTTGTTTTCAAAATCAGAAATTTTTAAAAAATAATTAAAAATAATTGTTGGGAAAATGAAAGTATTTTCTAGGTCCATGTTATTTTGTATACTCATTCTATCTATTTCAGTGACTATAAGTAGTACTTTTGACTGAAGGAAAAAACCCCATTTGGAACAAATGAGAACTAAAAATTTCGTGAACCGGTTAGGTATTGTGTCGCAAACTGCAGATTCATTCGACAGTTAGTTGCTTTCTATGAAGTTTTAAAATATATCAGAGACTGTTTTTTCAGACACACTGTTTATATGTAATTAAGCATATGTTTAGATTGGGTGTTAATTTAATAATATTTTGTAAAAAATAATAATATTGAGAAGTTAACATGTATTTAAAATAAAAACTAGCATAGGATAGTAATGTTTTATACGCAAAAAAAGTTTCATTGTTATGAAAATTCTTTTAAATTAAAAAGTGCAGACAATGGACGAAAAGATGCGAGCGAAGAAAACAATGTGTTTGTGTAGCTAAAATTTAGACGTAATTTTTGCTACATGGTAACAAAATGATATTTTTTGTGAATCCTAAAAGAGTAAAACTTAATTAGGAAAATAATTTCTTAAACCATTTATCTGTGTTCAGTTATTTTAACTTGTTTTTAAAGAACATAGGGCTCTAATATTGAAATACTGAGCTGTTAATTGTTAGACGCGTAAATGCCAGCGCCTTAAGCATATTGAGATTAGATTTGAAACAATTTTCCTCTCAAGTAATGAACCATTTTCATAATATCTTTCTACATATTCCCTCTCAGATTCTACTAATTATTCTTGCAGGGAAATGGCTCTCCAGAGCAGTGTAATTTCTTCTCTTCTTGAGCCTTTTATTAACATATTTTAATTGTAATATTTCATTTACTCAAAACGTATTAACTCTGTACCTCGGAGATAGAATAACGTAAAGCTTAATCTGTTTTTTTTTTTTTTTTTTTTTTTTTTTCAGGTTATTACTGCGTTTCATTATAATCCTATTCCGCATTGAGCCATAACATCGTAATTATATATTTAAAATAACTACTTCATTAATATTTATGATTGTCAAAAAAGCACGAGTCCCAACCTTTGTATTTACAAGAAAAACGTTTTGAAGCTCTCGTGAAAAATAGTGATATTGAGGCTTAACATTTGTCTTGGTATTAGGTACATAGTTATCCGCTCACAACAAAAACACTCTTATTAGACTCAACTAGAGATGTAAAATGTCCGGAAATTTTGAAGTGGTGGGGAAAAAAACGGTTTTTTACTGGTTTTCTTCGGGAAAAATTAGAAAAAATGGAAAAATTGGTTTTCTGTTTCTTGGAACATATAAAGGGTTAAGGAATAAAAAATATATGCAATCCACACATCTTCTTTTTCTGCCTGACAGAAATACACACAAAGGAAAGTTTAATTAGAAAAAAAAAACTTTTTGCTTTATAACCGAGAGTTTTCTTGGTCAAACACCAGAAATAAGCCAAGCCGTCGTTCAACCAATAATATTGGGTAAGGTGTGTCTAATCATTACAGTTACATTTTCTAATTTAGATTGCTTTTGAAACTTGAAATAATAATTGTAATTTTTGACTTTCAAACTTAATATTGTTTAAAAGAAAATTAAGTATTATTTCCTCTCTTTCCTTACAATATAACTTTACTGTCTGAAAATGAAAGCTATTGAGTTTTTATTTTTTCCAATCCAGTCTAAGTCCAAATGAAAACTAAATTGGTTTTTCCTTTTCTTTTCAACAGAAACCCCAAACCAAAACTGCATAATGGTTTCTAAAGCTGAACCAAAACTTAAACTGTAGTTTCAGTTTATTCATGCGGTGCTAAGCTGTATTTTTGAACAAAACTGAGTTATTATAACGAAGGTTTTCTCTATTTCGTATTTTAATTAATGAATGAAATGCTTTAGGGTCATTTTATCAAGAACTATTTTTTTTTTTGAAAAAAAAAAAAAAACAGCTGAATCAAATAGCCAAACTTTAAACACAAAATCTCAGCTTGAGCTCAACTGTAGATTCCGCTTTTGTGTCTAGCACGGCAGTAAACAGGGAGCGGCAAAAAAAAAATAAATAAAAAAATAAATAAATAAATAAATAAATAAATAAATAAACTCAGACAAAGATTGCATCGTCAAATGGAAGTAAAGTAATTTCATTTGAATGAGTGTCTTATTAATTTTTGTCTCTCACTTTATTAGAAAATAATTTACAATATATCTCCTAGTTTATGTACTGTTTTACGGTTTTCTTACAATTTTAAGCAAAAAACCTGTTATTTTAAAGTTGTTCGATGTCCGGAAAGCGTACAAAAACGAACAGTGAACGCAGTTAATCGTCGTCAGGTCAGTTAATCGGCAGTTAACTGTTAATCGTCAGGTCATCCAAAAGTGAGTTCAATAAAATTCTTGGGTTTCCACGAGAGAAGTCGTTCGTAGGATGGGAATTTGAGTCCGATAACTGCGACTAAGGGCAAAAACAGCTCAAACAAAAGTTTTACAAGTTCCAAAAAGTTTAGACATTCGTATGACTCCAAAGATTCCAGAAACGTTTGAGACAGCCCGCAAGTCCTCGCTGGAAGATTTATCGTTCAACCATCTCATAACCCCCAGAACAATTGGATTTGGTCTGTAGACACTCCAAACCTCTTAGAAAACGTTAAACATCGCCAAAATCCAAAGTCAGGCTTTGCCTGTGATAGAATCAGCGCAAGCGACCGAAAATCTCTGTTTTTGTGTGAATGAGGGCCACAAAAAGAATGAAAAAAGTGTATCAGAAGGACATTTTAGAAGCTTTTGTGGACATAATAAGAGCACTTCAGCACAGCAATGTAGACTGGACATTTCAATTTGACTCCACAGCAGTTCATACGGCCATCAAGACAAAAGTGGTGCAAGGCGGGTTGTTTTTGACATGATATCATCTTTAGAGTGGACGCTCTACTCGCTAGAACTCAATCCCATTTGTTACACTGTGTGGCCTGTTTTAGAATCAAAGGGCTACCCTGAACTTCCCAAAAGTTTGGACTCTCTATACCAATTGCTTAAAAGGGAATAGAATTGACTAACGGCCTTTGAATGAAAAGCGGAATGAAATTGAATGAAATTTCTATAAGCAGTTGCACCTCTGTATTACTTCAAAAGGCGGCCAGTTTGAAATCAATTAATTTATTGATTGCTAAAAGTCTTCTCATATTATTATTCTTTGTGTTTTGTTAATTTGTTTATTTATAATAAAGCTACTTGGAAAATTGTGTGGTTCGCGCAGTCAGCAGAATCAAAGTTCTGTGATTAAAGTTATGATTGTTTGTTTTTTGAAGAAAGAATATAAATTCTTCATATTGTTTTTTTTTTTGCAAAAGTATTAAATATTTTTTGATCTATATGCAAATTATGTTATCATACACCAACTTGTATTATCAAAGTTAGACAGTATTTTAACATACAAGGAGGGGTGGGGAGGAAGAAATTGCATCAGAATTTAAGTATGAGAAATTTCCAAATTCTTCTTGCTGAAAATTTCAATTAAAACTTCCTGAAAAGTTGAAAAAATTCATTTTTTCAGTTCTTTCGAAGTGGAAATAAACCCCTTAGGAAAAAAATGTTTTTTTCCCGAAATTTTCCGTTTTTTTTTCGACTGTTTTCATCTCTAGACTCAACTCAATTTTTCTTTCTATTAACAAAATAAGGCTTCATGCTTCAAGGCATTGATTAATATTTCATGTTTGCTATAATTAGTTTGCTTTCTAATTAGTAAAAATTCAGTGTTCCTTATTTTATTACATTTTCTTATTAGTCAAGGTATTTACTAAATAATTCCTTGAGGATGTTCTCAAATTTAATTTCCTATTTATATAATACTAGTTTTTTTCAGTTTTAGTTAAGTTTATCATTGTTTGTTATGGGATTCAATGTAGTTTGATAACGAATTGCTTTTTAAAATTATGTACCATATCCGCTTAGCTTTTCACACATAGTTGGTCAATCTTTAACTGATGTATTCCTATATTAATTAAACATATACCTACGTATTTCTACTGTTTGTACAATATTTTAAGTGCTGTAAAATATTTTATTACTTCGAAATTTAAATATACTACTGTAATCAATTTTCAAAAACTGTCAAAGGTACATTTGAAAGTGAATTACAATAAAAATGTTGTAACAAGAGTTACATTTGTATCCATGTAAACTAATGTTGAAACAAATTTTTATACAGTGGAATCGGCTTAATTGGCCACCGGTTAATCAGACCAGCTGCTAATTCGAACCAATTCTTAAAGAACCAAAACAAATCCCCCTGCTCAAGCCTAATATTATTCGCTTTTGGGACCTAAAATCCCTTTAATTGGACAAAGGATCATGAGATAAAACTGGAAAATAATTAAAAATCTCCCACTTGAAGCGAGTTTCGTGTGGATCAATGAACTAAATTGTTACTGCAATAAAAATAAATAATGGTTCCTTGAAAGTTTCAATTAGCGATATTTACTGGGAAAAAATACTTAACGAAATTCCCATTGCAAGGCGGCACTGTTTTGGCAGAGATCAAAATTTCAGTGAATTTTCAAATTTCTTCAGTTTATAGTTAGCACGCTCAATAACACTGTGTGACAAAATTTGACTTTTTTTTTCGATAACATTGAGTTGGGCCGTGGTAGTCCGATCGGTAGAGTGTCGGATTCGGGGCCGGAGGGTCCCGAGTTCGAACCTCGATGGTCGAAGATCCACCGTCTTCATTAAAGGGGACTGGGCGACGTTAAATATGCTCGTGGTCTCAATGTCCTCCAAGTGAAACGATACCTCTGGGGGTGATAGCACCAGGTAGCTACTAGCTCCTGGTTTAGTTCTAAATTCTCATTAACTGTTCGATCCGATGATGGTGCTGCCATCTATCGGTATAAAAAATAATGGAGGCAAGGCACTTAGTATGCAGTCCTCGATATAAATACAGTTATAGTCAGTTGTGACTCGGAATCGATATAAACATTGAGTTGAATACCTGTTTCCTGTTAATTTGAACCTGCTGAACATAAATTCCTGTAACACGTACCATTTCAAAAATACGACAAATTTAATATCCATAAATGGCTAAAAACTGATATTTTTAAAATCAATTCTAAACATATTTATTTACTTATACTCTGAATTTTAATGCAAATATAGTATTAATATACACTTATACATACATTGATTCGAGAAATAGCCCAGGTTTTAGCATAGAGTAGAAAAGTAAGTCGCGTGTGATTAAAGAAAATGCTGAAAAATTAACTTTTCCTCTTATGATTAATATGCTTCTCTTAAATTAAAAACCAATAGTAGTCTCTCAATTTTTGCATCCCATTTTCATTGGTAACGTTCTTCTTTACGTTTAATATCTAGATAACAGTGCTCACCTTGCTCATCACTCGCCATTGCAAGATTAGGATGGGAAAAAATCGAAGTGAGAATGCAAATGTATCTTCAAGTACTTTCTGCGCAGCATTTGTTTCATTTTTTTACAAGTTTTTCATTTAAAACGGCATTTTTTGTTTTGTGAACTTAATTACGACTTAAAACCCCTGAATTTCCTCCTTTAGAGACAACCAAGTCGCTAATTCTTTTTGGGTATGATTTTCATCGAGGTCATCGTTCTTGATGAGCTTTCTTATTTGTGGGAAGGGCCGGATTTAGGGGAGGGCAGACGGGGTTACTGCCTCGGGGCCTCCACAACAAAGGGGCCCCCACAATAAAATTTTTACAAAATATCCTAACTTTCACGGGTTGAAAATATCGGATATATACATATATATCAAAATATTCGGATAAATATCAAAGTATCGGATATTTTCAAAAATATAAAATGATCTTTTCGAACCCTGATTAGGGGCCTCCACTCCTTCGTTGCCCCGGGGCCTCCACACTTCCAAATCCGGCCCTGTTTGTGGGTTGACAAAAATGCTTTAATTTTAATTTAACATGACTCGATTTGGGAAAAATACTTTTGAAATATAGAAATCCTTTCCCATTTTTGTCCGTAGCTTTGACAAAAATATTATATGTAAGGGCATTAATCTGTAAGAATTATTTTCTTACGGAATAAGAGGAAAATCAAAAACTAAGTGTTGCTAGTTCAGAAAATTACAGCAATTTTAATTAAAATAAAATATTATAGTATACAATAACTTTTGCAGATGATATTTTTTACATTATAAATTTATTTTTAGGTTGTTCTATACTTCCAATTATTGAAATAAGTATGTCATTAAATTATTTTTTATCACATTATAAGCAAGGGGTGGGAAAGCGTTATAGAGGCTATAACATTTTAGGCATTGGGGCTAGTTGTTTCTCGGAACAACTAGCCCCAAGGAACTGAATGCTCCTATTTATCTGTATCAGCAGTAGAGTAAACAAAAAACACAATATTATAGGTACATATTCATCACCGTAAAATAAAGAGAACGGAGAATGTCGACTCTCACCGGTGATTCACCGAAAATATTTGGTCGTTCTCTTATAGACAGATAAAAAAATGAAATTTTTGAAGATCTAAATATGAATCAAAATATCTTTCTTACCTTAATGTGAAAATATGAAATTTGTAAAATTTGTTGTTTCAGAGCTTGACCACCTTCCGTTGATTTGTGAAAATAGCTAAAGAGGTAAAACAGTTCAATGTTGCTCAGAGAAGGCAGATGTTTCATTAAACAGATCATATACTACGCAAATGGATCTGACTAGGCTTTACCTGCTTAGCCGTCATTAGCCAGAGACTGTAGCTTCTCTTTTGTGAGTTTAGCCTGGTCAAATTTGTGTAGGACTTTCATTATTGAAGGTGTAAATTAAAAACGCAAGTAGCCTTCCTTTTCGTAATATAGAGAAAGCTAGTTACAACAGTCGCTGAAAATGGTAATTAGAACATCATGCATGCAAAATAAACTCCTGATTGCCCGCGGAATAGGGCTCCACGGTTACTGCGTCGAAGCGGAATGCGAGGATATTTGTTGATATTGCACACTAGGTAGAAAAAACAATACTAGAACATACAAGTGTAAAAGAAAATCAAGAGCACTGACATACATTCAAACTCTCGTCACAAGTACCCATGCTAGAGGCAAACGATTAAACTAGTAACACTAAAAATGAGAACTGTACTATGTAGAAAATGTACGTAAATACGAAAAAAGAATCGCTCATTACTGCAAACGAACACAGAAAATCCTGCAAACAGATCAACCAAATCAAATCAACTTAGGTTACGCCAAAAACGTTTAAAGCAGGAAAATTTAACTGGCTCGGTCACCCGTTTACAAGCATGTTGAGTGTAGATGTAAAAACCGAGTTTCAACTAGTCAGGTTTTGGTGACCGAGGAGAGTTTGATGTCTTTGGGAAAAAAGGGGAAGAAAGAAAATGGAATTTCTAAAAATAGATCTTGCTCGTGTTAAGTTAAAATGAATATTTTTTAAATTCAGTAATTTATAAACACAAAAATAAATAAATAAATAAATCAACAAACAAATCCACAATAATAATATCTGCTTGCGAGTAATCAGGTATTTGATGCTATCATTTGCACTAACCTCTTTTATGGATCGTCTGCGAAGTATCATATTACATAGTCAAAGATGGTTTTCTGCTATGATTGCAGACTAAACTAGTTATCATAGCTTATTAGTTACAGAAACTGTTAAATATTTTATTTAATTTTACTACATTATTCTATTCTTACTACAGTTTACTATGTTAATATAATATAATGTTACTGTACTTATTAACTGTGCCATAATATATGTATTTGTACTTAAAAGGTAATCATTAAACCTTTAAATAAAAGATATCAATGCTAAAATGTAAAATAAGTTTAGTTTGTTTTAAGTTTAAAAAATATATATTTGATTATTTGGACAATATTGCTTATTAGTATTTAAATAAACACTTGTTTTTAATCAACGTTTATTTTTTTATCACAAATTATACCTAAAACAAATTACTCGTCTCGAAACGATGTTCATCTTGAAATCATCATCGTTAAACATCGTCGTGTTAATATCGGAACAACTTGCCCCTCCCGCGGAACAACTAGCTCCAGGGGCAAGTTGTTCCTTCTTGACTTTCAATACTATAAAATTAATTATTAAAAAAAAAAAAAAAAACTTACAAAATACTACACAAAAAACAATTGTTACATCATAGGGGCATATATTACTATATTTTAATCTTGGAATAATAATTCTAGAACTACATTTTCAAAATACATTTTGAGCTTGTTTAAAAAACGGAACTTCTAGCCCCGCTTTCCGCTATGCATCTAGGACTAACGATTGCGGAATAGAGGTCTTGCCGTTTAAACGGGAACACCCTGCGTACCAAAAATTAAGAAATTATAATTGTAAAAACCATTTTGAATAAATCATTGTTGTGATTTAAAGTTGTCTGGCCACTTAGTCAGAGATATAATGCAAAAAGAAAAAAATATTTTCATAAAGCCATGTAACTTTGTGTGCGGAATACAATCTCATTTCCTCATTCTTATGGCACAATAATACAAAATTTCTGAAATTTATGATATTGCATAGAATACAGTCGAGTCCCGACTTACGCGAGGGATGCGTTCCAGGACACCTCGCGTAAGTCGGAATTTCGCGTTGTGGAACAAGGTATGTTTAGTAATTTTTTATAAGCATACCCAATTGTTTCAGACGTTTGTAAACACACCTCATATTGTTTCAAACCATATATTGCAGTGTTTTTTTACAAAGAATCGACTTTTTCTGCATTTTAGAAAAAGCGTTATTATTTGGCATAAAATTCTGTAATTTAGCACAAAATCAATGATTAATGGGGGAGAGAAACTTAACATAAATCAGTATGGTACTTAGAGTATGTACAATATAGCATTATTACAGCCCTTAACAGTATAGATATAGTAAATATATTTATAATTTAAAAAATGAAGAAGGTTTATGCGGCGCGATCAGAATGTTATCAGAATGTATTTTATCAACGTTCATATGTAAAATGAAAAAAAAAGGTTAATCGGAGCGGTTATTTGTATAAACTAAAGCAAAGCGTTATTTAGCACTAGAACGACTGACATTTTCTGTATACCTAGAAAGACTGAAGGGGCCAGTGTGGCCCCTACCCATTTTTGGAGTGAATTCTTTTAAAAATTCTTCCTGAGGGAGTCCACATGCCTGTTACACCTTCGTTCATGACTAAATAAAAACTTAGTACTTAATTATTTTTAGTTTTTCTCTCTATATTAGGCAAAAGGTTGAATTAGTTTTCCTTTCTAAGAGCAATGGCCACCGTTAGGATGGTAAGCAGTCGGTACTGTTTATAGCATTTGGATATCCAACCGGCTGCATAAAGAGGAAGTTACAGGTTAAACTAGAGTGAATGGCATTTTTTTATGCTACAACAATTAGGAGAAAGGAAAAAAATAAATTTTTTAATTGTCAAAATGCTTAGGGGCCACTGTGGCCCCTCCCGTCTTTCTAGGTATAAGGATCAATATTAACAGTACTATGAGGCGAATGATTAAATGATTTCAAATAGTGTCATATAATGAAAAGTCAGAAAATTCCATTAAGTTCCGTTAGATATTATCCAAGTTATTAAACAACAAACTACGCGAGGGGCCACACAGGCCCCTCCGTCTTTCTAGTGTTAGACTAATACAGTGGGTGAACTTCCGCTTTCAGTGATGTTTATGGGGTGAAAGTTCATTCACAAAACCAATATTTAGCGTTTACGAAGACCATTCTAACTCTCCGCCGCTCTTTTCCGAAAAATTTCATGTTGCAGGCGAGTAATTTGCGTCCGCACTAAAAAATTCATTACTCATGAAAAACTCGCGTTATAGCCATTTCACGTAAGTCGGATCGCGTTGTAGCGGGATCCGACTGTATTACAATGCAGTAGGACAGCTTTAAGCAACTACGAAGCTAGCTTTAAAATAGGAGGTTTCTAAAGTAGTGGAGGATACAATTAGCTTTGTACAGTGTTGCCAATGATAAAATAAAGTGTATTGAACTCATTTTTTAAGTTAGGCAGTAGAGTGCAGCAATGGATCTTCTAATTTGTTTATTTTGTTCCCAAATCAAATATATTTAAAACATAAGTTAAATCACATAATTCAAAGTTACTCTAAACGACTGCGGTCAATACTTATTTTACTTTTTTTTAAAGATTTTGTTTGGAAACAGTCATCCATTTCATAGTCCTTCAACGATTCCTCAAAAAAAAAAAAAAAAAAAAAAAACAACTCTTTTTGGCCAAATATTTTTTAGAAATAATTTATTCAAAAGTTATTTCTCCAAATATTTTTTTATAAAATAATGTTTAAAAACTGAAACAATATAATTAAATTGAATAAATTTTATTTTTGATGTACGTATTTCGTTCTAATTGTAACCACTGAGCTCTAGCGATGATATTCTTGCTTCTATTGGAACTCTATGCGGTATCTTCTGAATATGTTCTTGTACGAGGTATTACCTGTGCAGAATTTTTTCCAAAATTGGGTTATTTTTGAAATTTTAAAAGTATTTTTTTCTGAAGAATATGGTAAAAAACATAGGATTTAACATTTTTTAAAAATAATTTGGCAAAGTTTAACATTTAAAAAAAATATTTTAATCGGTGCGCAGATTCAATTTAATTTTTACGCTTCTACGCATCTCATCACAAATGATAAAATGTCATTCACTGATGCCATTAGGGCAGAGCGCAATATTTTGGCATTAGATAAAGATTAAAATATAAAAGCTCAATGATAGTAATGAATTTTCTGTCTGCTTCGGAAAAGCCTTAATTCAAAATTCTCATTGTGATTGCTGTATTTACTGTTTTTTTTGGCAATTTTTTTAAACAATGCATAAACATTCAGCGCTCCAATGGACTATAGTAGCGGCTGTAGTAGCACATCAAAGTGCATCCTTGTGACGTCATAAAGACCACGCCTTATTTGCAAAATCGGACGTTTAAAAAAGGGGGATTGGATCAATAAAAATTGCTGTTGGGAAAGTTTTTTTCCCGGCTCCAATTTTTTTTTAATTAATTATTTATTTAAGTATTTATTTTTTGCTTATTCTATCAATTTCATTGACTAAAAGTAGTACTTTTGACTGAAGAAAACATACCCATTGGCATGGGAAATAACAAAGCTTTCACATAATAATTACTATGGGAGAACATTTTTCTTTATTTTCGGCAATGTATACTTTATCCTGGAAAACATATTTGTTCGAGAAAATAAAAATCTCCCCGGGTCATTTGGTGTTATTCATCTTTTCAGTGTTACCTTTTAAGGAAGAAATACCTTATCCTTTACGAAAAAAAAATTACGTATTTGCAGTCTTGTTATACTAATTTCGAAAAATAACTATATGTACATATCTTATCTCACAATCCATATTTCTATATTGTCTTACATTCGTCAGTACTTAAAGTCACTTAATTTTCTACATTTACAGAACACTCTGATATTCTGCATTTTAAATCGGATATTGTTCGAGACTTATGGATAAAAGAAATCGTGATAAAATGACTATTCCTGAGAATACGCTGTCATAACTTACACTGTGGAGATTCTATTCAAAGAAAAGAATACAATCCTTTCAAAGTTATTCGCGGAAATAATCCGTTTAAGCTTAAAAGCTATGCTAACTTTTAGTTATTTGAAACCCATTTGTTAATAGTTATGTTATAAAATATTTTCATACTGAGACGTGTTTTTAATCCTTTTGAAACCGACTGGACTTTTATATTTTCTTTTCAAAAGTTATTTTCCTACTTGCAATATCAAAAAGGAAGAAAAAAAGGGAACAATGGATTACGTTCATTAACGCATAATGAGAGCACAACTTCTACAATACTATATTTATTATGATGTAGTATATCAACATTACAATTACACTCGTAAAGATATACAGTAAAACCTGTGTAAGTTGACCATTTGCGATGCACTACTTCAGTGGTCAACTTAAACAGGTAGTCAACTTATAGAGGTTGATTTATATGATATAGAATAATTCTGTGCGTGAAAATAGCGGTTAACTTACACGGGTGGTCAACTTTACAGGTTTTACTGTATTTACAAAAATAAAGCCGCCAGTTTTGCAGTTTTCAAGATGTTGATGCAATTTGAACCTTTTTGACGTTATGTGATGTTTTTTATACGTATAAATCATGGACACCTGCTCATTGTCAACATAAATTTACTTTACTGTAAAGCATTGCACGATGGCACATTATAGTTGTTAAAAATAATGCCTCAAAACTTGTACAAAGATAATTTTCCGAACTTTGTTATTATAGTTTTAAAAACAAATTCAACGCATATTGAAATAAAACATTTCATGCGAAGATTCTGAAATTCTGATTCGCTACTTTTTTGTGCGACGGAAGTGGCGACAGGTCGCACATGCGCTCTCCTCGCTTTCGTGACACGTGAGCTGCGCTTTTCTATTCTATTCTATTCTATTCAAGAGTCACAACTGACTTCAACTGTATTTATGTCGAGGACTGCATACTATGTGCCTTGCCTCTATTATTTTATATACCGGTAGATGGCAGCACCATCACCGGATCGAACAATTAGTGAGAATTTTGAACTAGCCCAGGAGCTAATAGCTACCTAGTACTAGCACCCCCAGAGGTATCGTTTCACTTGGAGGACATTGAGACCACGAGCATATTTAACGTCGCCCAGTCCCCATTAATGACGACGGTGGGTCTTCGACCAGCGAGGATCGAACCCGAGGCCCTCCGGTCCCGAGTCCAATGCCTTACCGATCAGGCTACCACGGCCTTCCGCTTTTCTCTCCCTAAAATCAGTTTTTGGTCGGCGTTGCAATGACAGCAAGCCATATTGTACGGGACCCATCAACGTGACGAGAAGCTAGATATCTGACGTCTCTGACGTCCGTAGAGTAGGAAGTCGCATTTCATTGGTCTCCACGAGACTCGCGTGCTCTCTCTATTGGGTAAGTACTGGGAGGTCATTCCAAGCTCGTCAGCTTGCGAGATCGAGATTTTCGCTCACGTGATCGGTTGGGACGTAAAAATGTTGCAAAGTAGTATTCTAATCTAATCGAACCTAGCCGCAAGCTAAGTTCTAGTAGACTAAAATACTACTTTGCGCATCTCTACATCACAACCGATCATGTGAGCGAAAATCTCGATCTCGCAAGCTAACGAGCTTGGAATGACCGCCCTGACATGAGCTTTACTCGCGTTCGCAATGTATGAATGCTGCGCCCTTTTCGGAAAACGTACGTCTGTCCGCTTTACGTGGCGAACGTGATGTGCGGACGATGTCTGAATTACGCTTTAGTTAATCCCCAAGTGCAGTTGTTGATTATCAAAAAACACCCGTTAAAACGTGTGTGTACAACCAACGCACTTTGAGTATTGTTTAGTGTTCTCTTTGTTTATTAATCTATCTTCTTCATTAGAACATACATTGTAAAAACGATTCAGAAACGTTCCTAGGAAACTAATTGGCAGCTGATTTGCTCAATTTCTGCCAGCAACATATCTTGCAAAATCTAGGAACGTTTTCTGCTAAATGTCAGTAACCTTCCTGAAAGTATCTTAGAATATTTCTAAAGAATATGGATATCTTACCGGTTAAAGCCAGTTTGGAGCCTTCAAGGGATATTTGGTGGGTTTAATACAATTGATTAGAATCTTCCAGAGTTACTGCGAAAGTTCCAGAAGCATCAATGCTACCATGGCCAAAGCACTAGGGCAGATTTACAAGTAAGGACTAAGCATATCTCCCTTGTCTGCAATTATTGTCTTGAAAAGCTGCAGCTATCTGGAAACTTATTCGGTATCATTGGAAGATTAATCAACCTGGATGGGCCGAGTCTGCCTTTGTATAACTTGAAGAAATTCAGGAAACTTTTTTGCATATAAACTTCATTTTACGGGGAAATCGGTGAAAATTTGTAAAATTCTGCAACGTAAATAATCAGTAACGTTTTGGAATTTTTTTACAGTGCACAATTTTGTTGTGAATATTTCTAAAACGTTATGCCTGGTGTTCTATCGTAGGTTGGTGGGTTCGAAACCAAGTGCTCTGCCGGTCGAACCACTGAGATTGTCAGTCAGATTAGAGTGACAGTATTAGAATGTGTACGGAAACCGTGTTGAAGAAAACTAGTATCTAAAGTTCACACGCGAGTAGTTTGATTGATTTTTGACTCTTTCAGTTTATGAAAGAAGATTACATTCATTCACATTCAAACAAAGTAAGGTAGAAAATTTGGTTCTTAACGGGAAATATTTCCTGATAAACTATCATTTATTTAAAAAAATCTGTTGTTGAAAGTGCGGTTAACTAAACGTTTCA
The DNA here is from genome assembly GCF_026930045.1 of Uloborus diversus. NCBI lineage: Eukaryota > Metazoa > Arthropoda > Arachnida > Araneae > Uloboridae > Uloborus > Uloborus diversus. The sequence continues at coordinate 46,633,562 of NC_072732.1, forward strand.
TTAGTTATGTATTATTATGGCGTAACAACCAGCAGCTTGAGTAAAGTGCCTTTACAAGTTGTACTTAAAACAAAAATGGAGGATTGGTCGGTCTGTCCTCTGAAGACGTTCTAGGACGAGAAACTGGTTCGTCAAATTGTTAGCCATCCCCCAATTTAGTGCTCCCCTGTAATTCAAAAGTTTTACTTTTATATTGGGTCTTTATCAACACGCTGAATGTTTTTTTCTTTTTGTTAACTAAAAACCATGAGATTATTTTATATTTCGATGCTCAAGCACAATTTTTTTCGAGTTTTTCTGAAGCACTCAAAATATCTAGGAGACAAAATTAACTTAATCTGATTAAGTAAGCAGTAAAAACCCGAAACATGAAACATGTTCAGAATTAAAAATTAATGATTTTATTAAAGTACATATAAGTTTAATTTAACAGGAGTAAGGAAGTGTTAGTTGTGTTGCAATAGCTAATGAAATTTTCAGAAAATCTCATGCTTATTAATACGGGTATCTTCCTTGTTTCCTTAAAATATACATTGCAAAAACTTAATTAAGTTTTTTACTGCAGCATGGAAAACTCAGTATCGTTTTTAAAAAATTACATTTTTCATTAATCTAACTCTTGTGAGAGCCTAAGTTACATCTCTTTCCGAGGTTTTTTTTTTTATCTAAGAGAAAACTTTGACATTACCCCATCTTTATACATCATAATATATCATCATATTTCGGTTTTACAACCGAAATGAAATGCTGCAATTTTTGCTTAAAATCATGTGGATCTTTTCGGAACCAAGATTAGCATCCTATTTAGTTTCTTCTAAATTTTTATTCTTGCTTTATTTTTCTACTTCTCCGTATGGCTTGGTTTCGATGAATAACTTTTTTACAGTTTCTACTGGTTCTTTGAACTGTCGGGATTGTGGACAGCCTAGAATATTTCCAACTATTGAGAATTGAAGGATTTCAGGTAGTATATTCTTGCATATTGTGAAATAGATGGTAAGGGAAAAAATGGAAATTGATTGGGGGAAAGATTTATGCTGACATGAAAGTGATTCATGGTTACACAAGCAGTTAGATGCCTGATGTCTTATTTCACAGAAAGGGGATTAATTAGCAACAATCGCCAAAATAACAGCACTCCACTATGAGGTGATGGTTTACATACCATCTCAACAGATGTATGTACCGGAGAAAGATGGCAGCAGACTTATTAAAGCATTGAATCGAAGAATAAATAGTGACACGCCCCCGCCATCTTGGGGCTAAACGACGCTTTCTTCCTCTGTCTATGATGAAATGGCGTGTTTTTTTTTTTTTTTTTCTTGATTGTGGATCAACATATAGTTAATAAGAAACCACAATCAGAAAGTAAAATATGGTACTTCACCATAGCTATGATGAAGTAGCGTGTTTCTCTTGATTGTGGATTAACATATAGTTAACAAGAAACCCTAATCAGAAAGTAAAATATGGTACTTCACCATAGCTATGATGAAGTAGCGTGTTTCTCTTCTTGATTGTGGAGTAACATATAGTTAATAAGAAACCACAATCAGGAAGTAAAATATGGTACTTCACCATAGCTATGATGAAGTAGCGTGTTTCTCTTCTTGATTGTGGATTAACATATACGTAGTTAATAAGAAATCACAATCAGGAAGTAAAACACGCTACTTCACCATAGCAAACATAGGAAGATAGCATCGTTTAGCCGAAAGATGCACTATAAAAAAATTCCAAAACGTTACTAAGTATTTCCGTGTAATGTTTCGGGATTTTTTAGGGTTTTATCCACTTCCTGGAAATATCAAGTTTCATCGTCAAAAAGTTTCCTGAATTGCTACAAGTTGCCCGAATGCTGACTTCTCTCTGACGTAAAAAATAACTTTAGCTCCCAGTTTAAAGATTAACTGAGAGTATTTCTAAAATGTATCGGCTTCAGTTCGATTACGGCTCGTCCATGCTGATTAAATTTCCAAAGGGAGCGAATAAGTATGGACTTTGTAGCTTTGCAAGAATTACAGGTGAGAAAAATTGTCGGTTCGTACTTGCAGTTCTGACTTAGCTTTGACCATGTTTGCAATACTGCTTATGGAATTGTCTTGATAAATAAAGAAGGTCTCAAGCTGTTATATTATCTATACCTGAAATTACTCCGAAGTTCCAGAGACACGACTGACTTTAAACGGGAAGATATCTAGTTTTTTCAGGAATGTTACTGAATTTTAGCGGAAAACGTTCCTGGTTTTTTCGAGGTATGTTACTGGCAGAAAATGGGCACATCAGCTGCCTATTATTTTCCAGAAACGTTTCTGAAACGTTTTTACAGTGTGGCGGAAGCGTTGCTTCTTAAGCTACGATCCAGGGTTTTAATCTAACTGAGTATGACTACGAATAGGACAATGATAATTTTTTGTGTTACTTCTTTTTCATGTTTAAGCATTGCGTCAGTGTTCTATGACATTGAGGCTTTTACCTATGCCATATACTCGCCAATTAAAAATTTAAAAAACTCATATGTCTTATTCGGTGTGTCACGAAAAATGGTCTTTTTGTCCCGAACGTGACGCCTTATATATTTCGTGAAAAAAAAATACTTTAAAATAAATGAACAATTTTTTTTCTTTTTAACAAGTTACAAACTTATGTGTGATTTCTTAAGCAAAAAATTTCGTCATTGTCCTTTAAAATTGTTGCTTTTTAATGAAATGTGTGAACCGTCACGTGCGGGACAACGGGTTGACATTTTCGTGGAAGGGCCCGAAAGAAGGTTTAATGCATCAAAAAGAAATATCGCTAAAAAAAAAAAAAAAAAAAAAAAAAAAAAAAAAAAAAAGTCAAAAATGAATAAGATAATTTAATGAATGGTAAAAAATTAAAAGTTCGAAGGTAGAATTTTGAAACAGGGAAAATGTTATGCTGACGAGCCTATCGGTCTGTCAGCATAACATTTTTTGTTTTTTGAAAAAAATGTATTTATTTTTATGAACTTTTATACTGTTAATTCTTTTCGTTAGCGATATGTTTTCTTTTTTTTTTTCAGAAAATATATAATAGCTGTATTGTTTCAAATGTGCTGCTTCTTTATTTGTTCACCTTATTTAAATTTAGGTATCTATTTCATCAATTGAGCGAAGTATATTTTATTTCTAGGTCACCTTAGAACGTTAAAAAGGCATGTTTGACATAATTTGCAGTCTAAGTTAATTTAGAGAATATATATCAGATACTAGAAAGTCGATACTGGTATATGGGAAAGTAGGACGGAACTTCTTGTTTAATTCAAAATCGAATCATATCTAGAAATGTTGTAGAATGTTGTTCTTTGAATTAACTTCAACGACCGGCTCTTAGTTCAACTACCTTTAAAGATTTCAGCTATTTTTTACATGTATCAAATTCAAAGACTCTTTTTATAATCGTCTTAAAAACTGCAACAAAGCCGAAACAAATGTTGCCAATATTTGCTGTCAATCCAAGTACAAAAGTGAGTGAATTTAAGACAGGTTTTACGAAACTGGGACAAATCGAGAAAGGCAAAAGAAGTAGGAAATCATTCCCACGTGTCTTACAAGCACTTGATGCTCCGAGGAATTGGCGTCTTCCTCCCATTGTTTTCCTCTTCTGTTGCATTCTTACTTAGTTCATTTTTAGCATCATTAGGTGGCAACGCGTCTGGTTTGTTCTTTTGAAAGCCCGATCAGTTTTCTTGGGTAAATATTCGTTTAGGGAGTTGATGCAATGCGCGAAATGGATTTCTTTGTGTAGAAAAACACTTAAGAAATTGGTGGACTTTTTTAAACCATTTAAATAATAAGTCGTGGTTACAATGAGAAACTTTGTTTCGAGAAATGGAGGATTTTGTTAAAAGAAAAACTGCAAAAATATCACGACCGCGGAGAGTTTTATTTCAAGAGAGGAATTTGTGTTTAAACAGTGGTACTTTTTCTTTTACCATGCATCATCTTTTATGAAAATTTACTTTTGGAAAAATACCTTTATTAGACATACAACGCAATCAAGGATAAAACCAACGTTTTGTAGCATAAAATTACAGTTTACTGCATATAATTATATATTATATTTTGCTGTAATTTGAAAGTTTGTGCTACAAAACGTTGGTTTTTTTCCTTTTAGGGGCCATTCCTTATTTACGTATGGATGATTTTGGCAGTTTTGACCCCCCTACCTTATGTAAGGGTACGTAAGATTATTCCCCCCCCCCCCATTCTTATGTAAGACTCCATTTTATTCTTCAAAATAATAAAATAACGAATCTTACATCACTGGAGTCGCTGTTAAAGAAATTTACCAGTCATCCAACATGATGTCAGCCCGGATCGTCAAACCACCACCGCCATAATGGTTGACATTGGAAGACAAATATCGAGTCCCGTTTCAGCTTAAACAACTGTTCTTGTCCTATGTTTACATGGATAGAATCAGGAACCCGCTACCTACCCTCCAATATCGGTGAAATCGACCATTCTGGCGGTGGTGGTTTGACGGTCTGAGCAGCCATCATGTGGAATGGCCGCGCAATCCTCCATGTCTTTGAGAGAGGCTCTGTGACAATTGCGAGGTATAGGGATGTGGTCTTAGAGCTCTATGCTCACCTCTTGAGGGACACTGTTAGTCCCGAGTTAATTTTAATGGATGTTAACACAAGGCCACAGACAGCTCTTCTGGTCGACAAATTTCTGGAAGGGGAGGATATTCACTCGATGGATTGACCAAGTAGATCTCTAGACTCCAACCCTATAGAACATGTCTGGGACGCTCATAGCCTGAGAACGGCGTTGTTGAACGAGTGGAAATATTTGCTTAAGGATCCCATGAACTGCTTTATTTCAAGTATGGAGTCACACTGCGAGGCCTACACTGTAACCCCGATTCAGAAACGTTCCTCGAAAATAATGGGCAGCTGATGTGCCCAATTTCTTCCAGTAACATATCTTACAAAAGCCAGGAACTTTTTCCGCTAAAACTCAGTAATCTTTCTAAATATATCGTGGAAACCTCTTGAAATATTCAGAAATCTTCCTGTTTAAAGCCAGTCGTGTCTCTGGAACTAGTATGATCTAATAGGATGAGTCTGGAGTATGATCTGGAGTATAATCTGGAGTATGATCAAATAGCTTGGTACATTCCTGCATTTTCAGGAAAGCTCCAAAAGCAGTATTTTTAATATGGCCAAAACTAAGACAGAATTGCAAGCAAGTATTAAGAATTTTACTCGCCTGCAATTCTAGCAAAGCTACGTAGTCCATTAACTGATTTGGGCCCCTTTGGACGCCTTACCAGTCTACACCAGTCACAGTCGAACTGAAGCCGATACACTTTATAAAGACACTTAGTTAATCTTTAAACTGGGAGCTAAAAATATTTTTATAGCAGTGAAAAGTCTGAATTCGTGCCACCTCTAACAATTCAAGAAACTTTTTGACGATGATACTTGATTTTTCCAGGAAGTGGGTAAAAACCACTGAAACCCCGGAGCGTTACACGGAAATACTCAGTAACGTTTCGGAATTTTTTTACAGTGTATACCTCTGTTAGAGGGGACCAAACCCCCTACTAACCCATTTTTTTGTTCAATTTTGCAACCGCTGTTTCATGCCATCCGACTCTAACGAGTGTTATTTATGACCATTCGTGTGTATTTAAAATTTTGGGGAGCTAATTGTTTTGTGTTGTTTCAATGTATGCACATACCAAATTTCATTAAAATCGGTCCAGTAGTTCTGGAGATAATTGACTAAATCTGAAAATTCAATTAATTTCTTATACCAGTGTATATATACTGCAGAATCGATACACTAAATAGAACTAAGGAGGGCCCAAATCTATGCTTTGTTTAATTTACAAAATCCTTGTCTTATGCCACTACTATTTTATCTCGTCCATTTAACCCTTAACAGGGGATGTGCAGTCTCACAAACCGCTCAAAAGTTTATCCAATCACCCCTATTTCATTTTCAGTCCGATTGAATGGTTTTTCCCGAAAGCTTTTTGCTTTGTTACCTTGAACACCAACTTGCTTATGAGTATCTTCAGGCAAGTGCATCTGGTTTAAAATTTCATTGCATTCTTAGAAGCGGTCAGTGAGACTGCACCTGCCTTTCAGTGTTACAATATTCGGTAGTAGTAAGCATGGCTCTTAACGTTAGAACCCGCGGATATACAGTGGCTCCCAAAAAGTGTTCGTACACTTACGACTTTCAATGAAATAGGCCCTTATCCATTGGTTAGAATTAATATTTCGAAATAGGTATTTTATTATAAGATCTATGATCTATTTTTAACAAAACCACATGAAAATTTTTAATAAAACATTAAAACTTAATTTTTTTTAAATCAAAAACCAAAAAGTGCCGGAAATTTTATCTCACAAAAGTCTTCGTACACTTTGAAAAAATGTCAGAAAATTAGTAAATAATATAACTTTTTACTAATTTATTATTTAGTAGAATATCATGCAGTATCAACAACAGCTTTTAAACGTCTGGGAATAGATTTCATTGTTTTTTCTTTCTTTTTTTGTGCAATTTCTGAGTAAGCGTTTAGTCGCACTTCGAGCCTTACTGTTTCTAGTTCGCTTTTCGTTTCAATGGTGTATTTTCGTAATCTAGCCACCAGATATCTCCAAATATATTCCATTAAGTTTAAATCTGGCGATTGAGCAGATATTTCTAAGCTTAAGGGCAGTTTTTGATGCACCAAACGCAAGCGTGTGCTTCTTATCGTTATCTTGATAAAAAACAAAGTTGTTCCCAACTACCAAATTTTGGGCTAATAGTTTAAAATTGCTTTTTAAAATATTTAAATGAACAGCATGATTCATTATTTCATCAAAAAATTCCAAATTTCCAAGTCCTGATGCTGATATGCACCCTCACACAAAAACACCTTCACCGTCCTGATTAACTGATCCAATTAAGTTCTTAAGATTAAATTCCTCATTTTTTTCTTCCATGTACAATTATACAACAATTTAACCTAAATTGTTGAATTTATTTTCTTCTATAAATAAGACGTTGTTCCAAAACGTTTTGAGCTTATTTATCATTGATTTTACGACGGAAAGCGTTAGCTTACTGTTTTTCGCACGAACGAGAAAATTTTTGCGGGAATTTTTGCAGATCCCATTTAATCCAGCTAATCAGAGAAGTTGGCGAACAATTTTAGGTGAAAATTAAACGTAAAATGTTTCATTCAATTCTGCAGAAACTTTTTCAGTTCTGAAATGTGTATTTTTCATATTTTTCTTAACTGTAAACCTCCGATCACGCTTTGCCAGTTGACCTTTTCTTACCTTGTTTTCGATCCGATTCTTGTCTTTAAAGCATTTTTTCAGGCACTTCACTATAGAATGGTATAACTTAACTAATTTAGAGACATTTCAAACCAATCTACGGCTACTGTGAGGGGAAAAAATCAAATTACGAATCGTGTTTGTTGTTTTCTACGCATACCTGCCATTTTAAAATAATAAGCAGAATATTGGGGAATAAATAAACAAAAAAATAAAGGCAAATGACTTTACAGTGTCATTACAATGCAAAAATAAAAAAAAAAACACATATGATAATTTTAATTACGAATTTATTCGAAAATATTTCAGTGTACGATGACTTTTGTGGCATATTTTTTCTCTGTCTCTTCGTTCTTTGACAAATTTCAAAAATAAAATCTGGCAATATTCTGAAAAAAACTACTGGGTTTTATTCAGAATGGCATTGGAATGGTGTGAAAATAAAATTGGACTTCATTTTTGATTTTAGTTTTGCGTCATTTTGGTTTTACTACAAAATTTCCAGGTGTACGAACACTTTTGGGAGCCACTGTAGGTTCATTTAATCTTATCCGGGTTATGTGGAAGAGCTGCAAAATATTCTAGATGAGGTTAAGAGTTGTTTGAAATGTTCACAAACGTTACGCAATGATGTTCTAGGGACGATGAAGGCTGAATTATTGCTTGAAATACGACACGAAATACTAACAGTTAAAGGGCAGTCAAAAATTTCCCGTAACGTGATATAACCAATTTTCTGGTACTAAAATTTTCTGCATATATTAAAGAAGTAAAATGAATTTATTAATAAATAATAGATTCGTTTAAATTACGAGTAGATAATTGTTTACTACAACATATGATTTTCTCGAAAACTCTAAAGACTAGCAAAATTTCCTCGGAAAAGGTATATTTCGATTAAAAATTCAAAAATACTTTTTCCCCTTGCTAATAAAAGTTCATAGAACATCTGCGGGAAATTAGAGGAGTATATCATAATTAAACGATTAAAAAAAAAATTGCAAAAAGAGCGGTCTCCAGAGGACATCACGTTCCCTGTTACGTCCTACGTTTTCACCTACCGTGTTACGGGTTTGAAACAGAACACTAAACAAAGATGATAAATCACTGCTTCGCCATAAATAAAGGGGAGGTTGGCCCAAATCGGGTAGGTTAACGAAGAACGATCGGAAATTGTAGTTGTTGGCTTTTTATCATAACAATTTTGGTTTTATTTCCTGTCGGGGACCTTGAACTTCAAAATAAAAAGTGATTCTTGCATAATTTCAAACTCAATATTTATTTTTTAATAATTATTACAAACCTTCGAAAAACCCGCTTTGCCCTACTAGAGGGCCTAAAGCGGGTAAGCTAACTAATTGTGATTTGGTATATTTGTCAGTCAAATATAAATTAATAAATAATTAAACCAATGGACTAGTTAACTGCCATTAATAAAAAAAAACAATAATAAAGTTATACTTATTGAATTTAAACTAAAAATCTGATTCAGCATGTTTGTTAATAAAACATGAAGAAATAATTGATTAATTCAATAGACTAGCTAATTGCCACCATGCAAAATATTTTTTTTTAAATTATACTTATCCTATTTAAACAGAAAATCTAAATCAGTACATTTGTTAACAAAACATACAGAAAGCGAGTATACCCGCTTTGCCTGAAAGCACGTTTTTTTATTTCAATAAATATAACCTTTAATTTAAAAAAGAAACAGATGAAATGATTATCGTACTTTGTAGGAGGATGGTATTACGACGGCGGCAGAAAGCGCTAAACTAACTCTTACCGAAAAAGAACTCTTGTAACCAGAGACTAAAGGCCATATCACACGTAGCGAAATTCTTTCAACCTGACGATCAACTTCGGTTCGACTCAACCGCGAGAGCGAATTCCGACCGGAAAATCCCCGTGTGCTATGCTTTCCGAGGTTGAACGTATTCCATTCAACTTTTTATCTTCTCGGCAAAAAAGTTGGATCAACCTCAACTTTCAGCCAATCAGGAGGAAGCAATCCTCTGACCTGTTACGTCAAAATACAACATGGCCGACTGTAACAACATCAACAGCGTGTGCAAGGAATGGAATAAACTGCTAGAATAACTTCAGGTGAGTTATTATTACTATATTTTCGTCAAAAACAAATATAAAACGTAATATTTCATAAACCTCCACCTTATTATTGTGTTAAAAGGTCAACTTCTAGTTCAAAGTCGTCGTAAGAATTTCCTTGCCAAATTCGCCAATCTCGTAGTGTGCAATCTTGCCAAATCAATGAATGTTTGTAAACAATCTGAAGCAAGAGCAACGGTAATGGGTCAATCCGTAGAAATCACCCAGGCCGTGTTGCTCGACATTTTTGATTTTCCTAATTTTTTTACTAGTTAATTCTCATTACTAGGTGAGTTCAAAAGTGTTAAAAGAAAATTTTTTAAGCTCATACTTTTTTTTAACCCACGACTTTAAGTTTGCTTAGTTGCCGTTTTTGGACCAAAAACAAGTTTTACGTAAATGCATCTAACTCGGTCAATTTTACAGTTATCAGGACAAAACAAAATCCATCACCAGAAGGATGCCCCAGATACGATTTGCTTGCAAAATATTATTTAAATGGTGAGAAAGGTGAAGAAAAAAAAATAACAATTACAAACTGAAAATTAGCATAAAATACGAGTTTTAGTGCAACAAAATTAGTAAAAGGAGGAGAGTCTCAGCTATATTTTTTTTCTTGTGTAGATATAATATAGGACTACTTGTTGTAGAAATTTTAAACTTAAGAACTTTGTCCTTTTTTTTTTTTTTTGCAAACTTTTCAAAAATGGAAAACATCGAATTTTGACTAAGTTTAAAGTAAAATGTCTCAAAAGGGACTAGTGAAAAATTATGAAATTGATACAGGTAACACCTTTTATATGACATGAAAATATGATTACAATTTGATAACTGAGACTCAACTGGTACCAGAGTTATAGAGCATTAAAGTTGGCCAAATATTGCATTTTCGCAAAGTTTAAAGCAAATTATTTCAAGTGGGACCGAGTGAAAAACAATGTAATTGATACAGGTAGCACCTTTTTATTATATGAACCTATGATTACAATTTGGTGCCTGAGATTCAACTGGTGTCAGAGTTATAGTGCATCAAAATTAGCCAAATATTGCATTACACATACACAAAGTTAAATATTAATTCATAGATAAGCTTCACTTTCCAAACATTTAATAGCAACAAAAGTTCATCTTCTTTAATAAATTAAATTCATGCAATAGAATTATGCACAAGAAATAAACAAATGAATAAATGAAATAAATGTTTAGCTCCTTTGTCCTAAACATTTAAGTATATACACATCATAAATCAATTGTTATTAATAACAACACAATTTTTTTTTTTTTTGCTACAATTTATCATCTTTTACTTAAGTTTTCTTCTGCATATAAAATACCAGACACCCGGTTATCACATTCAGAGGCTGGAGGCAGATGTTATCGCTGAGATGACATCTGCCTCCAGCTCGGTTATTCGCTCTTCCGGACTGATGAGTTCCAATAAAAACGAAACTGTAGTCTCTGGATATGATAATCGGGCTGTCTGGTATAACATGTTTATTGTTTAAAAACAGCACACACACCATGCCTATACTTTACGGAAATACATTGATTTTACATTTCATAAAAGCTAGGGGGTACTTTGCCTGTCCTCCTCCCTGTATAATATTCATGTTATATATACTTGTCTAATTTGTTTTCATAATTTTAGATTATGTGAGAAAGAATTTCAAGTTATTGTTTACAGATGCAGTTATAGAGGTTGCAGTCAAAAACTGATTGTTCCAGGGCGAAGTTAATTATTGTTGAACTTTGAAATGTAATTGAAATTATGTATTAATACATATGAGTGTGTGTGTGTGTATGGAATTTATTGTAAATAAAGTTTATGTATAAATTTTATGTGTCAGTTTCTCTAAAGAATACTAGAAAAAATGAACTATTTTTTAACTTTTTTTTTCTTTCTTGGTAATATATTATAAAAGATAATGTTCTTTCAGTATGCTCTGTAAAAACATCTATGAAGCATTGTTCTTCTCAGAGAACAAAAGTAAAACAACTCACAATTTCTTACTTAATTGAATGTACCTGCATGACTCAATTAAATCAATAGAATCATTTTAAGTCCAATTTTTCAAACTATGAAAAGTAGTACAAACCTGCCTAAATCAGTAGAAAAGTTGGTATTCTTGCGTTCTATGTAACTTGTAAACTATGCAATAAGTACTTTATACTCTTCACTATTTAAAAATTTAAGTTTTGATTTTTTTTAAAGTAATAAATTTTATGTGCATGTGTTGGAACGATAAAATAGAATGGGTCATGTACAGAGGTTTCATATAAAAACAGTAGCATGTATATATAAAAGTGGAACATTTTGTTATTCCACTTTTTGTGCATTGCTAAAAAGATTTCTATTTTAACAACTAAACTTGGTGTACATTCAATAGCAAAATAATAATACTTAGACGAGGTTGGTTTTTTGACAAAAAAAAAAAACTGTTTTTGACATGACCTGTTAAAAACTCCAATACTGACATTGATAGTTTTTATAAACACATATGGTTTCCTGATGCTGAAATATTATTTCACATTATATCATTAAAATTAATAGTTCAATTAATAAGTTTGATTGAAATTAATTGATAAATTTTCTTGTAAATTTGTTACACTGTAAAAGTAGTTATGGATAACTGTTACAGCTTGTTTTCAAAGTAGTTTTGTTTTAAACTTTTTAATAACTTAATTCATTTGTAACAATTATATACAATTAATTTTATCAATCAAAAAGGCTTTCTGGGAAAGGATTTATGCAATGTCTCTTTTCTTTTGAGTAAAAATGAAACTAAGTCGATCAGAACTCAATAGTTAAGTATAATAGTATCTAAATATTTTGAATGGTGATATTTACTTTTTTTATGTTATTAATTTTTTCTCTAATATAAATATTCTCTGTTTATAGAGGAACTAATAGTTGCTTGATACAACCAAAGACATAAGTGTCAAAAACTTAAATACCAACTCTAATAGCTTTTGTAGCGGTTATCTCTCAATTCAGGATGTCTCAGCAAAAGTATGATGGGAAAGTTTTAGACAAAACAATATACCCATGTTTAGCATCAATAGGGAGGATATTCTCCAGTTTTGAATTGATCCATTCCAAACTTAGAAATAGACATGGTGTGCAAAAGGATTTGAAATTAGTATTTTATCACTGCATGGTTTGAGGAGAAAAGATTTAGAGTGGGAATAAATGTAAATGTTGACTAAAGATGCAAATTTTATTAAAGTTTGAAAATTAAACTAGACAAATGTATGCATTGCCTTTCACTTTCAGCTTTAAAAAATTTAAGGAATAAATAGTCATTATTATTGTTACTATTCAATATACTGCTATTTCCAATACTTGTTATCCTATACTAATAGTAGCTCTTTTATTCATCTCTCTCATTCTACAGACAAGCAGCTTGTTGAATCAACATTCTGTGTGGGATTTTTTACTAAACATATATTTTTTTTAATCCAAAATAGTCGAAAAGTTTCCTCTAGTTTATGAAATCAAAATACTTTAAACTGAGAATCATTTGTTGTAGCAATTTCATAGTAAATACAAATTTTTTAGTCAGGTTTTGGGCAGATAAGTGTTTAAAAGTAATAACTAAGAAATGTCCATTTACTTGATTTATAATTGCTGTTATTAAATTTTGTCACATATTTTAAAGTGGTAGACAAGTTTACTGGTTTAAAAATCACAGCTTTTACATAATTAGACAAGTTATTTATAAATATCGACTCTTACTCAGGTCCAGATCTACATGCCCGCAGTAGGGGGGTCAGGGCAACGAACCAAGAAATTGGAAAACTTTTTAGATAAACGAATACACTTAAACCTTCAACGTTGCAAACACATTTGGGAATTTCTGTAAAGTATCAGGATAATTAAAAGATTTTATTTGGGAAAATCAGCAAATGTCAAATAAATACATAGAATTACCTTAACATGAGCCACGAAAATGTCCGTTTCAAATAAAATTATTAAAAAAACCCTTTTAAAATAGCCGTTTAAAACATAAACAAATAATAATATTGAATTTAAAAAAAATAGTGAAGAAAAGCTTCCATGGTTTTATTCAATTCTTATCGGGGAAGGGGGGATCAAAACTTACAGATCCAGGCCTGCTTTTACTCATTGTTATTAGGTAAAAGGGTGTTATCGCTGTATTGAGCTAGTAAAATCAACAAGTTTATAAATCACTTTTTCATAATTTCGAAAGATTGCAACTTTCAAAACTGAAATTTATTTACAGTTTTGAAATAAATTGAGAAAAAAAAACCATTAAATCCAAAAAACATCGCTCAGAGTACATTGTGCTAAGTCGCCTAAAGTGGTAGACAGAAGCCACGTTTAGGATCAACCCTTCATTTGAGAGCCTGGAAACCCTGTTCAACTTCTCCAAGAGAAAGTTGAATGAAAGCTTGAAGTTGAACGGGTAGGTAGAGCGAATTTCGTTACGTGTGACATGGCCTTTAAAGGCCATGTCACACGTAGCGAAATTCGTTCAACCTGACGATCAACTTCGGTTCGACTCAACCGCAAGAGCGAATTCCGACCGGAAAATCCCCGTGTGCTATGCTTTCCGAGGTTGAAGGTATTCCATTCAACTTTTTATCTTCTCGGCAAAAAAGTTGGATCAACCTCAACTTTCAGCCAATCTGGAGGAAGCAATCCTTTGACCTGTTACGTCAAAATACAACATGGCCGCCTGTTACAACATCAACAGCATGTGTAAGGAATGGAATAAACTGCTAGAATAACTTCAGGTGAGTTATTATTACTACATTTTCGTCAAAAATAAATATAAAACATAATATTTCATATACCTCCACCTTATTATTGTGTTAAAAGGTCAATTTCTAGTTCAAAGTCGTCGTAAGAATTTCCTTGCCAAATTCGCCAATCTCGTCGTGTGCAATTTTGCCATATCAATGAATGTTTGCAAACAATCTGAAGCAAGAGCAACGGTAATGGGTCAATCCGTAGAAATCACCCAGGCCGTGTTGCTCGACATTTTTGATTTTCCTAATTTTTTTACTAGTTAATTCTCACTACTAGGTGAGTTCAAAAGTGTTAAAAGAAAAATTTTTATGCTCATACTTTTTTTTAACCCACCATTTTAAATTTGCTTAGTTGCCGTTTTTGGACCAAAAACAAGTTTTACGTAAATGCATCTAACTCGGTTAATTTTACAGTTATCAGGACAAAACAAAATCCTACATCACCAGAAGGATGCCCCAGATACGATTTGCTTGCAAAATATTATTTAAATGGTGAGAAAGGTGAAGAAAAAATTAACAATTACAAACTGAAAACTAGCATAAAATACGAGTTTTAGTGCAACACAATTAGTAAAAGGAGGAGAGTCTCAGCTATTTTTTTTTCTTGTGTGGATTTAATATAGGACTACTTGTTGTAGGAATTTTAAACTTGAGAACTTTCTTTTTTTTTTTTTTTTTTTGCAAACTTTTTAAAAAATGGAAAAAAAAACGAATTTTGGCTAAGTTTAAAGTCAAATATCTCAAAAGGGACTAGTAAAAAATTATGAAATTGATACAGGTAACACCTTTTTTGTGACATGAAAATATGATTACAATTTGATGACTGAGACTCAACTGGTTCTAGAGTTATAGAGCATTAAAGTTGGCCAAATATTGCATTTTCGCAAAGTTTAAAGCAAATCATTTCAGGAGGGACCGAGTGAAAAACAATGAAATTGATACAGGTATCACCTTTTTATTATATGAACCTATGATTACAATTTGGTGACTGAGATTCAACTGGTGTCAGAGTTATAGTGCATCAAAGTTGGCCAAATATTGCATTACAGATACACAAAGTTAAATATTAATTCATAGATAAGCTTCACTTTCCAAACATTTAATAGCAACAAAAGTTCATCTTCTTTAATAAATTAAATTCATGCAATAGGAATATGCACAAAAAATAAACAAATGAATAAATGAAATAAATGTTTAGCTCTTTTGTCCTAAACATTTAAGTATATACACATCATAAATTAATTGTTATTAATAACAACACATTTTTTTTTTGCTACAATTTATCATCTTTTACTTAAGTTTTCTTCTGCATATAAAATACCAGACACTCGGTTATCACATTCAGAGGCTGGAGGCAGATGTTATCGATGAGATGTCATCTGCCTCCAGCTTGGTTATTCGCTCTTCCAGACTGATGAGTTCTAATAAAAACGAAACTAGTCTCTGGATATGATAACCGAGTTGTCTGGTACAACATGTGGATTGTTTAAAAACAGCACACACACCATGCCTATACTTTACGGAAATACATTGATTTTACATTTCATAAAAGCTAGGGGGTACTTTGCTTGTCCTCCTCCCTGTATAACATTCATGTTATATATACTTGTCTAATTTGTTTTCATAATTTTAGATTATGTGAGAAAGAATTTCAAGTTATTGTGTACAGATGCAGTTATAGAGGTTGCAGTCAAAAACTGTTTGTTCCAGGGCGAAGTTAATTATTGTTGAACTTTGAAATGTAATTGAAATTATGTATTAATACATATGAGTGTGTGTGTGTGTATGAAACTTATTGTAAATAAAGTTTATGTATAAATTTTATGTGTCAGTTTCTCTAAAGAATACTAGAAAAAATGAACTATTTTTTAATTTTTTTTCTTTCTTGGTATATATTATAAAAGATAATGTTCTTTCAGTATGCTCTGTAAAAACATCTATGAAGCATTGTTCTTCTCAGAGAACAAAAGTAAAACAACTCACAATTTCTTACTAATTGAATGTACCCGCATGACTCAATTAAATCAATAGAACCATTTTAAGTCCAATTTTTCAAACTATGAAAACTATGAAAAGTAGTACAAACCTGCCTAAATCAGTAGAAAAGTTGGTATTCTTGCGTTCTATGTAACTTGTAAACTATGCAATTAGTACTTTATACTCTTCACTATTTAAAAATTTAAGTTTTGATTTTTTTTAAAAGTAATAAATTTCATGTGTATGTATTGGAAAGATAAAATAGAATGGGTCATATACAGAGGTTTCACATAAAAACAGTAGCATGTATATATAAAAGTAGAAAATTTTGTTATTCCACTTTTTGTGTATTGCTAAAAAGATTTCTATTTTAACAACTACACTTGGTGTACATTCAATAGCAAAATAATAATACTTAGGCGAGGTTGGGTTTTTGACAAAAAAAAAACCTGTTTTTGACATGACCTGTTAAAAACTCCAATACTGACATTGATAATTTTTATAAACACATATGGTTTCCTGATGCTGAAAAATTATTTCACATTATATCATTAAAATTAATAGTTCAATTAATAAGTTTGATTAAAATTAATTGATAAATTTTCTTGTAAATTTGTTACACTGTAAAAGTAGGTATGGATAACTGATACAGCTTGTTTTCAAAGTAGTTTTGTTTTAAACTTTTTAATAACTTAATTTATTTGTAACAATTAGATACAATTAATTTTATCAATCAAAAAGGCTTTCTGGGAAAGGATTTATGCAATGTCTCTTTTCTTTTGAGTAAAAATGAAACTAAGTTGATCAGCACTCAATAGTTAAGTATAATAGTATATAAATATTTTGAATGGTGCTATTTACTTTTTTTTATGTTATTAATTTTTGCTCTAATATAAATATTCTCTGTTTATAGAGGAACTAATAGTTGCTTGATACAACCAAAGAGATAAGTGTCAAAAACTTAAATACCAACTCTAATAGCTTTTGTAGCGGTTATCCCTCAATTCATGATGTCTCAGCAAAAGTATGATGGGAAAGTTTTAGACAAAACAATATACCCATGTTCAGCATCAATAGAGAGGATATTCCCCAGTTTTGAATGGATCCATTCGAAACTTAAAAATAGACATGGTGTGCAAAAGGAACCAGAAATTAGGAAATTAGTATTTTATCACTGCATGTTTTGAGGAGAAAAGATTTAGAGTGCGAATAAATGTAAATGTTGACTAAAGATGCAAATTTTATTAAAGTTTGAAAATTAAACTCGACAAATGTATGCATTGCTTTGCACTTTCAGCTTTAAAAAATTTAAGGAATAAATAGTCATTATTATTGTTACTATTCAATATACTGCTATTTCCAATACTTGTTATCCTATACTAATAGTAGCTCTTTTATTCATCTCTCTCATTCTACAGACAAGCAGCTTGTTGAATCAACATTCTGTTTGGGATTTTTTACTAAACATATATATAATTTTTTTTTATCTAAAATTGTCGAAAACAGACTCCGAAGTGTTTTTTTGGAGCGAAAAAGTAGGAAATAAGGAATGAAAATTTTAAAAAGTAGGAAAAGTAGGAAAAGAATCACTTAAAAAAGTAGGAAAAAATAGGAAGAGATAGGACTACACATACGTCAAGAGGAAACAAATATAGCGTAAATTTTATTTCTAATGTAAAATAAACTAATAGTATTTTTGACTTAAAACTGTCACAAAAATAAACCAACAGTACTTTTCAAGTATCAAAGGAATTTAATGTAAGACCGAGTCGCAAAAACAAAACGAAATAAACGAGCTGACAATCACTAGTATGAAAAATAAACTTGCGGAAACAAAGATATAAATTACAAAAATATTAAAAAAAAAATCCAAACAAAGAAACACCTTTCAACAATACAGTAATAAAATTTTTAATGTTTAAAGAATAAAATGCAATATGGCAATCTCAAAATAATATTAATAATAATAATAATAATAATAATAATAATAATAATAATAATAATAATAATAATAATAATAATAATAATAATAATAATAATAATAAAATTTATATTTTGGTACAATAAAACCATTTTTGTTAAAGATTTTGTTTTGTCAAAAACGAAAACATTCCTTCGAGAGCATTCATTTATCATTTGAAAATACTAACACTTTCAGCTCCTGTTCTCATAAACTATGATACAAAAAAGCAAAGCAAATATTAAATTAGTTTTAGTTAAAAATAAACAGCAGCTGACATGCATTTTTGCATAAGCAAGGGCAAATGTTTGAATTTGAAAAAAAAAAAAAGAAATAGACTGAAAGTGCAGAACTAAAATAAATTTGTTCTTAAATATGGGACATAAAATTTATAACAAAATAATAAAACTAAATAAACCACGAAATAAGTAAACTGAAGGGCTTGTATTATGTTATGTATTTTTAGCATTCAACATAAATTTTTGTTTCAGGCACGTCATTTATGGGGGTCAGTGGGGTCAATTTCTCCCCTCCCTGGCTTTTGAAAATTAATGCTTAACCATACAAGAGTTTGTGCGGTTTTTGTTGTTTTCAGATAAAATTTGCATTCACAGTATACATTCTTCGATAGCCACCCCCGGGGGAAAAATCAATATGATTGGCGAGTTTTAATTTTAATCAAGCAATAAAAACGAATATTGTTTTATTGTCTTGATGATTTTTACCCCCTTCTTGTTGCAACATTTTTGTCACGGAAAAAAACATGATGGCAAACATAACATTTTTATCAAAGACAAAGATCAGTTTCTAATGTTTCTCTGTGCATAAAAGGGAAGGCATGTAGTTTTTCTCAATCCTCACCATGCAACAAAAATATTCAATCGGAATTTTTTTACGAAATTGAGAGTGAGGGGGAGCACCTGGCATGAAATGCCTGCATATATCTCTTTCTCGCTCCCTTCCATTGATAAGGCGCCCTGAGTTCAATAACTTACAGTAGATACGCCGCATCGGTATAATTGCCGCACACAGAAAAGAGTATGAGTCTGTCAAAAAATTTTTAAAGAAAATGTGCGGAATGCCGCATTGCCATAAACGCATCAGCACATAAAAATGATAAGCAACACCTCGATCAGAGTAGAAAATACCCATGAAAAAGAAGAAAAAATTCCGTAATCATTTGCTTGTGGCACTATCCCCCAACTTTTAAAAAAAGTCAAGAAATAAAAACGGAATCTAGCATTTAAATTGATTTCCGATTTTGGAGAAAAATCGGAAACGTTTTGCTCATCTAGGTTTTGCAGGTTTTTTTTTTTTTTTTTTTTGCAAATACTCTTTGCAAAGGAAAAAAAAGTGAAATGTTATCGATTTTATAATTATGTTTACGATTTAGAATGAACATTGAACAATAATCATATTTATGTATGAAAAAAGTTAATTTCCTCGATTATTTTTGATGTGGTCCGTTTTTGCGAATTTCTGTTATCTGCAGCTTTTATTTTGTACTAACATTAATAAAATATGTACAATGTACAGGTTTTTCATTTTTTACTTCCTTACGTTCCTTTTAAGGTTTTACATTGCCTTTCTGTTTAAATAGAGCTCCATTTCACTTGTAATCAACAAAACAAAAAATTGGCGAATAGGAAATTTACGGCTTTTCCAGCACTTTTTGAAATTGGCCGTTTTTTTCTTAATCAAATCTTCTAATTGACGGGTAAATAATATATATTTGCATCAGAATGTGACAGTATCTGTTTCTTTGTTGTTTCGTTAAAGCAGTAGGAGGAGGAAATAAAAAAAAAGTCGATCATAAACGCTGCAACGGCAAAAAAGTCGCTAACCAAAATTTAACTTTAAACACGCAAACGCCGCGCCGCGGCGTTCCTTCCAGAAATTACCGCAGTCAGTCAATGAAAAGCTCAGGATCCGCTTGTTCCTTTTGCTTTTCAAAATTGAAACATGTAGAAAATTATAGATGTGGCATTGTAAAAATAAGAATTAATGCACAATTAGAAGTGCTATACTAAAGAAAGAAAAAGTAGGAAAAAAAAGGAAAAAGTAGGAAAATAAAAAGAGAGCTCTAAAAAGTAGGAAAAAGTAGGAAAAATAGGAACTCTTCGGTGTCTGCGAAAAGTTTCCTCTAGTGCATGAAATCAAGGTACTTTAAACTGAGAATCATTTGCTGTAGTAATTTTATAGTAAATACAAATTTTTTAGTCAGGTTTTGGGCAGATAAGTGTTTAAAAGTAACTCAGAAATGTCCATTTACTTGATTTATAATTGCTGTTATTAAATTTTGTCACATATTTTAAAGTGGTAGACAAGTTTACTGGTTTAAAAATCACAACTTTTACATTAATAGACAAGTTATTTATAAATATCGACTCTTACTCAGGTCCAGATCTGCATGCCCGCAGGTGGGGGGAGGGGGGAAATACCCAAGAAATTAGAAAACTTTTTAAATAAACGAATACACTTAAACCTTCAACGTTGCAAACACATTTGGGACATTTCTGTAAAGTATCAGGATAATTAAAAGATTTTATTTTGTAAAATCAGCAAATGTGAAATAATTACACAGAATTACCTTAACATGAGGCACGAAAATATCCGTTTCAAATAAAATTATTAAAAAAAACCCCCTTTAAATACATTATGAAAAGCAGCAAGACTAATCAAAGTGTAAAAAACGTAATAGTTACATAAGAGTTACCAACATTTGCAAAAAAAAAAAAAAAAAAAAAACCTTGCTATTGGACCCAGATAGATGGATAAAAGAAAATTTTTATTGTAAAATGTTTCTTATGGTCCATTGATTTTGTAATGAACTTATACGTAAAATGAGAGGAAAAAAAAATCAGGAGTTAAGAATTTCAAACTCCCTCAAAAACAAAATAAGTCAAAAAAAAAAAAAAAAAAAAACTTTGTATGATAATCAAAATAGCGAGTTAAAACATAAATAAATAATAATATTGAATTAAAAAAAATAGTGAAGAAAAGCTTCAATGTTTTTATTCAATTCTTATCGGGGGAGGGGAGATCAAAACTTACAGATCCAGGCCTGCTTTTACTCATTGTTATTAGGTAAAAGGGCTGTTATCGCTGTATTGAGCTAGTAATATCAACATGTTTATAAATCACTTTTTCATAATTTCGAAAGATTGCAACTTTTCAAACTGAAATTTATTTACAGCTTTGAAATAAATTGAGAAAAAAACCCCATTAAATCCAAAAAAAAAAAAAACATCGCTCAGAGTACATTGTGCTAAGTCGCCTAAAATGGTAGACAGAAGCCACGTTTAGGATCAACCCTTCGTTTGAGAGCCTGGAAACCCTGTTCAACTTCTCCAAGAGAAAGTTGAATGAAAGCTTGAAGTTGAACGGGTAGATTGAGCGAATTTCGTTACGTGTGACATGGCCTTTAGCGAACGATAAACAAGCAAAACCAAACTGTGAGCGTCGGACGAAGTGTTATGTGTTATCATGAAAATAAGTTAATTTTGTAAATATATTTGTAGAAAGTAGTACAGAGTTATTTGTGTGTGATCATTATACATGTGCTGTCATGATAGGAGTATTTCTGTTCGTCCATATAATTCAACACCCACTGAATTTAGTTATTCAACTGCGAAGAACACCAGCAAACGAGATTAAATGGGCAACAACTTATTCTTACCTAGTTTCAAATGAGAATTGTATTTACAGATCCTTTAAAAGAAGGTTGTGTTTGCTAAAGATGGTGTCCTTAATTACCGTATATTATTGACAATCTAAAAAATAAGCTTGTCTTCGACTAATCACAAGTTACATATTTTCAGTTTTTTTTAATATTTTTTTTAATGTATCATTTTCTGTATTTTAAGTCTGGTTACGTTATTCTGCTTCACCGCTGTTTTGCTAGGACTAATTAAAGCTCGGGGGTGTTCGGGTGAACACGATATACGTTTGCATCTCCGCTTACACACCATGCGGTGGCATACGAATGCTTACCCGCTTTGGGCGACATACCCGCTTTGAGCCAGTCTCCCCTACATACAAAAAGCGAAATAAAACTTTTGTAAGGTTTATTACCTTATAAAAACAAATGTTTTATCTAATCACAAATGAGACTGTGAGAAGTAAAGGGGTGTAGGTGGACATTTTCAAGCTTTGACTAAAACGTGTTTAAAGATAAAGTTCTAGGAGAGGCTTTCATTGAATTTTTATTCTAAATTATGCTGCACAGCAAAGCCTACTAGAGTTTTTAGCAAACTTTTAGCTTTCTTGCCCAAAGACAGAGGCGAAATTCCCTTACTATTTGTACTGGTTATCTCCAAATTTTTAATTTTGCCACTTGCATCACTTTGCCTTTCACCGCCTCAAATGATCACTTAATTTATTATAAACTTTTGCAAACTATTTTCAACACTAATTTTAGTAATGTTTGTATTTAGTGGTGTGTGCCTTCAATTTCACACATGATTCAACAGGACTGTTTAAGATCAGTCTTATTTGCTTTGTTTAGAACAAGGTGCTCCTAATGACACTAATTTAAGATAATTTGTTTTTTTTTAATATTATTTTTTATTTTGTTTCCAATTAAATCCAAGCATTTAGATGGAATATTTTCATGACAAAAGGTTTTAGTAATTGAACGAATAACGTATTAACGTTTCAATTTTCTTCACTGATTGTAGCACACTCTATTTCAAATTTAAATAAAAATAAAATTAATGAATAACTAACAAGTAAATTAAAATCAATTTTCTCGTAACATTCTTTGTTTGCCATAAGACAGCTATGCTACAATGCTCAAAAAGAGGATGTATAAAACTTGTCAAAAGAGAATATTTTTTTCCTAATAACATTTAATTAGTTTATTGTGCAGCCCAAATATTCTCTTCTCCCATCTTGAATAAGCATTTCATTATGTTTTTGAAACTGAAAAAAAAAATTAATTAATTAATTAATAAATAACTGATTTACAATAGATTTTTATAACAATTTCCATTTTTTTCACAAAGACGAATTGAATTTAAGGTTTGTTTCTTTCAATAAACTAGTTTTAATTTTAAAATAGCTCAAAGTAATAAAAAGAAGTAAATATTCTTTTCTTTTCTTCCGATTTCAAAAGTGTTTTTGTGCTTTATGAATGGTGTTAATAATAAAGCTTAGATTTTTTTTAATTAGTTGCAGCTACACTGCTGTGTGAAAGTGAAGAAAACCTTGCGAAACAGCCACGTATTTGCATACAATGGATAGTACTCGCATATCAATTCGCAATATAGAAACAAAACGTAAAAATGTTTGGAATTAAGTTTTAATTCTTTGAAAATATGAAAAAATCATGAAAAGATGATTTGGGGCAACAATTTTGTCACATTAAACGATAAAAAGGTACCGTTTAGACATGATTCTTGCGTTTTAAAAGGGCGCTTGGTCTCCTCGAACAGCTAAGACTGCTGCACACCTGTTTGCCATGGATGCGATAAGGTTATCGATCTGACTTTGAGGAATATTCTTCCACTCCTCAAGAAGTGCGATAAAGAGTAGATTAGTCTGTAAACAACACTTGGCTCCAAGCATGTTGCTCCCAGTCTCGATGTTCAGCAGCCCATCTTCTTCGGGTAGCACGGTGGCGTGGGGACAACGGAATGCAGACCATTGACCTACGAGCATAAAGCCCTTCCTCATTTAGCCGATTACGTACTGTTTGGTTGGACACCCTTCGTCCTGTTGCCAAGAGCAGCTATCTTTGCGGCTGCGTAGCATTCTCTGTTCTGTTTCGTCGGGCTTTTACCAGAATATACCGGTCATCAGTTGCTGTAGTGGCGTGTAGCCGACCTTGCCCTGGTCGACGTCAAACATTTCCTGTTTCTTGAAATCGATTCCACAGTCTTGCAACAACACTTCTGGTGATTCCAACAGCGTCCGCGACACTACGTTGTGTTTGATCGGATTCCAGTCTGCCTATAACACGTCATGTCATGGATTCCGGTAAATCACGTTGTTGAAACATTCTCAAGTAAACTTGTCTGCGCAATTGAAAATCATAGTTACGGCAATAAAATAGACATTTCTGCAACATCCCGATTTCTGCCCTCATCTCCTTTTTCTGGTTTTTGACGTCATGAACACTGATTTGCGTATAAAGTTTTTTTCTTCCGTTTCCTGGTAGGCTTTAAATGATAGATGATTCATTTTATGCTTACTTATTGGTATACATATTTGAGATATTTTGTTAAAACCATGTGCTCCCTTAAATGTTTTGAGCAGCGTATTTATCTTTCACTTCGGAAACTTTGTATGTGCACACTATTTTTAGCAAAGGAAAAATAACGTAAATTAAAACAATAATTTGAAAGCAATTTGTGTTGTGAAACACCATACAATGGTATCGTTTCCGGAATTTTAAAAGTATTCTTTCCTAAAAGATCATTCTTTTTAAACATATGATTTGACTGTAACTTTCTTTTACAAAAAAGGAAATATTGTATTTGCAAAAAGGTTTTCATTCAAAAATCGGCCTTAATTTCCATTTTGCTCAACTCCGAATGAATGTTGAGCTTTTTATCGACCCGACGACAAGTGCATATATACCTAAGAACGTATAGACGACCGAAATATCCATTTTGACAATTCCCGAGTTAATTAAACAGCGTTTTTATGTGCGTACGTGTGTATGTGAGTATGTATCTCGAATAACTTAAAAACGGTATGTCGTAGAAAGTTGAAATTTAGTAAGTAGACTCTTAGTGGGGTCTTTTTGTGCATCTTCTCTTTTGGTTGCATTGTGATGTTTCAAAAGGAGTATTTTGCATCTTTTTGGGGGAAATCATTGTTAATTTCAATGCTTACTCAAGTGGTGTTATAATTTTGCTGACACTTAGCAGTATATCGCCAGGGTTTTGTTCGCCAAGTTTTGTCGCAAATTTCGCAACAAATTTGGTGAGTTTTTTTATATTGTTTTTATCGAGCAACATTTTAATTCGATCAACATTGGCGATATTTAGAGATCAGAGAGTTGATCATTGAATCATTGAAAATGATTCAATGTTAACTTTGCCAAATTATTATTGTTGCCAATAATAAGGAAATTATTGCTTGGCGTAAAAGGAAGTCATGTGATGCACACATCAGCTCGTTTTTTTAAAAATTGTTTGACAAAGTTTAGTATTTTTTTTTTTACAATTATTATTCTCGGTGCGCAGATTCAATTTTATTTCTTACGCTTCTGCACATGACATCACAAGTGATGAAATTCCATTCACTGATACCATTAGCACAGAACGCAATATTTAATTTGCTTCTTTACTCATAAGAAGTGGCAACGATAATGGTTGATAGCAAGCATAGAGCGAAATATTTAACTCACTTCTGAATTATCATAACCTGGAAACGCAATAGAGAGCAAGCGTAAACATTCAGCGCGCTAGTGGAGTGCACCCCGAAGTACATTACTTGTGACGTTATAAAGACCACGCCTTCTTGAAAAATCGGAGATTTAAAAAAAATAATTGAAAATTAAATGCTGGGAAAATAAAAGTATTTTCTGGGTCTATGCTTTTTTTTTTTTTTTTTTTACTCATTCTAGTAACTTCAGTGACTAAAAGTAATATACTTTTGTCTAAGGGAAATAACCTCATTTCATTGAAATTGCTGATTTTTAAACTATTAATTCCCATATAAAGTTATACCAAAACAATATTCTATCTTTAAATTGTTAATTGAAATGAAAACTGGATATCATGTTCCTTGATGCAAGCGCAGGCTTCTGCGCGCCCGTCGTACTCGCAAAACTTAAAGCTTCGCGAAATATATATTTTGAGAATTTAATTCCGTGAAATTTCCAGCTCCCGAAATCGCCGATATCTTTATTTTCGCGAAACTTACAGCTTATGAAAATAAGGCATTTTACAGTAATTAATATTTTTAGTTTTTCTCCATTCTGGCTTTCTTTATTGGAAGTATACGACCTGTTTCACTAAAGCTAAAAGTCATTTAAGTAAGAAATCAATATAATTCCAAATTTTTTTAACGGTATTAATACATTAGATTTTTTTATTTGCAGGGGGAAGAAGAACATGTTTTCGATTATTTATATAAATAATAGGAGTAAAACTCAATCTGAATAAAAATAAATCGATTTCTTGTGCATTTTTACTGAGAAATAACTGTCAAGAAGTAAAAATTGTTGACGAAGAAAAAATATTAGATCAAAATTAAAACACATATGCTTTTTTTTCGTAGATCATTTAAATGTTTGAGACATTTTTTTTAGCCATGTCATTTATTTCGAACTTCTGTTAAAAATTTAACTGCCATGAAATCAGTAATGAAAGGATATTGCGCTGCCGCAGTCCCAGGAAAAGGTGCGAAATGTTATTGAGCGACTTTTTTCCCAATACTTTATCTTTTATGCGCTAGCATTTGAAAGCAAAGTTTTTTTTTTTTTTTTTTTTTTTGTTTTTTT